>NC_089229.1:11644647-11967198 GCF_963924675.1 Phocoena phocoena
TCGGTCCACGTAGACCCAAATAAGGACTTGAGCGAACAGTGGAGTGGTCTGGACTCTCGAGGGTCCGTGTCCTGAGAGCTGACCATGTGGGGAGTGAGTATTAAGGAGGGTCCCAGCCGGAATGCTCCGGGGCTCTGGTAGAGTAAACTGCGCCAGATGGAGAGCCGGCTGGCTGCTGAGAATTCCCTCCACCCCCTACCCAGAAGAGATGCTTCTGAGCTCAGGAACGGAGCAGAAGTGTGCTGAGACAGGCTTGGGCAGACCAGGGACAGCGCCTGCCTCACCTACAGACCCAAACCCACTGTAAAAACTGCCAAGGCCGACGCTGGGGGCCACAGTGTCATTCATGGTGGGCAGGTGGATTCGGGGGCACCCGCTGGTGGGGGCAGAGTTGAGGAAATCAGAAAGGCCTCCCGTCACTTTTCCTCTGTGAAAGCATTTGCCCAAATGAATGTTCTGGCAAAGCAAATTAAGGTTTCTTTAAAGTGTAAAATGCAAGGATTGGAGGGTTTCCTTTTACGCTGTGTTGACAGTGGTCACTTGGCTTCAGGAATTGGAGGTGGAAGGTCAGAGGGGAGGGAGAGCTGGAGATGGTGGGGTGGATGGAGGTTACATGAGGAGTTCGGGTCTGAAATTGGGATTTGAAGCGTGTGCAGGCCTGTGTGTATGTGCGTGTCTGTGTGTGTGCACCCACAGGCGTGTGTGTCTATGTGTACATGTGCCTGTGTGCATACACACGTGTCTGTACATGCTCCTAAGCATGCCTGTGTCCGTGTACATGCACTGTGTGCACGCGTGTCCACGTCCCTGCGTGTGCGCACGTGGGTCTGTGTGTGTGTGCCCACATGTGTGTGTTTGGGAGCTCTGCTTCCTGTTGTTCAGGAGTTCAGCATCCGATTCCTTCTCACACAATCAGAGGAATTCCAGCCATCCCGGGGACCAGGCCTGGGCAGCCCTGGGAAAACAGTTCTTTCTGGGAGGGATGGGAACGTTTCCTTTTATGGTAGTGGCAGCCGCCCGCCACCCGCCCGGCCCGTACAGGTACATTCTTGCCACTCTCCCAGCGGGGACGGAACACGCCCGCCGCTGGGCCTCTGCCGACATGCAGTGGGGGAGGTGCAGCCCCGTCATAGCTGTTTTGGTTCCAGACTCATCAAGGTGGGGTGGGTGCTGGAAGCTGCCACGGCTTCCCCAGCCTTTAGCACCGCTCCTGCCGTGCCTCTCCCCCGCCCCCCGCTCCACCGCCTTCCCTGCTGCCTTATCGGGACCGCAGAGTCTATGAGACTTAGCCCAGTCTATCTCAGCCCCTGCTGTGCAACCTCGCAGGGCCTGGTCCTGCGGGAAAGTCGAGAGGGTGCAGCAAGGTCACCCTCTGGGTCTGCTCTGAGCCCTTGCCCCGTGCGGGGCAGGGTGTGGGCTGTGTCTGTGTGAGTGGCCGGGTTCCCTCCGCACCCCCCCCCCGGCCCCCGCGCGCTGTTGATATTTCCAGGGGCTGGAGGGAGGCGGGGGGCCGCTGCAGCTTGTGTTGGATGAGCGGTTTCTTTTTACTTCTCCCTGGCCGGACTTCCTCTCTCCCTCCTGAGACAGGAGAAGAGGTGGTCGTAAATGCCCACCCGTGCAGGCTGCTGGGATCTGTACGCTGGAGGCTCCCCTCACGGAGAGGCTGGTGGCCTCGCTGCACAGTGTCTCTACTGGTGCGGAACAGCTAAGTCCGTCTCCCGAGGCCGTACGCACAGGCAGCCCTGAGTCCCCCTCCCGATGCCCTGCAGGTTCCTGGCTGGGCAGTTGAGCCGGTGTGGGTGTCCTTCCAGATCACCGACGTCGGTGTCTGTCCAGCACTGACACCACTGACAGCTACCAGAACCCTTGCTAGTTCTCAACTAGTTCTCCCGCTGCCCTGACCAAGCCGTCGCCACCCATCACAGCGACTTCATGATGGGGAAGTGGACAGACAGCAGCCACTGTGGAGTTCATTCTATTTACAGGGTTCCGGGCCGGGTCCTTTTCATGTTCTTTCTGTTTTTCAAACGAATCCTGCCGGAGAGTTAGTAGCTTGTTTACTTTGTGGATAAGGAAACCGAGACTCGGGAATCACTGACCTCGCTGCAGCCCAGTGTTGGTCGGTAGCCTGGTCCTGGATTCAGGCTGATTGGACCTCCAGGAGGTGGGGGTCCCCCAGGCGATGGGATAAAACGAGTTTATATTTTCAGCTGTTGCTTAAGATTGCACACTCGGTCCTGAGTCAGGTCATCCCTAATATCTTAACGCATTTCTGCGAAACTTCGCTTTCAAAGCCTGGCATCACCGTTCCTCCTGCCTTCCAGGGGAGGGCATTGTTTATATCCATACTCGCTGACCGGTTCACAGAGCTGGGAGAGTTGCTGAAAATTCCTGGCCTCCAGCCCTGGAGACCACAGGGCTCACAGCAACTGGTCAGAAGCTGATTCTGATGAGCTGCTGTTCTTTCCGAGCTGCCTCCAAACTCCCATTCCTGAGAGTTTTCCCCGTGCCAGCCCCCACACTGGTGCTTTCACGTGTGTGACTTCCACGCATACCATCATCCCCCAGGGCTCCAGGAAGGCCGTGCCGAGACAGCATCTTAGCCCAGGCCTGTCCCACGGCCAAGCCAGCCTTGACCTCACCGCTCACCCCACGTCTTACCTGTGCCTCTTACCCGGATGGGGACAGTGTTTAAAACACCTGCCACGGCCCTTGTTTCTAACAGCGTCAACCTCCAGTTAGAAACACGCGGGACAGGAAAGTAGACTTACGGGGAGCTTTCCAGAGGTTGGCTTTCTCGGAGGGGGAGCAACAGAGTTCTTTCAGTGTCATGGGGCCAGGTGGGCGGCCAGGGCAGGCAGTTGGAGCTCCCGGAGGAGGGAGCAGCTGCCCCATGTCGCTGCCACCCAGGAATGTCCCTCCTCCCTGTGACGGTGGCATGGAGGGCCAGCGTTCCAGGCTTCACGCTCCTGGGAAGTGGGCAGGGCGGTGGGCGGCTCTTCAGAAGCCGGAGCGGGAGGCTTTTCATGTCTGCTGGAGGTTAACCTGATGTCTCTTTTGTTTCAGACCGAGAGGACCAGTCCATTTTGTGCACGTAAGTGTTTCCGTCCGGGTGGCAGGTCCTGCATCACCCTGATCTGTTCTCACTCTTGAAGACCCCTACCAAAACCTAGGTTGATGAGATCCATTCCCAATTCAAGCCCCGGCCGCTTGCCCAAGGGACAGGCTTCATGTTTGCTCCTTAGTAGTCCTGCAGCATGGACGAGCTTGATTTCATGGCCAGAGATCTAATCTCCTTCCTCAGAGGAGGCGGTGGGGATGAGGGTGGCAGTGCGGAGAGGAAAAGCAAGCGTCTTCTCAACAAGGCAGGGTTGGGAGCTGCTTGGGCCCCCAGGACACGTTCACTCTGGTGCCGAACCGTGGCTTTCTTTATCTGGGTTTCTCACCTCCGTCCTCTGAACCTAACGAGGAGCTGATAAATAAACCCGTAGCCAAGGAAGTTAACGGTACGAAACATTCCTTCGAGTGAAGTTTCGAGGGAACATGTATAAACGCCTTTGACCCCTGAGTCGACAGCGGCCTAAAACTGCCTCCTGAGACCTTTGGAAGCAAAGGCTGCCAAGTGACCAGGGCAGGCAGCGGACAGAAGTTTACTCTGGTCAGGGCTGCGGAGGGCCATGGGAAATGGCCCGAGTGAGGATTTCAGAGCTTACCATTTGTTTGCCCGTCCCCTTTCCTGCTACTACTGGCTGTTGGGTCCCTCACTGGCACCCCACAGAATGGGAGACAGTAGAGCTCGTAGTGGGAAAGGGGCAGACGCCGAGGGTTTGGCCACCTCTCCCCTGAGAACTTCCTTGGCTGTCCCGGCAGGGGCGAGTCTGGAGCTGGCAAGACGGAGAACACCAAGAAAGTCATTCAGTACCTGGCTCACGTGGCATCTTCCCACAAGAGCAAGAAGGACCAGGTGAGTGCAGGCCTTCCTCCCCGAGGAAGAGAACTCAAGGATTCGTGGTTTGACTCAAAATGAGAGTGTTTGGGGGGCTGAAGCAGAGGCCAGGCCTGCTTTCACTGAGGCTGGGAGTGGGTCTGGTGGTAGCCCGCCCGTTTCTCCCTTGACCTGCTAACTTTGAGTCGCTATGGAAACCGGAGACCGCCCGAGGTTCGCAGCTAATGCTGCGTGGCCCCCACCTCTGAGGTCGGAAGAGAGGTTCCGAAACTTGGCTCTCAAGTTGATGGAGACGTGCAGGATCTCGGGCAGGCCTGCACTGGCACCCCTGCTTCTGTTGCCTGCTGTTGAAGTGCCTCTGGGTGGACAGCCCCCAGCGAAGAGAGAACGGGCAGCTGGAAAGACATCTCACTTCCCTTTTTTCCCCTCTCCCTCTTGGTGGATTGTGGTCGAACCCAGCAGTGTCCTCGCTAGGTGAGCTGCGTGTTTACTGCATGTTCTACACCAGGAATGCATGTTCCGTCCATCGTGTGCCCTTGAATTACGATTTTTTTTTCTAAGCAGCTTTTCACCCCACACCATTGTCACTCTCTGCGTCTAGACCTCTTGTAGGCTCGGCTCACTGACTGTCTTGGGAGGAGGGGCTGGGTTGTGACACACGGTGACCTCGCGTGCACTCTGAAACGACAGCTCCTGCAGAATGGGGACAGGCCTCACCACCTAGCTGTTCTCAGCTGCTCCGGTCAGGCCCAGAGTTCCCACGGGCACACGGCATGGAAGGCCCCGTGCAGAACCCTGACCGAGGCACGGCGGAGTGGTCATCTGCCCTCCTGGACCCTCACACGCTCAGTGTTCTGGACCAGATGGAGATGGGTGGCTCCCGCCTGCCACCACAGTGCCAGCCCGAAGCAGTGCCGGGAAGGCCGCGCACAAGGCTTCCCCAGAGTGCGGTGTGATCAGTCTAAAGCATGCCCATGTGGTGCTCTCTTTCTCTCAAGCACACTCTTAAACTTCCCTGTGAAATCTAAGTGCCAGTGGTGTCCCCTCAAGCCATCAGGGGGAACTGTGCCATCTGGGTGCCCCCCCCTTCCTGGGGTGCCGTGTGCAGCCTGTATAAGTAAGTAGTGGTGTGTGTCTCTTTGCATGTGGATCTGGGGTGTATCCTGCAGAATGTCCTAGAGCACAGTCTTCTGGAATCGAACCAAAAGTCACTTTTCATGTGTCCAACTTCGCGAGGCATTCTGAATCTTTCTCCAAGAGTTATATTTAGAAACGAATCAAGTTTTCTTTTGCTCCCTCTCTCTACCCACCTCCCTCCCCCATTTTCCATTCTTTTTAGGGGACCTATTTTTAAAACAGGGCTGTGAGGTTAGGAGTTCTCTAGCTGTGGTTTTCCATCTCTGGATTTGCAGTAAAATCCATTTCCCAACTATTCATTGAATGCCTAGTATGTGCCTGGATCTCTGGAGGGTGGCCTTGGAGTCCCTGCCCTGCGGGATGGGAGGCGGTACCACAGTGAGAGAGCAGGGCTCCACGCGCCTTCCGTCATGGGCTGCTCCAGCTGCAGGGGGGAAGGCAGGCCCCCAGCACTCAGGACGGCAGGTGAGGGCTGTGACATGCAGGGGCACACTTGTCACGTCCCCTTTCTCAGGTCACTTTGTGTGGCGGGCACCCTGTCCCTGGCTCCAAGTTCAACTCGAGCGATCGAATAGGCTGCCCCTGGCTTCCCGTGACCGCTCAGGCCCTCAGTTGTAAAGGCCATTGACCAGTTTGGTTGATTTCCTTGCCTGAAGCTGTGTAGGGATTTCCCACACACAGCTGGGCCACGAGACACTCTTGAACTTGGTCTGCGCCCTTGTGTTCTGGGCCTGTCGCAGCATACTCTGGGGACGTGCGCTCCCCGCCGTGACCCAGGTGCTCATCCCAAGACCGCCCGTTGGGACACCCCACACCTTACCTTGTGGGGGACCGGGCTTTGGCCAGACGGCAGGTTGGCAAAGCAGAGCTTGGTGAAGGGACTCTCCAGGTGGGCTTCCAGAGGCTGAACAGTGGCCTTTCACGCTCTTCCTCTTCCTCGCTCTGTTTTCTGTGTACTAGTTAGAGCCCCGGGCAGAAACTCCACCCAGTGAAGCCCTTCAGGAACCACGTGGGTAATTCCAAACCTCATGAGCACGTACTGCCTACCTTGTAATTTCACAGTATGTGGATTTCATTGAAAAATAAAGGTCTCTTCTGTGCCTTATTGAAAAATAAAGGTCTCCTCTGTTCTCAGTGAAGAGAAACCCATAGGTTAGCCGCCACCATTGTCAGCAGGGAGCTTGGCTTGGGAATCTGAGGTGGTCGCTCCTGGCTTGGCCTGGTGGTCCCACGTTCCACGGTAGCAGCCCGTGTCCCCGACAGAGGCCTTAGCTTTGCGTCCAGGCTGGCGGCAGGCTCCGGTAGGGGCCAAGCTCCCATCTGACTGCGGGAACGGGAGTGGCTCGGCCAGCTTGGCAGCCTGGCCTGTGCTTTGAGAGGATGTTGTAGTGGGTGGGTGAGCAGAGCTCATCCAAATCTGGCTCCATGGGCTGCCTTGGCCACCTTCCCAGGCCCGCCTGAGCCCGGGGGATGGAGGCCCAGTGTCCTATGACCGCTGGTGCCAAGCACTCCCGTAGAGCCTGCCTGGGGCTCCACTGACCCTCCTCCACTTAATCTGTGCGGTCCGAAAACAAGACTCCCCAGCCCTGGGAGGAGCCCTGACCGGGGCTGGCTGTGGGAAGAGGAGTGTCTGCCGGGGCCCCTTCTGGTCTCTGGTGGGCTCGGCCCGACCCCAGAGCATCCTCGGTGCTCTGCCGACAGGTCTCGTCTGCGGCAGGTGTGCCTGGGAGGCTGTAGTTCACGGCTCTCCCGGGAGCCCCTGCTACTACCCGTTCTGCTCTTTGTCACAAATTTCAGGCAGCCTTTATTTCCGGAAAGTCCTGGCTTGACTCCAGCCCTGCTGATAAATACAAAACCCCACCTGGCCCTTGCGTGATATCCTCTCTCCCTAGAGGGTGCCTGGGTATTAAGGTGAACAAGAGCCTTATTTTCCTCAGGCAGTGTTAGTTATTACCTGGCCTGCTGGCAGGATGAAAGGCCTGCCCACCTGACAGGATAGAGCCCCCAGGTGGGGCCAGGGATGCAGGGGAGACAGGGCAGTGACTGACAGGTGTGAGGTAGAAACCTTGAATTCGATGACCTACTTTGCTGGTTGATGGCTGGATGGCCTTGGGCAAATCATTCCCCCTCCCTCAACCTCTGTTTTCTCTTCTCTGAAATGGGGCTGTTCTCTCTTTCCTACCCTAAGTATCAAGAGGATCCAGGGTTAAGAAGGCGTAAATAAGGGGGCACTTTGTCAACCACCAGGTGTCCTGAGACCCCAAGTAGGGCTTATTGGTGTTCTTGATAAGTAATTCAGAGCGCAAAGTGGGCCTTGTTGATCCCACGCTCAGATGCCTGACCTGCTGGGAGCAGGTTTCAGGGCGGGGGGAGTGGAGGGCAGGGGACCAGCAAGGGGAATGCAGAGTTTATTAGGACACGGACGAGACGAGCTGGTGTCTTCTGTGGATCTGCTTCCCTCTCTCCTTGTCCTATGGGGAAAAAAAAATCTTTTTGTGGTCTGTCAGGTGGGGATTAGAGGCAAGGAGGACAGAGGGAGGCCAGCATACCTGGGAAGGAAACTGTCCAGGGGAAGGAATGGTGCCTTCATGTCTCTTTTTGGCTCACGTGCTACTTCGCAACGCATCCTCCAGGGTTGATCCAGGCCACTGGGCCAGGTCCCCAGAGCTAGCTGGGTGAGCCGCCTGCTTTCCTTTTCGATCACTGGTCGGTTAGCCCAGGGAAGTAAGTTCAAACCAAGCAGGGTTTCCAGATGCCTGGCGGGAAGGTCACTCTGGAGTGACTCGGGGACTGCCAAGACCGGCGTGGCCAGAGCCCATGCGGAAGCCCCAGTCCCTGGCAGGTCAGATGTGTGGACAGAGCTCTGCCACCTCCCCTCCACCTGGCGGGGCAGGTCTGCCAGCCCACGCCACTGCCTGGTCCTCACTGCCCCGCTGGGTTCCTTTCCAGGGCGAGCTGGAGCGACAGCTGCTGCAGGCCAACCCCATCTTGGAGGCCTTCGGGAACGCCAAGACCGTCAAGAACGACAACTCCTCTCGATTTGTGAGTGCTGGCGCTCACGGGCGCCTTCCCACCGGCTGCTCGCGCCCCCGACGCGGAGAAGGGTCGGACTTGGTGCTTCCCGGCCTGTCGCGTGCAGTAGGCTGGGTCATGCACCCGTATAAGGAGCTTGCTCAGCTCGGGTGGCAAAGCCAGCGAGGCAGTGGGGAGTCCCTGCCGGTGCCCTGCTTGTCCTGCTGTAACCGGCAGCCAGTTAGAACGCAGGACCAGACCAGGCAGGAGGAACACCTCCAGATAAACTTCTTCCCTCCTCCCCTCTTCCCCTCTGTGGCGGCACTTGGGCACCGCTGGAGCTGGGCCCGGCTCAGGCTTAGCCGTGTGGCCCTTCTGAGTCCCGAGCACCCATGCAGTTGGGGTGCGGGGCCCCTGGCCGGGGACACAGGCTCAGTCTCTTGGCTTTCTGCCTCCAGGCTGTACCACTGGAGGTGGGACTGGAGGATGGGGCCTCTGATCTCTTCATCCGTCTTTCCTTAGGGCAAGTTCATTCGCATTAACTTTGATGTCAATGGCTACATTGTGGGAGCCAACATTGAGACTTGTATCCTTGTGGTTAATTGTAACAAGTGTTCTGGGTCTGGGGGGGGAGAGATGTGACCCTGATGGAGAAGAAGCTGCTTCCTGATTCCAGCAGTTTCCCCTTTCCGGGCCTGTTATGACACCTTGTCTGTGCCACCTGGAAGAGGACCAGGATTAAGCTCATTGAGAACTCAGCTCAGAGCTCAGGTTTCTCTTTACGGGCGGGAAAAAGTTCAGCTTAGAATGGGATGGAACCATGGAAGATCATCCAGTGTGGGTCCCAGAGAGTGGAATTGGGTGGACGCTACTTTATTTCTCCCTGGTGTTATAGCCTGTGCTGGTGAGAGTGTTCTGAGCTCTGTTCTCTTGTGAGAAGGGGGCCCTTTAAACAGATAAGGCTCCCAAGTGTGAGGGCTGCTGTTTGCACAGGCTACACCCGTGAAGGGTAGAGCCAAAGTAGTTGGCCTTTGTTTTGTTTTGCCACTTTCTGCTGGTGAAGTTCCGTGGCTTTGGACAGGGCTGGGGGCATGTGGAGGGCTGGCTGCCTCCTCTCCAGCGAGCACGATTCCTTAATGTTTGCAAAGACCTCCTGGAGAAATCTCGTGCCATCCGCCAAGCCAAGGAAGAGCGGACCTTCCACATCTTCTACTACCTGCTGTCTGGGGCTGGGGAGCATCTCAAGAGTGAGTGGTGGGCCCACAGCCTGACACGGGGGCTCCCCCTGCTGTCGGGCCACACACTGCAGTTAGGATATGAAATCTTGGCCTTTGGGTGGGCCAGAGGGGCGTGACTTCCGTCCCTGGGCCAGCTGACGGCTTGGCCTCTGTTTCCGACCCCGCCAGAGGAAAGCCTGGCAGGTCCCTGTGCAGCTGCGGACCTCGGGGCCCCAGTGCTCTCAGGCGGTGGGTGCGGGGGGAGGGGTCTACGTGCGTGCCCATCTCACACGCTGGGGAGAGGGCCTTTCCAGTCACTCCGCGGTTTCTGGGGTATTTCAGGGCGCTCCCCGGTCTCCCACACCTTTGAGGTCACGGTGTTGACTGGAGCGTCTGGTTCCAGCACCTCCTGACCTTCACGAAACCTTGCCCTCTGCCCCCCACAGCTGATCTCCTGCTGGAGCCATACAACAAATACCGCTTCCTGTCCAACGGGCACGTCACCATCCCCGGGCAGCAGGACAAGGACATGTTCCAGGAGACCATGGAGGCCATGCGGATTATGGGCATCCCAGAGGAGGAGCAGATGGGTGAGGGCTGGTCCTCCTGGGGCAGCCTGGGGAGCACTTCCCGCTGGTGCTGGCCCTTAGGGAGTCTGTAACGGCCAGGAGGAAGGCCCTGAGTGTGTGGTAGACGGTCCCTCGGATTTGCGGCTCAGGATTATTTCTTCCCAGTCGTATTGCCTGGGGACACAGGGGAACAAAGGACGGGCTACTAAGTGCCCAGAGTCTGGGCCCACCACTCGTGTTCTTGCCATTTGCTAAAAGTGGGCTAGTCCTGCTTTGTCCAGGGCGAGCGTGGGAGGGGCTTGGCTGGGGTCTCCGCGCTGGCGAAGCTCAGAGTGAACACATTGTGCATCTTGCCTGTGTCTTCTCGTTTCTCTAGAGGGAGGGTGAGGAGGGCCTGAAGGCTTTATTTTAGGAAGATTGGGGGACTGCGTTGGGGGACTTCCATTCTCTAGCGTTAGGGTCAGTCACCTTTGCTCCACAGATAGCATGTGAATGGATGGGCGTGGCTGTGTTCCAATAAAACTTTATAAAAATAGACCACGTGCCCCTGGGTAGAGGTGCATCCTTGGTCCGGACTTGGAGATGTTGGGAATGTTAACAGAGCTTGTATCTAAGCTGAGGTCAGCCAGAGGCCCTGGAGACATGCTTTAGGCCGAGGCCTGGTGCCCCCCACGTGGCTCGTCTTGCCTGAGGGCCTCTGGGGGGGAGACACCCCACTCAGGGGCTTATTCCACCCCCCGCCTGATTCTGACCTGCCTTTGATTGCACCTGAAGGCTTGCTGCGGGTCATCTCGGGGGTCCTCCAGCTCGGCAACATCGTCTTCAAGAAGGAGCGGAACACCGACCAGGCATCCATGCCCGACAACACAGGTGACCACGTGGGCCCCTCACCTGAAGTAGAGGGGCAGGTGCCTGGGCTTGCACTGGCCTGGGAGAAAGAGTCTTGGAGAGATTCCACACACTCCTGTCTTTTTTGTCGCGTGTGTGTTCGTGGCTGCCCGTCGCTCTGTATTTTTTGTGAAACACAAATGAACACGACCCTGCTGCTTCTTCACAGCGTAAGCGTTAGAATGAGTTCGAAAACCCATGATCCTGTGGCCCAGCATTTCCCCTCATTTGTTCTGAGACCACACCGGTTGTCTCTGTAAAACAGTCATTTCTGCCGTCACTTGCCTTGCCTGTGAACTCGCGAGGACATGAAACAGTGTCGTCACCCCAGCTCCTCGGTCACTGCTAGTCCCTTGGGTCGTTGCAGGTGACTCGTTTGTCAGCCTTAACACGCGCTTCTTAGGGGCTCTTGAAAAAGTTTAACCCATGCGCGTGTGGATTGTCCTGTTCCGTCCCTCGTGTCTGGGGCAGCGCTGCCTCGAGTCAGTCCTGTTTGTGGGTAGGACCCTCTTTCACACTCAGGACGTGGCCGGGGGTGTGCAGGGGTACGGATGCCAGGCCCCCCCCCGGGTAGGACCCGTGCCGCCGGCCTGAGGGGAGAGCTGGCTGTTCCGTGTGCCGTGGGGGAAGGGCCGGGGCCCGGGCTGGTTGTCCGGTAACGATCACCCAGTAACCACAACTTTCCCAGGGTGAGCAGAGGGACCCATTCTCTTGGGTTTAATTCAAGCCTTTTACCCCTTCCCTCCTTACCCTTTGAAAAACATCAGCTGCCCAAAAAGTGTCCCACCTGTTGGGTATCAACGTGACCGATTTCACCAGAGGAATCCTCACCCCTCGCATCAAGGTGGGACGGGATTACGTCCAGAAGGCCCAGACGAAGGAGCAGGTAAGCCCTCTGGCTGGGGTCGGGCCGCCTCCTTGGCAAGGGCCGCTGCAGTGGCCAGGGTGAGGCCTGCACTGCGGCACCCTCGGTGTTCGGTACTGTCACCTGGGTTCCTCACTGGGTCCTCACAGCGCCTCGGAGAGCAGATGGTGTTACCCCCACTGAGAGCACGAGGAAGCCGGGCCCAGGGTCCAGGAACAAGGCCAAGGCCCCTGCCTAGGAAGCGCCACCCTTGGTGGGAACTGTGGGCTGCCATGTGCCTTTTCCCCGGAGTTGATGTTGAGCTGACTGGCGGGCGAGGATGCAGGGGCGTCCTGTTCCAGGGGAAAGCGGAGCAAGCCCAGAGTGTTCCTGTAGCACAACTCATCCTGGCGCCAGGGCGGCGGCACCCGCCATTCTTGGAGCCCAGGCCTCAGGGCTGTCTGTCCCCCACGTGCTGTCCTGCCACACGTGGCGAGAGCCGGGCAGGGGTCTGTGCTGCTCGCACGTGCCCGCCGCCCAGGACCCGAGTCCCTGCCCGCAGGGCCTCTGTGGGTGGTTTCTAGTTTCTCTCACGGCCCTGGCGCTGGGTGGTTTTAGGCCGCTGCTCCTCCCGTCTCTCAAAATTAACTTTGAATTCACGTTGATGAGTTCTTTTTCCAAAGGGTGCCGTCCACTGGGCCTCCCGCTGGTGGCTGACAGCTGATTCTGGGCAAAGCCCTCCCTCCAAAGCTGTTTTCAGAAGACAGCGGGCATGATTATGACCAACTGTTCATTTCCCTGATAATTAAAGAAGCTTAATTTTTTCATTATGAAGATACTACATGAACACTTAAGATTCAGAAAAATCAAAAAAAATTGCCCCAGTCCTACCCAGTGATGCTTACCGGGCAGCTTTTTCCTTCCGGCAAGGCCTTTTCCTTCTTTCTTTCTTGCTTTTTTTTTTTTAACTACTCTTTTTTTTTTTTTTTTTTTAATTTACTTATTTATTTTTTGGCTGCATTGGGTCTTCATTGCTACACACGGGCTTTCTCTAGATGCGGTGAGCAGGGGCTGCTCTTCGTAGCGTGCGCGGGCTTCTCATTGCGGTGGCTTCTCTTGTTGCAGAGCACTGGCTCTAGGTGCGCGGGCTTCAGTAGTTGCGGCTCACGGGCTGTAGAGCACAGGCTCAGTAGTTGTGGCGCATGGGCTTAGTTGCTCCGTGGCATATAGGATCTTCCCGGACCAGGGCTTGAACCCGTGTCCCCTGCATTGGCAGGCGGATTCGTAACCACTGCGCCACCAGGGAAGCCCCCTTTCTTTCTTTTTTAAACGTAGTTGTCACCCTGTTTTTCAATTACGGAACTTCTTGAACATTTGCACAATAAAGTGGAGAATAGCGCAGGGAGCCCATGTGCCCATCACACAGGCGTCTTCAGGAGTCACTGACTCAAGGCCAAGCTTGGTTCCTGGTTCATCCGGTCACCCTGCACCCCTAACTGTGTAACTTGAAGCAAATCTCGGACATCTTGTCATTTCTTCTGTAGATACTTCAGTTCGTCTCCATTTATTTTAAAAAGGTCTTTGCAGATGCCTAAGTCCGCTCTGCCTGTATTGTTGGATATTTAGGTTACTGCAGCTTCCTTCATTGTAGATAACACCACAGTGAACGTATTTGTGCGTGAAGCTTTTTTTCCATCCTTAGGGCTGTTTCTCTTGGTCGGGGGGGGGGGGCGGCCCACAGGTGACATTATTGGGGCAAAGGGAATGAGGACTTAAAGGCTTCCTGTATCTGACTCTCTGCCCCCCCCGCCCCGGGTGTCCCCCCCACCAGGCTGACTTTGCCATTGAGGCCTTGGCCAAGGCCACCTACGAGCGCATGTTCCGCTGGCTGGTCCTGCGCATCAACAAGGCTCTGGACAAGACCAAGAGGCAGGGCGCCTCATTCATCGGGATCCTGGACATCGCCGGCTTCGAGATCTTCGATGTGAGCTTCTCCCTTTTGCCCCCTCCCGCCTCCTGAGCCTCTGGGCTGCCTTCTCCTGGGACTGGGATCCTTTCTCCCATAGCCCCACAGAAATGCGAGCTGGCCACCTCCTTGCTTGTGTGGAGACACAAGACACCGGTTGGGTGTATTTTTAGCTTAAACAAGATGCCCTGTGGGGTGAATTGGGAGATTGGGATTGACATATATACACTAATATGTATAAAGTGGATAACTAATAAGAACCTGCTGTATAAAAAAAATACATAAAATAAAACTCAAAACTTAAAAAAAAAAAAGAAAAGATGCCCTTTGCCAACCAGAAATGCTGGCAAGAATGATACCTTCTGGATGGGGTTCCAGGAGGCCTCATGGACAGGGGCTTTCTGTTGATTTATTGTTTTATGTATTCTCAAATATTACGAGCGTTGTGACAAGATATTGTCCCTGCCCGTAAAGACTTCAGGTAGGAAAAACTGATAAAGTAGATCAGCAGAGGTTCTTAACCTGGGGTCCATGGCACATTTCAGAGGAACCATGAACGTGGGTGGGGAAAAAAAAATCACCTCTTTATTTTTACTAACTTTTCATTGAAATGATGCCGTTTTTTGAATCGTGGCTTGAGCGGAGTGTGCGGACCTCGGTTGCATTAACAGTGGTTGGATGTGTCACCACTAGAAATCAGACGTTTTCACGTCACAACAGTCACTGAAGAGATCTAACATCATTTACGTTCATCTCTCCTTCAAAATTCCGGAAGTTATTAAGCCCATGGCTTGTGCTTTTTAATGAAGGAGCACCGTGTATTCCTATGTCTTCGTAGTTTGATAATTACCTTTCAACATCCCTTCTTTCTTTGAGAATCTATTGTACGCGTTTAAACACTTTATCCTGAGATGAGGGACTTTACCAGGCTGCTGGCGAGGTCCGCGGGCCCCAGGAGGTTCTTCCCCAACACCCGTCCCCTGCCTTGCCTAGGGCCTTGCGGGCCGTGCCTTGCGGGGCCGTGCCGCGGGAGGGTGGGCGTGTCTGTGACCCTGTCTCCGCCCCGCAGCTGAACTCGTTCGAGCAGCTCTGCATCAATTACACCAACGAGAAGCTGCAGCAGCTCTTCAACCACACGATGTTCGTGCTGGAGCAGGAGGAGTACCAGCGCGAGGGCATCGAGTGGAGCTTCATCGACTTCGGCCTCGACCTGCAGCCCTGCATCGACCTCATCGAGAAGCCAGTAAGAGCCACGCCTGGGGGGCGGGGCTTCACCCCCGCCCTCTTCCCTCTGCCCTTCTGGGGCTGGAACTCCCCAGCATTCTGACATGAAACGATTTGCTTTTGCGATGAGTTTTTTTTTGTCATCCGTTGCATTTTCTAACGAACGAGAACCCGTGTGGCTCCCAGGCCCGTCGGCCAGTCCCCGCGATGTCCGAGTCTGCTGTCTTGTTTTAGAAACTCGGTGTGCGGAAGGCTTTGGGGGCTCTGGGGCGCTTCCTCCTCCTCGGGAGGCTTGTCTTAAGTGTCACCTGTCGCCATGTAGCTGTGTGGATATGGAGGGCGGGGGAGGGGATGTGGAGGGACTCAGGGACCGGGGCATCTGCTGGGGGCAGCCTCTGGACGTGGGCCGGGGGTCTGCTTGGCCCATCAAGCCCGCCAAGGGATTTCCAGTGCACTCATTGGAGAACCCTTCTGATGCAACTGTAGCCTAGACCCCAGAAGTTTCTTTTGAGCTAGAGCTCTTAAATTGAGTGCTTTCGGCAGTGCTGCTTCTTCTTCTTCTTCTTCTTCTTCTTCTGTTTTTTTTTCCTCCCTGCGGGGAAGCACTGCCTACCTTCTGGAGAGATTCTGAGCTTTGGCTTCTTACGAGGGCAGGAATGGGTGGGTTTCCAGGTCGAGCTCACCTGTGCGATGCTGTGCTTCCTCCAGGCAGGCCCCCCAGGCATCCTGGCCCTGCTGGATGAGGAGTGCTGGTTCCCCAAAGCCACGGACAAGAGTTTCGTGGAGAAGGTAGTGCAGGAGCAGGGCACCCACCCCAAGTTCCAGAAGCCCAAGCAGCTGAAGGACAAAGCTGATTTCTGCATCATCCACTACGCTGGCAAGGTGAGGCGCACACGCACGGGGAGGTGTCGGCCAGACCTTCGTAGGAGACTTGGAGGCGATTCTAAGACCGGGAGCCCCGAGGTGTGGGGCGGGGCGCAGTATCCTTGTCCCGTGACTCGTCCGATAATGTGTCTGGTGCCTTCAGCATTCACGGGACTCCCCCACCTCGCCAAGCACCATCACATGTTCCGTTTTGTTAGAAGCTTGCGGCAATCCTGTAAGGTGCTCAGGCTGGTGTCCTGTTGTGTATTATCATTAGGTGCATTTTCCAGGCACGGAAATGAGATTTGTGCTAAAGGCGCAGGCCGTGGAGTCTGTATTAGAGCTCTGCCCCTGTGTGACTTTGGGCTGGTTACCTCACTTCTCTGAGCCTTGGTTGATTCACATGGAAAGTGGGGATGACCACCACTGAACTGGGTAACATGGATTAAAGGAGCTTGTGAGCCCAGAGTCGGCGGTCAGTGCTCTGGGGCAGGGCCTCTCAGCCTCCACACTGCCCACTCGGGGGCCGGGTCAGTCTTTGTGGTCGGGGCCCGTCCTGTGTGTTGTAGGATGTTTAGCAGCATCTCTGGCTTCTCCCCACCAGAGGTCAGCAGCGCCCTCCCTACTTGCCAAACCAGAAATGTCTCCAGACATCCCAGAACATCTGCCACATGGGGGTGGCACAGTCCTCTGGGTGAGACACACCCATAGATGATGGCTTTGTTATTGCCAAGGCCACCGGCCAGTAAGTGGCAGAGCTGCCTTCACACCAGCTGGAACACATCCTCCAGCTGGCTTGTTCCTGGGGCTTGAACCTAACTGAACAGAGATGTCCTGAGTCTGCAGAGGTCTGTGCTTAGACTAAAGCTGGGTTTTCTCAGCAAATTGTGTTGCTTGCATGGAGTATCTAACTATTGGTTACATTCGGGTGTGTGATGAGATTTATTTATTTATTTTGGGGGGCTGTGCCGTGCGGCTTGCGGGATCTTAATTCTCCAACCAGGGATCGAACCCGGGCCCACAGCAGCGAAAGTGCCGAGTCCTAACCACTGGACCGCCAGGGAATTCCCACAAACTCCCTGTTTAAAAAACCTCTGTTTTCTCGTTACCTAAGGTAATGGCGCCCAAAGCCCCATTTCCACTTCCACCCCTGTTAGAAATGTAGGAGGGCTTTTGTTGCACTGTTGTCTGTGATGCGGAAACTGGGTGCACCCAAAAGCCCACGAGGGGCCTGAACGGTGAGACTGACCGTGTGCATCCTCACCTGGGCTGCACCACAGCAGCTAAAAGGACAAGGATGCTGCCTGTGCCCAGGGGGACAGATGGCCGGACACTCAGCTCCAGGGTCTGCCGTCTCCCGGGAGGTAACTCTGCCCCTAGGGAGAAAGAAGCCACCATCCTGTACCTTGTCGTCAATAGCAGTGCGTGTGCGGAAACCTGTCGAAAGGGGCCAGGAGGGGACCACAGGCTGAGAGCGGCGGTTACTGCTGTGTGGTTTAGGACGGGGGTTGCAGCAGCTTCCCGCACTGTTTGTATCGTTAGAATATATAATGTTGTACTACTCTTGTTATTAAGGACATATTTCAAAAAAGATAAGAATAGGGGGCTTCCCTGGTGGCACAGTGGTTAAGAATCCGCCTGCCAGGCTTCTCTGGTGGCGCAGTGACTGAGAGTCCGCCTGCCGATGCGGGAGACACGGGTTCGTGCCCCGGTCCGGGAAGATCCCACATGCCGTGGAGCGGCTGTACCCGTGAGCCATGGCCGCTGAGCCTGCGCATCCGGAGCCTGTGCTCCGCAACGGGAGGGGCCACAACAGTGAGAGGCCCGCGTACGGAAAAAAAAAAAAAAAAAAAAAAAAGAATCCGCCTGCCGATGCAGGGAACGCGGGTTCGAGCCCTGGTCTGGGAATATCCCACATGCTGTGGAGCAGCTAAGCCCGTGTGCCACAACTACTGAGCCCGGGAGCCACAACTACTGAGCCCACGTGCTGCATCTACTGAAGCCCGCGTGCCTAGAGCTCGTGCTCCGCAAAAAGAGAAGCCACTGCAATGAGAAGCTGGTGCGCCGCAACTAGAGAAAGCCCGCGCACAACAGCAAAGACCCAACTCAGCCAAAAATAAAATTAATTAATTAAAACAGAAAAAAAGATAAGAATAACGCATATCCAGGAAAACCTGGGTATCCGGAAATGACAAAGAAAAAGTAAAACTTACTTGCCTGTTACTAAAAAGAAATATTACCACATAACGTCCTTTCAGGATTTTTTCTTTATGTTCATGTTACCTTAAAAAAATTAAAAACAGAATATTCCGTGGTGTAACTATAACCGTTTGCTTGGGGTTCGCGTGGCTTAAATTTTTTGCTTTCTGCGTGATTCCGCAGAGAACATCTCATGGAGGCCTCCGCCCTGGCCACTCATCATTTCCTTCTTGGGGATGCAAATGCCGGGCCGAGGGTTCACAGTTTTCAATGTTTCCGCCTGTGGGGTCGGCTGGTCATCGGAGAGGCTGCGCGCGCCGATGTCCCCCAAGCAGCCCGTGACCTGGGGTCCCGTCTTGCAGGTGGATTACAAAGCTGACGAGTGGCTGATGAAGAACATGGACCCGCTGAACGACAACATCGCCACGCTGCTGCACCAGTCCTCCGACAAGTTCGTCTCGGAGCTGTGGAAGGACGGTACGCCCTTGGCCCTCACCCCGCCTCCCGGTGCCCCCGGCTGGGCCTCTTCCCTCCACGGCAGCGGGCCAAGCCCAGGACGTGGACCGGTGGGTTTGTGGCCGCTTAGCACCCGGGAGCCTGGGCTCCTCCGACACTTACGGTCACCCTGTCCTTGAGCCCCGAGCATCCTTGAACATGCTGCTCAGCCACTTGCTCTTGGGCAGAGGCTTCCCTAGGCTCCGTGGCCACAGACGAGCCCTTTCTAGCGCGGGGGGGGGTCGTGTGATGGCCCGGCGCCCAGGTTCCCGTCCCATTCCTTACTGCCTCCCTGCCTCTCCCCGGTAGCTGGTAGCTCCGGAAGTCGTTCTTTTCCTTGTCTCTGCTGGTCTCTCCTCCCTTCTGCCTGGGTTTTGCTTTAACCTCTCTGTTGCAGAGATGCAGAGCACCCAGAGAGCCCATTTCTATCAGCGCTTTCCTACTCTCCTCCTCCTAGAACCAGGTGACTGGCTGCCCGGTGCGGCGTCCGTCCGTGTGTGGTGCATCCAGGGCTGCGTGATGAGCGCTTCTGCTCAGCTTTCTCTGCCATGGCTGCTGCTGCCTGACTGTGCCCCTTCCCTGGTCTCGGCCCCGGGCTTGTGGGGAGGCCCCTTCCCCCTCCCCATCGCCTCCAGGCCTCCAGTGGAAAACCAGGCACATCAGGGCCGTGTTTTGGTATTGACACTTCTTGTTCGATCTTAAAAGGAAAAGAAATCATTTTACAATCTATATCCCCTTCAGAACTCCCGCCTGTGAAGGCGGCGTCTCATTGATTGGATGGCTGCCATGTCTCAGCACGAGGTGCTGCGCGCACTGCTGTTACACGTTCGTGTGTCTGTGCGTGTGTGCACGCAGCAGTCACCTGCTCCTCCCGGGCCAGGCCTTCCGGGGGCAGGGCACACTTACATGAAACGGCGAGTTGTTACGGGGCTTATTTGACCTCACACTGGGCAACCTGAGTGGCCGTCACAAGCCACCCACTCCCAGGACACCTTTGGTGGCCAGAGGGGCCCTGCGGTGGCTGCATGAGGTCCAGATGCCTCCCGTTTTAATTGAGGGGGTTCATCGGGTCCATCCTCACTCCCGGCTTCCCTCTTGAGCAACAGTCCATTGTGTTGCCTTCAAAAAAATAAGAGATCTGGCCACAGAGGAATAGGAAACCGACTTTGTCACAGAATTCTTAACTTTTGCAGCCAGCAGCGGAAGCTTTCAAATTTAACATTGGCTCTTGCGTAAGGCTGGCCTCAAATCGCCGGCCACTTAGGTTGGGTTTGTTCGTTGTTTTGTTTTAAAAGCCTGGGAGGAAGCAGTTCATTTCATTGTTCTGGGTGGGAGCCACGGTGATGAGGGCTTCTTTCCTGGAGGGTGGGCTTAGATGATAAAGACCCCTGAGCTTGGAGACCAAGGGAGACGAGAGGGAGAAGGGGTCGTCACTGGCAGAAGTGGTTGTCTGGAACTCTCTGCTCCGACACCATTCCTGCTGCGCTAGGTCCCAGATGTAGAGAGCCCCGCGTGGGGCCGCTGCAGACAGAGAGGGACTCGTCCAGAGTGCTGCAGGCGACAGCAGAGTAGCTTTAGAGCTCCTGCCTTCTCACTCCTAGCCCAGTGCTCTCGGGTAAAGGTCAACGTGAATTCAGGGTGCTGAGTTTTTCATTTCATCTGGGATCCGAGGACTACAGGATTCCTGTAAGTCAAGTTGAACACCTCCTCAGAGCCAGGCAAGTGGACGAGCTTGGCTCGCCACTCCAAAATGCGTTATTAGGTCTGGTTTTTTTTTCCAGTTATTCTCATAGCAAAGGGTTGTTATTTACCAGCCATCACGACACTCACCAAAAGGCTACACAGCTCCTATCAACTTATCTGAATCGCAGCTAGTGTGAAAGGGGATTGTGGTTTTTTTTGGAGTACAATTGCTTTACAATGTTAGTTTCTGCTGTACAATGAAGTGAATTAGCCATATGTACACCTATATGTCCTCCCTCCCACCCCCATCCTCCCCCCTCAACACACACACACACATCCCCCATCTAGGTCATCACAGGGCACTGAGCTGAACTTCCTGTGCTTCATAGCAGGTTCCCACTAGCTGTCTATTTTACACATGGTAGTGTATAAACGTCAGTCCTAATCTCCCAGTGTTAGCGCTGTCGTGTCTCTGGGTTAGGAGCTTTCCAGGGTGGCTGAGATAAGCGCCGTGGATGTGGAGTTAGCCTTCACAGGTACGCTGCTCCCCTCAGTGGCTCTGCACCCTTTCCAAAGAGCGCTTCCTGCTTTCTGCTCCTCGCTCACAAGGCCACCTTCGCTCAACATTTGGAGATGACTTGAGCCTGCTGTGTAGACTCCAAGTAGAAACAGTCGGCTGTTCCGTAGTCTCCTCTCTTTCTGTCCAGATTGTCTGTCTGTCTTTCCCACCCCTCCGCCCTCACCCGGCCCGCTGGGTACTCAAGTGCTTCTGCGTGCTCTCTGCAGTGGACCGCATCATCGGCCTGGACCAGGTGGCCGGCATGTCGGAGACGGCGCTGCCAGGGGCCTTCAAGACACGCAAGGGCATGTTTCGCACGGTGGGACAGCTGTACAAGGAGCAGCTGGTCAAGCTCATGGCCACGCTGAGGAACACCAACCCCAACTTCGTCCGCTGCATCATCCCCAACCACGAGAAAAAGGTGCGGCCCCTCGGGGACGTGGTGCGGGCGGGCACACATGCGGGCCACTCCACCCTTGTCTGTCTCCCTGTGCAGAAGCTCTGTCCCCCGCCGCACACAGTGGCCTCGGTTAAGATCCCCGGCGGGGTGGCTCAGGCACCCTTAGGGGCTAAGCTGCCTTCGTAGCCTGTGTTTCTGCCTCTCCCGGACCTGGATCACGTAATTAACTGGGCTGTCAAAACCTGTGGGCGGCAGCGACTCCCAACTCCCTTGGGGGCTTTTGCCCTGTTTCATGCAGAGGGCGCTGCCCCTCTCTCCATCAGTTCCTGGGCGCAGAAGTAAGAGCAGGTGCGTGTATTTTCCTCCCTAGGCTGGCAAGCTGGACCCCCATCTGGTGCTGGACCAGCTGCGCTGCAACGGGGTTCTCGAGGGCATCCGAATCTGCCGCCAGGGCTTCCCCAACCGCGTGGTCTTCCAGGAGTTCCGGCAGAGGTGAGCAGGGCCCAGGGCCGGCTGCATCCCAGCAGGGGGCCTCCGGTAGGGGAACCGTTTCCTCGTCCACATTGAGTTGAGTTCCGGCCGGCTCCTCACACGGTTCTCTGTGCCACCGTCTACGGGAGGAGGGATTTCTCTGTTTTGTTTCTGAAACAAAAGTTATCTCATTGGCTTTCACTCCTAGTCACTTTGGGAGCCTGGCGCTGTTTGCTACAGTTAGAGGAGCTCTGAAAAGAAATTAAAGGAGGATCAGCCGGAGCCTTGGGTCTTAAAGGAACTTGATGGAACTGGAGGCCTGCTGTGTGTGCAGAGGGGCCAGTAGCGACACTAGCTTCTTTGGTTAATGACTGTGTTTAGTGCCAGTTGCTGTCTTGATGCAGCCCTGAGTTTAATTTCTTGGACCACCCCGTTGATTGGTGGTTCCCTGCAGCATCTCAGTGAAGAGGTGGGCATGGCCTTCTGGGGTTACAGACGCGGATGCCGGGTGATTAGCAGTTAGTAAGCCCACTGCAAAACTCACCCTTGAGTGAATGAAACAGCCCGACGTGAGTTTCCATTCGCTTTCTGGAAAGCACCAGGCCTTCCTCGTGCCATTTAGCCTAAGGAAAGAGCAGGGCGGGGTTCACCGAACGTCCCCTTTCCTTAGGAGACTCTGTGGAAAGGATTCTACATCTGCTACACCACAGGGACGACCCTAATCTCTCACGTATATTCCAGGCCACATGGAATCCAAGCGAGGGCTAACCTGACCTGGCTGTCCTTTTCCTCCTCAGATACGAGATCCTGACACCAAATTCCATTCCTAAGGGCTTCATGGATGGGAAGCAGGCATGCGTGCTCATGGTGAGTTGAGCTGCTGTCCCCGCCTCCTGTGTTGGGTGACCTGTGGCTGCTGGGCATCCATGTGGCCAGCGCCCCTGTGATTGGACGGGGTCCTTTGGATCCATTGGCACCGTGCTCTCTTGTTCCTCCAACAAGCCAGTTCTGACTCTGCCAGGTGCCCTGAGCGGCAGCCCCCTTAGCCCTTGGTGGGGTCAGGACAGCGTGTGGGGGCCAGGTGGGAGGGAGGAGGCCAGAGCCGCGGCGTGGCAAGGCTGTGGTGTGAGACGGCCTCTTCCTTTGGGGCACGTTCTGGTTCTTTCTTGCGCACGTCTCCTCCGATCTTCACATGCAGTGTGGTCGGCGGGGCAGCTTGCCACCAGGGCGCCACGACCAGCCCAAAGCTGCCGGTGTCTGAGTTTCTGGACCTTTCCTCTCTTTCCCCCAGCTCTGAACCAGTGCCTGACGGGCAGTGGGCACTGGATTCTGCATAGCGAATGAAGGCCCTGTGGTGACCCAGTGGCCGCGCTGAGGCTGTACCCACTCAGTCGCTTTTTTGCTCTGCAGGCAGGCGTCCCGCTGGGCCTGACGTGTCCAGGGTCAGTAGCCACCACCTCCTGCTTGCTTTACTTCGCGTTCTTTCCAAAGAGTCAGCAGAGGATAGGCCGGGCTTGGGGGTGGGGGAGGAAAGAGAAAAGGGAAGACAAATTCAACACCTGCTCTGTGCAAAGCAGCACATCAAGGGACAGGGAGATGGGGGCTAGAAAAGGAGGGAGAAGACACAGCTCCCTGCTCTCCGACGCTTGTCTCCTGGCAGAGAGGAGGCGTGAAGGGAGAAGGGTGTGCCTCCAGCTCGTGTCTGGGCCGCTGTTTCTCCGGAGACTGAGTTAGCTGCTGGCCAGTGACGGGTGTCCCCACCTCTGGCATAAGCAGGTCCCCTCCGTCCAGCCCTGCAGGGAAGATGGGCAGCTTGGGCTCTTCATGCCGGGAGGGAGGTGGGGCGCGTGGCCGGGGGATGCCCTCAGTGGCTCCACCTGCCCTGGGCTTCCCTTTTCACAGGGCCTCTGCCGGGTCGTTCGTGGACACCAAGGCCCCCAGATCCCACTTACCCTATTCAAGGCTCTGCCTCTTGGAGCTTGTTCTAAATCTCTTCTCTCCCAGGCAGACAGTTGGACAGACAGACCCTTGCCAGTGGGCTTAGTAAAAGAGCCTGGTTCCTGTACCAAAACAGCCCGGTACTGGTAATGACGGCTGAAGCCCATTCGGCACTGGTCACACGCTTGACTCCGTGCTTGGTGCTTTCTGTGCGTTCTCTTGTTTGACTCCCACGGCTCTCCTAGAAAGGAGGTGCTATTATTTGCTTTGTTTGTTAACTTTTCTTTTAATTAAAGAAACCGTCATTCCCATTTTACAGCTGAGGAAATATGGGCTCACGGAGGTTAAGGCCTAGGGTCATCTAGTTAGTATTTGATCCTGGCCTGAGCTGGAGTCTCTGCTGGGCTTGGACAAAACAATGATGCTTGGCCACCTCTGCTTGGAGGGAGACCTGACTGGGTATTTGTAGAGCGTGACTGCAGTGTGCGGGGCGGCACAGAGAAGGAAGAGGAGACCTCCAGGGTCCCTTCAGGGCTGAGATTCTGTGCTTCTCTGCAACTCTGACTCGTTACCTGCCCCATGCCGGCCCCCACCTGCCTGCTCCCCAGCGTGCCCCCAGCCGCGCTTTCCCTGCACCAGGAGAAGGCTGCCCACAGAGCAGGCCTGACCCAGGCTCCAGGCCCCTCCCCCGTCCTTGGCCTTGCTCCAGGGCTCCGCAGGGGTGGCAAGGGGTAAGTGGCCAACTCTCCTCCGTCTAGATCAAAGCCCTGGAGCTCGACAGCAACCTCTACCGCATCGGCCAGAGCAAGGTCTTCTTCCGGGCTGGCGTGCTGGCTCACCTGGAGGAGGAACGGGACCTGAAGATCACAGATGTCATCATCGGCTTCCAGGCCTGCTGCAGGGGCTACCTGGCCAGAAAGTGAGTCCTGGGACACCCACCCCACCCAGCCTGCCCCGCGCTCGGGCCCTCCCAGCTCTCCCGTAGCGGAGGACACTGAGGAAGCGGTGGCCTGGGCGCCCTAATGCCAGTCAGGTGTCGCCCGGGGAGGCCCCCGTGGCCTTCCCTGCCCCCCTACTTCCTGGATTTCTGCCTGAGGTTTAAAGTGAGCTGGTGGGAGGGGTGACTGTGCTTGGATTTGCTCGTCACGAAAGCTCCTACCACCGCTATTCCTTCCTGTGTCCCTCGTGTAAGGATGACACCCAGAGCCGGCTGTCCCCAGAGGACGCCATGCTCCCAGAGGAGGAGGCCATCCTTGAGTCCCGAGCAGCTCCTGTGGGGGTCAGGGGCTGACTTGCTGCAGGAAGGTGGGTGGGGCAGCTGCACATCTGTCCCCTGAGCCCTCCGTGTCTGTGCTCAGGGGTGCCTGTTCCAGCCTGAGAGCTGAGCGCTGGGGGACGCAGCATGAATTTGTGGAGTTTGGACAAACGGACCTGTGTAGGACATCAGCTGCTGACGTTCTCCCTCTAAACCAAAGCCACAAGATCGTGGGTGGCACCAGGGTGGGGAGCTGCGGTCGATAGATGGACTTGATGACCAGGGCTCACACTTGACTCGGATCTGTGGTGACCTCGGCCCCAGGCACCCTCTGTGAGGTCACCACAGGATTCAACCCGAAGCCGACCTCCTTCCCGCCACGTCTGTTTCGTGGTGCCCCCGGCAGGGGTCGGTCCCTCCGGAAAAGCCTCCACAAGTGAGGTCAGGACTGTCGGGAGGGAGGTGTGCCATCCCCCACCTGGAGGGCTGACTGTGACCCTCGCCACACAGGGCCTTCGCCAAGAGGCAGCAGCAGCTGACGGCCATGAAAGTCCTGCAGAGGAACTGTGCCGCCTACCTCAAGCTGCGCAACTGGCAGTGGTGGCGGCTCTTCACCAAGGTGGGTCTGGAAGGGCCTCCGCGTGACACGGGGGACGAGCAGGCCTCACGCTGGCCTCCTGCAGGGCTCAGGCCCTGGGGCTGATCCTGCCCATGGGGTCTAGAGGGGTGTGAGCCGGGGCACGTGTCCGGCGTGGACGGCCACGGTGCTGTCAGCCTGGGCTAGGGCGGCTCCTGGGATGTCAGGCCCCAGCCCGCCCACCACGGCTCCACGTGGAGACAGAGCTGCCCACCCAGAAACCAACGGGCAGGTCAGAATCTGCACCCGCTGGATGGGTCCTCCCTAGCCTTTACAAAAAATTCGTTAATTAGTAAAGTTGTTTAGGCTGCTTTTGTTTATGATAAGTAATCTATGGTAATTGCGAAAAGTTAGACTAACCACAAGGGTAAACAAGCAAATAAAAATTCACCTATAATCCCTTCATCCTTGTGCCAACGTCGATATTGAATAGATGTTTCCATGTCTAGTCTGCTTTAAAATATTTTTTTTTCACTCCTGGTAAATCTCTGCTGTGTAAACCACACACGTTCTTACGTAGCTGAGCTTTGACTTGTATAAACAGTCATGTACTTTGCATTTTGCATCTAAAATTCCTTCATGAGCATCATTTTTTAAAAGTCAGCATACTGTTCCCTAGAGATGTTCCATAATTTACCTATTTCTCCAGCAGTGGATGTTTATCTCTCTCTCTGAAATTTTCACTGTTATAAACAACGCTGTCCTGAACATCTTCATGCACACATAGGGGTGGTTTCCCCGAAACGTAGTTAGTGGGTCAGAGGCCTATGGCACGCAGTACCAAATTGATTTCCAGAAAGATTGTACCCATTTGCACCTCCTCTGCCCTGCGTCCTACCTGCCCCTCCCTCTCATGAGCTTGCGCTTCCACAGGTGAGGGGAAAGCGCCACGGCTCCCAGCCTGGACAGGCATCTTCCCCTGAGCACGTTTCCTCCTCAATCTCCTCTCCTAGGTCAAGCCGCTGCTGCAGGTGAGCCGGCAGGAGGAAGAGATGATGGCCAAGGAGGAGGAGCTGGTGAAGGTGCGGGAGAAGCAGCTGGCCGCTGAGAGCAGGCTCTCAGAGATGGAGACCCTCCAGTCCCAGGTGGGTGTCTGCAGGCTCTGCCCAGGCAGTGCTGCCACCTGCTGGCAACCAGTAGGCGAGGCATGCCTGGTTAATTTCTCTGCAGACCCTGTTCGGGGTTTCGTGATGTAGGAAGGCTACCCCATGGGACGGGAAGCTCATGAGTGCTGGGTTCAAGGCCCAGCCCCTCTCTGAGCCTGTTTCCTCGGGATCTTGACGTACAGCTCACGGAGCGGTGGTGAGGGACGGTGGACGTGATGTTTAAACGTGCGGGGCAGCTTCAGCGTCCTGAGATGGGAGCTGCTCTCATCAGCAGGGTTCTCCCTGCAGGAGCCTGCACTGGAGACCAGTTCTCCCGTGGGTACAAGTGGCCCGAGGCGGCCGTAAGAGCTCACATTTCCCACGTGTTCTCGCAGCTCATGGCTGAGAAGTTGCAGCTGCAGGAGCAGCTCCAGGCAGAAACGGAACTGTGTGCCGAGGCCGAGGAGCTCCGGGCCCGCCTGACCGCCAAGAAGCAGGAGCTGGAAGAGATCTGCCATGACCTGGAGGCCAGGGTGGAGGAGGAGGAAGACCGCTGCCAGCACCTGCAGGCTGAGAAGAGGAAGATGCAGCAGAACATCCAGGTGCCCGGAGGAGGGGCAGGGCCGGACCCCAGGCATGGGGCGGGGGGTGGGCTGCGTGGGGAGCAGGGGTGCCACGAGTGCCATGGGAGGACAGCCTTTGTCCCGGGGGCAGCCTTGGAGACGTGTTCTCTCTGGGGCTTTTTTTTTTTTTACGGCCGTGCCGCGCGGCTTGTGGGATCTTAGTTCCCTGACCGGGGATTGAACCCGGGCCCATCGGCAGTGAGAGCTCGGAGTCTGAACCACTGGAGCACCTGGGAATTCCCTGGGTGGTTATTTCTGACGTGTCAGGTGCCTGTTAGCGCTGCCCCACTGAGCCTCGAAGCCAATTTAATTCCCCTCCTCCGTCCTGGCTCTGGCTGGTCTGAGGAGCGGAGGGCGGATGCTTGCTGGACGAGGCCCCTCGGAACACGTGACCCCGCGATTGGACTGGGGTTCTTGTCCCCGCACCCCGGTTTTAAATACATGACCGCACACGTGGGGGCCGGGCCGCATCCAAGTTGCTCAGGTATCGCCCTGGCTTCCCGTTAGGAACTGGAGGAACAGCTGGAGGAAGAGGAGAGCGCCCGGCAGAAGCTTCAGCTTGAGAAGGTGACCACTGAGGCCAAGCTGAAGAAGCTGGAGGAGGGCCAGATCATCCTGGAGGACCAGAACTGCAAGCTGGCCAAGGTGGGGCGGCAGCCCGGCAGCTGGGGCACAGGGGCGAGCGGCTGGGGCAGCGGCTCCAGGCTCGGGGCTGCGGCTGGGTCCCTGTCAGCGTCTGCCTGGCGACAGATAACAGCTGGGAATCGAGTTAGAGGAGAAGGAGGGACACAAGGTCAGGATGCTGACCTCCATCTCCAGAGGATGGGGGTGGCCAGGTTGACAGGGCAGGACGGCTGCCCGGGACCCTGTGATGTGGGGAGTTACGCTGGCTGTGTGGCCGCCACTGTGGGATTAGGGCTCCATTGGTGGCCACACAGAGCAGAAAGTGAGAAGGGCAGGGGCGCTTCGGGGGGTGAGGAAGGGGGAGGTCGAAGGCATGCAGAAGGTGGCGCCATCCCGCCTGCCCTGAGTTCCCTCGCTGACGCTCACTGTCACCTGGCGGCTCTTCTCACCTGAGCAGAAAGGGGTGACGCAGGCCCAGCTATTGCAGGGGAGCTAGTGACCTTTCAAAATGACTCCTTTGATCTAGGAAATCTTAATGAACTTGACCAGGTGTTTAAGGCCCTGCCCCGCCATTCAGTCCTCAATGTCTGGGTGAGCCGTGACTCGAGGAGAGCTGATGTGTTCTGCGCTCAGCTGACTTTAAGCTCTGACCCACCCTCGCCCTCCAGGAGAAGAAGCTGCTGGAAGACAGAATAGCCGAGTTCACCACCAACCTCACGGAAGAGGAGGAGAAATCTAAGAGCCTGGCCAAGCTCAAGAACAAGCACGAGGCGATGATCACCGACCTGGAGGGTAAGGGGGTGGCGGCAGCAACGGTCGGACTCGGGATCGCTGGAGTGTCCCCTGCTCGGGGGCCCAGCCTGGGCCTCGCTGCCGGGAGCTGCAGTGCCGGCCGGGTCTCCTGCTCGCCCTGTGCAGGCGAGGCTGGGGTCAGTGGTATCCGGCTGCTGCCCTCGAGACATGGGGGTCAGCGCCCGCTCCCTGTGGAGTCTGGACCTCCAGGCACTAGTTGGGAGGACGCTCCCCCAAGTGACGAGTGTCGAGAATTGAGCTCCGGCGTTTCTCTCGTGTCGCGCCCCATGCGTTTCACAAGCTTCTGAGACTTCCTAGGAGCTTCTAGGTTTGACTGCGACTCTGCCACTAACTTCCTGTGTCATCTTGTACCTATTAATCTCCGTGAGCTTGAGTTTCTCTTACCTCTAAGGGGACACAGCGAAAGGGTGAGTGTGAGGAATGAACTAAGTAATGCGCATGGACGTGCTGTGTGTGTTTTAAGATGCCGGGCAGGTATCGCGAGAGGCCGTTGCTTCACGTGGGGCAGGGAGACAAATCATGCCTCTGTCTCCCTGTGCCCTGGGATCCGTGGTGGCTAGGAGGATGGCACAAGCCCAGGTCTGTGCTGTCTGGGGACCCCTCGTCCCCCTGCCCCTTGAGAGGAGCGGTACAGGGGGCAAGGGGAGCCCAGACCACCGGGGGAGCTCTGAGCTCCAGCCAGAAACCACTGCTCCCTCTGGGGAGACGTGGGGAAGCCCGGTGCACAGGGCAGTTGTCAGTGCCCAGTGG
The DNA here is from genome assembly GCF_963924675.1 of Phocoena phocoena. NCBI lineage: Eukaryota > Metazoa > Chordata > Mammalia > Artiodactyla > Phocoenidae > Phocoena > Phocoena phocoena. The sequence goes on from NC_089229.1 coordinate 11,673,847, forward strand.
ACGTAGGGCTGAAACCATCTGGGCTGGTCGCTAGGAGAATTTTCCCAGCTTGGTTTCTTGGCCCCTCCTGGGTTAAGGTGTTCAGACCATCAAGGGGAAGAGGCGTCCTGACACAGAGATCTCTTCACCTGGGAATAGCCTGAAAGACTCCATCATCCAGGAGGTCTTGGAGCAGCAGGCCGGCTGGATTGGCAGACGTGAAAGTTTGACACTAACAAGTGTTGCCAAAGATGTAGAACAGTCAGAACGCACACACACTGCCAGTGGGAGTGTAAATTGGTAGACAGTTTCGGAGAACAGTCTGCCAGTGCCTAGTGAGGTTGAAGCTTTGCCTGCAGCCCATCCCTCTCGTCCACGTGCGTTGGGAGTCATGGGCAAGAATGCTCACGGCATCGTGGCTCAGGAGGGCACACAGCTGTAGGCTGTGCCCATCTATCCTACAAGTGCCCATCAGCTGTAGGATAGACAGATAAGTTGTGGTGTGTTCACGTGGTGGGATACACAGACAGAAGTCCGAATGGATCCATTACAGTGACACTTAAGTCGCTAAATCTCAAGATTTTAATGTTGAGCGACAAAAGTAAGATGAGGAAGAAGAGTCACCAGCCCTTACTGCGCACACTCTATGGGCAGGCACGGTTCCAGGTGCTTTCAGATACCAACACGTTTGAGCCTCCCAGCAGCCTAAGGAAGTAGCTTGTCTTATAGCCTTACTACTCAGATGAGGCACAGAAAGGTAAGGACATCACCTAGGTGACGTCATAACAGGAGTTGTAAAGCCCATTGGACTCTGGTCCCGCTGTACCGTCTCCATAGAATTCATATAGGACAGATCCCGACTGTACGTTCAGATTCGTGCAAGACTAAATGTTACAATTTTTAGGGAGGCAGACATGGTGGAGCCTCAAAGGGAAACGAGGGAACTGTAAACATGAACTTTGGGGGAATAGTTCCCTTGGTGGGAAGGGTCACTGGGTGGGGTTGGAGAGACAAGGACTTGGAAGCTTATGGTGACGTTCTTTCCCTTCATCCAGGAGTTGGGTATGAGTGTGAATCATGATCATTTAAACAGCACTGACGTTCTGTAACAAATATTTGGCATCTTATGTAAGATTTGAAGACAAAGACAGATCTGTAGCCACTGAGGGGTCTGTTCGCATCTCTCCGTTCTTCCTTCTCAGAGCGCCTGCGAAGAGAGGAGAAGCAGCGTCAGGAGCTGGAGAAGACCCGCCGGAAGCTAGAGGGAGACTCCACGGACCTCAGTGACCAGATCGCCGAGCTGCAGGCTCAGATTGCTGAGCTCAAGATGCAGCTGGCCAAGAAAGAGGAGGAGCTTCAGGCTGCCCTGGCCAGGTGAGGGCCAGAGCATCAGCCAGTGCCCGCGCTCTCAGTGTGCTCCCCGCTGTGGCTCTCGGTGCATCAGTGAACTGCGGGCACGTACTCCGCTGTTGTCTTGGAAGCCAATTAATGACAAAACATTTTCTGTTCACTAAAAGTGCAGTCTAAGGCTTCTCTGTCATTTGTAATCCCCCCAAAATTCATCCACAACCCTAGTCATCCAATCAGAGCAATTCTTTCCTTTCCTTTTTAAAATTTCGTGGCTACAGGCATGCTTTTAAAAAAGATTTTTTTTCCCCAGGCATATTTAGCTTCATAACAAAATTGAGCAGAAGTTACAGCGAATTCCCAAGTCCCCATGTGAACAGCCTCCCTCGTTAGCAACCCCCCCGCAAGAGTGATACGTTTGTTACGATTCATGAACGTGCACTGACGCATCCTTGTCACCCAAAGTCGGAGCACATTTGTATTTCTCCTTAGTTGCTGTAATCGTGGACTGTAGCATTTTATTTCCTTTTTTTTTTTTTTCAGTTAACATTTCATTTTTTTTTTAATGTTTAAAGGACTGAATCTTAATTTGGAAAATGAAATGATTCTTCTGTGAGGTTTTTGAATTCTCAAAGTGGAAGAGCGCTAAGTCTTCTGGATGCGTCAGATGTTTTTGCTGAGAAGAGCTCCTAAGGGCCATGATTATGACTGCCAGAAGTGGCTTTGGCTGCACCTCTCTGAAGCCTTTTCTGCAGACTCTGCTCTCCGTAGGTGACAGTGACCTCATCCTGATGTTGTTGCTCTCTTTGGCAGAGTGGAAGAAGAAGCCGCCCAGAAGAACATGGCCCTAAAGAAGATCCGGGAGCTGGAATCTCAGATTTCTGAACTCCAAGAAGACCTGGAGTCTGAGCGTGCTGCTAGGAATAAAGCTGAGAAGCAGAAACGGGACCTCGGGGAAGAGCTGGAGGCTCTAAAAACAGAGTTGGAGGACACTCTGGATTCCACGGCTGCCCAGCAGGAGCTCAGGTGTGTCTTGGGACCGACTGCCCCAGTCACTGGGGGATAGGGGTGGTGGTGCAGGGAAGGGGAGGCTGTGGCCTGGGAGGGGTGGACCCCAAGTCTCTGCACACACACAGCGGCCTATTGTCATGGAGCAGAGAGCTCGGAAGCTGGTGGTTCCTCAGCAGCTTCTCCCTAGAGTAGAAGAACTTGGCTTGGAGTTGGGGTGAGGCAAGGGTGGGCTTTAAAGCTGAGAGGCTACAGAAGCCTCTACAAAGTGTGTCTGTGGGGAATTCCCTTGCAGTCCGGTGGTTAGGACGCTGCGCTTCCACTGCAGGGGGCACGACTTCCATCCCTGGTTGGGAAGCGAAGATCCTGCATGCTGCCTGGTGCGGCCAAATTAATTAATTAATTAATTTAATTAATCTGCTTATAACTCACTCCTGGCTCCTCGTATTTAGAATAAAATCCAATTCCTTACATAAAAGGCCTACAGTACATTTTAAAAAAAAAAAAAAAAAGTGTGTCTGTGAGCCTGGGCTGTAGGATGGATCGCCACGGAGAGAGGCCAGCGGGCAGAAAGCTGCCTGGGGTGGCCAGTGCCCCTTGCCGGGTGCTCTCTGTTGCCACAGAAGATCCCCAGGGCAGCATCGCTCCTGGATCCCTGGCCTCCCTCCTGAGGGCGTTTCTCTGTCCAGGTCCAAACGTGAACAGGAAGTGAACATCCTGAAGAAGACCCTTGAGGAGGAGGCAAAGACCCACGAGGCCCAGATCCAGGAGATGAGACAGAAGCACTCACAGGCCGTGGAGGAACTGGCAGAGCAGCTGGAGCAGACGAAGCGGGTGCGTGGGCCTCCCCAGGACTGGCTACGTGAGGCTCTGCCACTGTTGGGGGGGCCCTTGCAGAGTCTAGGCTCCAGCCCCTCGTGGCTGTGTGACTTGGGGATGTAGGTCCCTCTGTGCCTCAGTTATCCCATCTGTAAGGGAGGCTGATGATAGCCCGTCTCCTACAATTAATGTGAGAGTTGGAGTTGGTAACACGTGAGGCACTTAGATAGTAAGGGCTCGGTAAGTTGTTCAAGAATCATTTATTCTCATTATTATCTTGTTCATCAACCTGCCAGACCAGAAAATTTCATGGAATTGGAGCGACTCTGAAACTGAGTTTCAGAGGGCCATCGGGGTCCCCTTTTCTGAAGCCCGTCCCTTCTCTAGAACACCCCCAACAGGTGGTCAGTTGGAGTCTTCGTGGGAGAACCCTAGGGATGTTGACCCCAGATGGTTTCTCGGCTATGGCCGAGCAGTTCCTGAACAAGACCAGTCCTGCATCCGGTGGCCTCCAGCTCACGGCCACCCTTGGTGGCAGCCCGAGAAGGCAGAGGCTCTTCCACACGGCAACCTGTACAATATTTTCAGAAACCTGCCTTGTCTACCTATCTACCTTCAATTTCCACCTGGTTCTGGGCAGGTTGAAGCCTTGCCTGGTCCTTTAGCTGTTTTCACCCAAAGTGACTTTGCATTCACGCTGGGTCCGGTTTACCCTTGAACTTGCCCGTGATGCTGTGGCCGGCTCAGTACGGACTAGATTGGGATTGTCGTGTTTAGTTTGTAAACTCGGCTTTTATGTTGTCTGGAAGAACATCACTGTGTTACTTTGAACATCAAATTTTCAAGAGGCTTTTCTGCAAGTCTACCTACGAACAATTATAATTTCCGTCATCCTATAATAACAGCTAAAATCTTAACATCAGCAATGATGGCATCTTGCCCTTGGACGCTCCCTGAAGCTGGTGCAGGAGGCCGGGCAGGGATGGTATGAGAGCTGGGGGAGCCCACGTGCCGGGTGTCCGGCCCCAGCTGGGTGCTGAGTTCACATCAGGCCCGAGCCTTCCGAGTCTGGGACCCTTGCCAGCTCGTCATCCCCCAGACTTGCCCAGTGTCGTTTTTGCTGCAAAGGCACCCGATTCTGGGTCTGGATCCGCTGGATCTTCGATGATGTTAGAAAGACCAGCCTCACGTCACAGGTGCCCCCTTTCACGTCTTCGCTTTTCTCCCCGCTGCCAGGTGAAAGCCAACCTCGAGAAGGCCAAGCAGACCCTGGAGAATGAGCGAGGGGAGCTGGCCAATGAGGTGAAGGTGCTGCTTCAGGGCAAGGGGGACTCCGAGCACAAGCGCAAGAAGGTGGAGGCCCAGCTTCAGGAGCTGCAGGTCAAGTTCACCGAGGGGGAGCGCGTGCGCACGGAGCTGGCCGACAAGGTCTCCAAACTGCAGGTGAGGCCTCCGCCGGACCTCCTGGGTCCTGGCCCACATCGCCAGGGCTCCCGCTCTTGTCTCTCTCTCTCTCTCTCTCTCTCTCTCTCTCTCTCTCTCTCTCTCTCTCTCTCTCTCTCTGTCTCCGCAACCTGGCTCAATCTGCGAGGCCTCTGGGGTTCAGCCTGTGACTCAGGTCCAGCATGGCCGAGAGAGCCGAGGTGGGGCCCAAGCAGTCGTGGTTGAGCTCACGGGGCTTTGTCTCCCATCCGTGCGCAGGTTGAGCTGGACAATGTGACGGGTCTTCTCACCCAGTCGGACAGCAAGTCCAGCAAGCTCACCAAAGACTTCTCCACTCTGGAGTCACAGCTGCAGGACACGCAGGTAAGGGCGGGACGGGTCCTGTGCCCGTACGGCATTAGCTACCAGGCTTCTGGGTCTTTGTCTCAAGAGCGTCCTCCCCTGTATCCGCGGGCTCTCTGCGTCCTCCCGGCTCCTTGCCAGGTCTCTGCTGGCTGCCCCCTGAATCCGAGGGACTGCTCCCCTCTTCCACCAAGGGAATGGGGACCGCGGGGCCCTGACGCTGTGGGTCCTAAGCCCCTGCCCTCCTTGTTCTCGGAGTAGGAGCTCCTGCAGGAGGAGAACCGGCAGAAGCTGAGTCTGAGCACCAAGCTGAAGCAGGTGGAGGACGAGAAGAACTCCTTAAAGGAGCAGCTGGAGGAGGAGGAGGAGGCCAAACGGAACCTCGAGAAGCAGATCGCCACTCTCCATGCCCAGGTTCGGAGCTGGCTCCCTGCAAGACACCCCAGGGAGCCTGCAGGCTGGGGAGCTTCTGGCGGGGTGCCCACCTGGACTCAAGGGCACAGCCCTGCCGCTGGGTCCACCCAGGCCACCCCAAGCTGGACACCTTCCCCTGGGGGAGCTCCTGCCCTCCCCAGACCAGGGCTCATGCCTGGGGTCCCCAAGGAGAATTTAGGAACCCATGAACTTGGGTGGAGGAGACGTACATCTTCATTTCACCAATCTCCAGCTGGCCTTCGGCGTTTTCTTCTGTTATGAATGTAGGCAACAAGCCGTGGCCCTAGCAGTGCCGGTGGCCTGTTCAGTAGAAACCACCGGTCATCGTGTCTGAGCTGAGGGCAGGCTTTGGGAAGGTCATCGTGCTCCTGGCCACTCAGGAGCCTGCTATCTGCTGGGCTGATAAAGAAGCACGATGGTTACTGAACCACAGTCTTAAAAAATACCCGACACCTGCACTTTTCTATATTGGTTTCTTGGTAACCCTGCGTATTTTGCTTTATGCACGTTCAAACCTCATTATGAGAAGGAAGTCAGAGTCTTCTCTGGACTCTGAAAGAGTCCGGGGCCAAAGATAGACCAAGGGCCCTCTTCCGGATCCGTCTTAGGACTTAAACGTGCCAGAAGATCCGTACCAGGTCGGGGAGGGTACAGGGTACCTGGATGGCGGTAGGGAGTGTGGGCACGGTGGCAGCTGTGTGTCCAGATGCGAGGAGGGGGCTGCGAGACGGACGCCTGCAGGCAGGGGGCACCAGGTTGCTGCCTGGGGGAGGGGAGGAGGCTTCCCACTGTAGGCCTCCGTCTTGGTACGAGCGGCTGGTGCGGGTCACGACTGAGAGGCCTTCCCAAGCTGACCTGTGGTGTCTGCCTCCCCTGGGCTCTATGCGCTAGGCACCTGCCCTCTGCAGAAGCTCCATTTCCCTGGTCCCAGAGGGAGCGGGAAGTGGTTGGGGGAGCCGTCTCCGTAACTGGGGTGGCAGGCCAGCTCCCAGCTGTCCCAGGTGTGGCCACGTTACCCGAGCAGGTGCCGTGCCGGGTGCCTCCTTACCCCTTGCTCCCGCCCAGGTCACCGACATGAGGAAGAAGGTGGAGGACGGCGTGGGGTGCCTGGAGACGGCCGAGGAGGCCAAGAGGAAGCTCCAGAAGGACCTGGAGGGGCTGAGCCAGCGCTACGAGGAGAAGGTGGCCGCTTACGACAAGCTGGAGAAGACTAAGACGCGGCTGCAGCAGGAGCTGGACGACCTGCTCGTGGACCTGGACCACCAGCGGCAGAGCGTCTCCAACCTGGAGAAGAAGCAGAAGAAGTTCGACCAGGTGGGTGTTGTTGGTGCTGCCACCGCCTCATGTCCTCCTCTCTGCAGACACCCTGCCTCGGGCAGGGGCCTCTGTCCGTCAGCCCAGCCCGGGGTCACCGTCACCCACCTCAGGAGGAGGCCCTGAGGGGCAGGCGCTCAGAGGGCCCTCCCGGATTCCAGCTCGTTGAGGCGCCTGGAAAGAAAGCGCTCAGAACTGGGTGTCTTCACACGATAGGTTTGGGAGCAACATTTCCCCTTTCTTGGTTTATGTTTTTCGAATCTTCTCTAATTAGAATTTTTCTTTATACGTTCATAACTCTTGCTTACTCCAGGAGATCTGAGGCAGCTTACCGAGACGCAGGCAGTGGGGTGGGATAGAAAACTGGAATAAAGCAGGGGTCGGCAAACTGGCCGAGGGCGCCCACTGCCTGTGGTGGACAGAGGTATTGAGCACAGCTGTCACTACAGCTGCTTTTGTACTAACGTAGCAGTTACGCAAAGTCTGAAGTCACACGTGAAGTCTAAAGCGTTTCCCATCTGTCCCTTTTAAGAAATAAGTCCATGGAGTAAAGAGGTGCTGAAGCAAAGGGAAGGGGGAGGGCGGAAAATAAGATGATATGGTCAGGGTGGGCCAGCGCAGGGAAAAGATGCCTCACATCCTTGGAGGGGGGCCACAAGGGATTCGCGCCTCTGAGCAGCCAGATTCGCTTTCTTTTCAAGGTAAACACCAACCAGTCGTTCAGGAAAACCAGGGGCTTTCCGGGTCCTGAGGGTGAAATGTTTACTTCCTGTGGGTTTCCGGAAGGGGCACTGAGTGTCATAAAGAACCTCGGTTACTAAGTGATAAAAGTTACACAGACTCCAATGGGTTGTGGCAGAGGCCATCTCCACCTTCGTCTGCTTATGAGGACACGCTGCACAGCACGTGTCGCAATCGGAAGAAGCCGGCTCGCTGTTCTCCTTGGTCCCCCTCCCCCCAGTCCTGACCCCTGGGACCCTCCTTCCCCAGGGAGTTCGGGCCCAGATGCTTTACCTGCCAGAGGCCAGCAGGCCCTGAGCTCTTTCTGAGAGCCGGTCACTCGAGCCTCATGGTGCCCGCCTGTCTCCCAGCTCCTGGCCGAGGAGAAGACCATCTCCGCCAAGTATGCGGAGGAGCGCGACCGGGCGGAGGCCGAGGCCCGGGAGAAGGAGACCAAGGCGCTGTCTCTGGCCCGGGCTCTGGAGGAGGCCGTGGAGCAGAAGGCAGAGCTGGAGCGGCTCAACAAGCAGTTCCGCGCGGAGATGGAGGACCTCATGAGCTCCAAGGACGACGTCGGCAAGAGCGTGAGTCCCCGAGCCCACGGCCGGCACTGGGGCGGCGGGTGGTGGGGGAGGGAGATGGCCTCAGGACACGAAGGATTAGGGGCTCACGGACACGGAGGCTGGGAACCTGGGGGCCTCGCGCCCCTCTGCTCCTGACCACGTCCCCTCGGCGGCAGGTCCACGAGCTGGAGAAGTCCAAGCGGGCCCTGGAGCAGCAGGTGGAGGAGATGAAGACCCAGCTCGAGGAGCTGGAGGACGAGCTGCAGGCCACCGAGGACGCCAAGCTGCGGCTGGAGGTGAACCTGCAGGCCATGAAGGCCCAGTTCGAGCGGGACCTGCAGGGCCGTGACGAGCAGAGCGAGGAGAAGAAGAAGCAGCTGGTCAGACAGGTGCGGACGGCCCTCCCACTCCCCTGGGCAGAGGCGGGCAGGGAGCCCCGGGTTCTGGGGGCTCCTTTCTCCTTCCGCCAGGACTGGGGGAGTCCCCTGATTACGCCCTCCACGTCCTCACGTTCCAATCCTCTGCCTGGGGGTCAGTGGCCCCCTATACTAGGGTTTTATGGTCAGGAGTCCTCCCTGTCCCTGGACGCCCCATGGATGCCACGGGACTGGACCAAGCCCACCCGGGCCGTGAGCTGAGGCAGGGTCTGTGGGTACGTCCGGCCTCCTGAGCCGTCGGCATCTCCCCAGGTGCGGGAGATGGAAACTGAGCTGGAGGATGAGAGGAAGCAGCGCTCGATGGCCGTGGCTGCTCGGAAGAAGCTGGAGATGGACCTGAAGGACCTGGAGGCCCACATCGACTCGGCCAACAAGAACCGGGACGAAGCCATCAAACAGCTGCGGAAGCTGCAGGTGAGCTCAGGCTGGACCAAACCAGATCCGGCCGCACATGGCAGCGTCGGGCTCAGCACGGGGCTGGGACACTAGTGGGGCGGCCGATGAGTGCTGGGAAGTGCCATGTTGCCCTCCCCGAGGAAGGTCTTGGGGTGCCTTTAGCTCCATCTCCCAGATGGAAACCCAGAAGCTGAGCAGAAACAAACTAGTCAGAAGCAAACTTGCAGTAAGATTGTTGTCTTTGAGTGCCTTAAACAAAGAAACAAACAAGTGTAAACCTAGAAGTGCAATGGCGTTATAGTCACTTAGTGGCAGATTTCTAGAACAAACCAGACGTGGCCCATCCCAGCCTTAACAATGGTGGAAGGTTCCAAGCTGATGGTTCAGAGAAGCAGCCCGGAGCACAGAACACGTACTTGGGCTCATCAGTAATGAAAGAATAATAAGTTTAAAAAACCAGCTCCGAGATGCACATCATATCCAGCAAACCGGCAACAATAAGATCCAGCGTAAACGCTGGTGTTTGCGAGGTCATAGGGTATAGGTGCTTTCATTGCGGTGGCCGCTCTACCTGGTACCACTTGGCCGTGCCCAGCAAGGGTTGTATCCTTTGGCCTGGGGAATCCCAATTTGGGATTTATCTGCAGAAGGAAAAAAAACACAACTATTTCCCAAGATCTTCAGAGTTAAAACGAATCACCAGTGAACAAAGGACACATGACCGCGCCATGTTGCCGGGACTAACCTGGCAGGTGGCCGCTGACCTGGAGCAGTGGGGATGGCCCCAGAGCGCAGGATCCAAGTCAACAGGAGGTGGTAGAAAGTAAACAAAAACATAGCTGGACTAATACGCACCCGGGGACTAACGCTGCCGCAGGTGTGCTTTGTAGATCCTAACAGTTAAAAGCGTGTAAAGATGGTTTAGAGTAAAGGGAAGCTTTGTCTTTACTCTTTTGCCCTTTTATAGCCATGTTCGTTGAATGTGGCCACAGGCTGAGGCCCAGCCGTCGGTCCCTGTCGGCGGGGCGTCCCTGTGCGGGGGTGTGGGCACACGGGAGCGGCGGGATGGTGGCACCAAGCCTCTCCTCCCTGCCCTCAGGCCCAGATGAAGGACTGCGTGCGGGAGCTGGAGGACACGCGCACCTCCCGCGAGGAGATCCTGGCGCAGGCCAAGGAGAACGAGAAGAAGATGAAGAGCATGGAGGCCGAGATGATCCAGCTGCAGGAGGTGGGCCAGGCCGGAGCAGGGCGCTCGGGGCCTCCACCCACATGCCGGGGCCACCCGGGCAGACCTGGAAGAACGGGCCAAGCTCCAGCGATGGGCCGGCGTGGTTCTTGCTTTCTGAAAGAATTGCCCCTCGGGGTTTCATGAAGTAGCAAGGCTCCCTGGTGTGATTAGAACGTGTGTGTGAATTAACTCGTCACCTCCTGGGGCCGGCTCCCTCGCATGAATCACCACCACCTGCGGTGACTTGCTGCCTGGCGAGGAGGGGTCCCTCCCCGAGGCTTACGGCGCCGAGTGTCCCCTTGGCGGCCTTGTCCCTCACACGAGGCAGGCCGTGAAAGCATCCCCAGGCTCTGGGCAGTCTTCTGCCTTGATGATGCTGGCTACCCAGTTGCTCCTAGCTGGGCCAGACATCCAGGCTCTCCTCATCTGCCCTGACCAGACCGGCTGTGCCCTCCTGCACACGTGGGTCTCTGGTGAGGCCGCCTCACCCTCAGGGTGAAGCCCTTGCCCCCTCCGGCTTTCAGAGTCCCGCACTGTGGGCTTAACTCACGTCTTTGTCCTGTCGCCCCTGCTTCCTGTCTGCCTGGAAGGTAGAGGGACCAGCATCCCGTCAGGCCAGGATGATTTCCTGTTTATTGCAACATCCCCGGCACCTGGCTTAGTTTTTATTTTATTTATTTATTTATTTTTATTTATTTTTGGCTGCGTTGGGTCTTTGTGGCTGTGCGCTGGCGTTTCTCTAGTTGCGGCGAGCCGGGGCTACTCCTCATTGCGGTGCGCGGGCTTCTCATTGCGGTGGCTTCTCTTGTTGCGGAGCACGGGCTCTAGGTGCGCAGGCTTCAGTAGTTGCGGCGCGCGGGCTCAGTAGTTGCGGCGTGCGGGCTCAGTAGTTGTGGCTCGCGGGCTCTTGAATGCAGGCTCAGTACCTGTGGCTCACGGGCCTAGCTGCTCCGCGGCATGTGGGATCCTCCCAGACCAGGGCTCGAACCCGTGTCCGCTGCATTGGCAGGCGGATTCTTAACCACTGCGCCACCAGGGAAGCCCTGGCTTAGTTCTTAGCGCTTAGGTATGGGGGCTGTGTGATCATACGGGGCCTAAGCTGTGGCCTCAGAGGGGCTCCTGGGAACGGGCTTCGTGCAGGAGGCAGGCCTGGGAAGGGGTTTGGGAAGAGGGGGCCAGGGGCTCAGAGTGCCGGGAACAGAGGAGGGCTGTTGGCTGCGGGCGGCCCCGGCGGGTCACGTTCGGGTTCCCGTGGCAGGACCTGGCAGCTGCTGAGCGCGCCAAGCGCCAGGCCCAGCAGGAGCGGGACGAACTGGCCGACGAGATGGCCAACAGCAGCGGCAAAGGGTGAGCCGGCGCGAGCGCGAGCGGGTGCGGGGTTCCCCGCTCTGGTTCGGCCCCTCTCACCTCCCCCCCCCCCCCCCCCCCCACTCCCAGTGCCCTGGCGCTGGAGGAGAAGCGGCGCCTGGAGGCCCGCATCGCACAGCTGGAGGAGGAGCTGGAGGAGGAGCAGGGCAACACGGAGCTGGTGAACGACAGGCTGAAGAAGGCCAACCTGCAGGTGAGCGGCGGGGCTCTCTGCGCACCAGGGCCCCCTCGGTGACGCGGGTGGGCCTCCCCAGTGGCAGAGGCAGAGGCGGCCGCCCCCTGACGCTTAGGGGATGATGTCCTGGTGCCTGCACTGGCTCCTTGGTTCCTCTCTCTCGGGTGCTGAGCTGCTTCTGACCCTTTACGCTGGGCAGCTCCCTCTTGCGGGAAGGCCTAGTGATCAGGGGCCCTGCAGGGTTCAGCTGCCCCTCCTCTGCCCCCAGCCGGGATCCCCGCCTTCCTCAAGGTCACCAGCCCTTCTTCCCACAGATCGACCAGATCAACACCGACCTGAACCTGGAGCGCAGTCACGCCCAGAAGAACGAGAACGCGCGGCAGCAGCTGGAGCGCCAGAACAAGGAGCTCAAGGTCAAGCTGCAGGAGATGGAGGGCACCGTCAAGTCCAAGTACAAGGCCTCCATCACTGCCCTCGAGGCCAAGATCGCACAGCTGGAGGAGCAGCTGGACAACGAGACCAAGTGGGTGCCCCTCGCCCGTCACCTGGCACCGTCTGCCGGCTCCTCTGTGTGCCCGCCCCTGAGACTGTTTCCCCCCGTCCTGACGGGGCTCTCACCCCTTTCCCTGGGGCCTTTTGCTGGGGCTTGTGGAGTTTGAATAGGACCCACAGCCCACTTCTACAGTTGGGGAGCCTGATGACTCTCTTGAGGGCTGAATCCGAGAGGTGGGGCTCCCACCCACCCGGGCAGCCCATCCGTGGGCTCAGCAAGACTGAGATTTCTTTGGGGGGTAATGGGGGTCAGTCTTCCTTTTTGCTAGATTTTTCTTTGGCTGCACTGAGCAGCATGTGCGATCTTAGTTCCCTTGACCAGGGACTGAACCCGTGCCCCCTGCACTGGAAGTGCAGAGTCTTTAACCACTGGATCGCCAGGGAAGTCCTCTTTTTCCTAGCTTTATATGTGCTCTCTGAGATGTGTCAGTTCCCTTCCCTGAACCTCAGTTTCCTTATCTGTGAAATGGGGCTAATCCCAGTGCCTTCATAAGAGTGTTCAGTAAAGGCGGTCTACCTTAGCATCAGGGGAAGTACCAGTGAGGCCCGGGAATGGGTGCCCCGGCCTGTGGATTTGTCGGCCAGACCTTCCGAAAGAGGGTGCCCCCCTGAGCCTCTGTGTTCGTGCCTTTCAGGGAGCGCCAGGCGGCTTCCAAGCAGGTGCGTCGGGCCGAGAAGAAGCTGAAGGATGTGTTGCTGCAGGTGGATGATGAGCGGAGGAGCGCCGAGCAGTACAAGGACCAGGTGTGTTGGCGGCGGAGCGGGGCCCTGCCCCTTGGCGGCTGAGGGCGGGAAGGGCCACAGGCGTGTGGGGTCGTGACCGGGGCCCCTGGCCACGCGTCTCCGCAGGCGGACAAGGCGTCCACCCGCCTGAAGCAGCTCAAGCGGCAGCTGGAGGAGGCCGAGGAAGAGGCCCAGCGGGCTAATGCCTCCCGCCGGAAACTGCAGCGTGAGCTGGAGGATGCCACGGAGACCGCGGATGCCATGAACCGCGAGGTCAGCTCCCTCAAGAACAAGCTCAGGTGAGCCCCGCCGGCCCCACCCGCCCCTTCACAGGACCCTTTCTCCTTCAAAAAGTTAGTTTGTCCTGAAGAGCAGAATTTGGAAAATGAGGCTCCTATAAATTCAGTCACCTTTCTCAGCTAGATGTCAACGAGCAAGGCACTTAATGCCGCCGAGAAAGTGCCGGTCAGAGAGCCCTTCCTCGTTCTCCTTGCCTCCTGGGCTGCAGCCCGGCCTTTTTTTTTTTTTTTTTTTTTTTAAACTTACTTATTTATTTATTTATGGCTGTGCCGGGTCTTTGTTGCTGTGCGCGGGCTTTCTCTAGTTGTGGTGCGCGGGCTTTTCATTGTGGTGGCTTCTCTTGTTGCAGAGCACGGGCTCTAGGCACGTGGGCTCAGTAGTTGTGGCACGTGGGCTCAGTAGTTGTGGCACGTGGGTTCAGTAGTTGTGGCGCATGGGCTTAGTTGCTCTGCGGCATGTGGGATCTTCCCAGACCAGGGATTGAACCCGTGTCCCCTACATTGGTAGGTGGATTCTCAACCACTGCGCCACCAGGGAAGTCCTAGCCCTGCCTTTTAAATAAACTCTCCGGGTGATTTCTTCCCATCCTGCCTGAAGAGTCTGTTCCTGTCACAGCGCTAAACCTGACGAGAACGTTTTCAGGTTTTGTCAACTAGAAGTTGCTTGAGGCAACTGGCCGGTCCCTGGCACAGCTGTAGGCGCTGGGTGAATACGGGCATCTTCTAACTCTGAACCAATGGAAAGGGCTACTTGGCCATTCTCAAAGGAATGTCACATTCAGGCAGCATGAAATGGTAGAGGCAGAGGGTCTTTTGGGTTGAGATTCTCACTGCTTACCTCCTTTTCCCAGTGATCATTTTTTAAAGCATAAAAGCAACAAGAGCAGACAGTCTAGGCAGTGTTGTGATACCGATTTTCTCAGCCGGGACCGGAAGGAGACGCCTGTCTTTGTGCGCTGTACACAGTCATTGTGTGTCTCTTGGTTTCACCTGTTTGGTACTAAGTGTGGTCAGAGGGTGGCATTTTGCAGGGGCAGCTTCATCTGCTCTTGTGCCTCCCCCTTTGAATCAGCCCCCATTACCTGACGGATTTTTGCTAGTGTTCTGGGTGAAAGTGGGAAGCTTCAGGCCGGGGGGCAGGAGGGAACAGCCCTCCTGTCCCCGTTGGAGGCTGTGTCCGCGGAGGCCCCCCTCCCGCCGTTGCTTCTCCCCGTGGGATGTCAGGAGCTAGTTTCCTCTAAAGGTCACTTTGAAACACATGAGCTGTGCTGCGGCCGCCTGGCCAACCCTGCTGACCACTGCCTCTGCCCCCAGGCGTGGGGACCTGCCGTTTGTCGTGCCCCGCCGAATGGCCCGGAAAGGCGCCGGCGACTGCTCGGACGAGGAGGTGGACGGCAAAGCCGACGGGGCTGAGGCCAAAGCTGCTGAGTAACAACCTCTTCTTCTGCCCGAGATGGACGACAGCACCGACTCCACTTCCCCTTCCCAGCCCCTGCAGCACCCCTCCTCCCTCCTGGGACTGCTGTGACCGTGACCCCACCTCGTCCCCCCAGGCCAGGGGACCTCAGGCCTCACCTCCCCGCCCATCCCGCCAGGCCTCCTTGAAGGGCTTCCGGCTTCCTCTGCTGCAGCCTGCTCCCCTCCCCCCCTCCCCCCCCCCCCGCCCCCCGGAATCTAATACCAAAGAGTCAGGGTCCTGGGCCCTGGCCCGGGAACAGAGCGACCAGCAGTATCCCCCCCACCCCTTCCCTTGCCGAAAAGCACAAGATGGTGAGGTGAGGAGGGCGGGCCTCCGGGGATGGGCAAGAGAGTTTTCTACGAATCTATTTTTCTTCAGACTAAGGAGTTTTGCTAGCCCGACGCCCCAGAAGAGTTGTCACCTTCCCCCGCCTCCGCCGCCCTCTCCCTTCTTTGCTGTTGGCAATCACACGCGGTGACCTCACACCCTCTGCCCCAGCGGCCCCCCCACTCCCGTGAGCTCTGGGTGGTCCGGCATGAGCAGGCCCAGGGGGTCCACTTCTGTGCAGGGCACGGGAAGCTGGCGCGGGGAAGGAGGGGCGTTCCTCCCCACCCCTGCCGGGCGGCGCCACCATCACCTTCCTGATTCTGAAATGTCTCAAGTGCAATGATGACCCCTTTCCCTCCTTTGCCGAGGGCAGCCCACCCCTGCTGCAGCAGGGCTTCCGGGCTGAGAAGACAGGGCCCAGGGGCCAAGCTGGAGAGGCCAGCAGTGGCCTCTCCCAACACTCTTGGGGACCAAATGTATTTAATGGTTAAGGGACTTGTCCCGAGCCTGACAGTCAGAGCAGTGGAAAGGGCCAGGTGATCTCGAACCTACTCCAGGACTGGGGCCCGAGGGTAGTTGACCTGCACCGTTGACTCAGTATAAATTCAAGACTCTGCCATCTGCACAGATATTTTTAAAAGAAAAAAAAAGTTGTTTTTTCTCCCTCTAACTGTAATAAATGGTAAAATTCCAAGTCTTTATCACTGCCTTTCCTTTGGAACCATGTCTAGAAGAGAGTAGCTTGTCCTACACTGGTCTACACTGGTGGCTGAATTTCCCTGTATTCCTAACTGTTTTGTATATGCTGCATTTAGACTTACTTATGGCAAAGAAGGCATTTTTTTTTTTAAGGAAACAAACTCTCAAGAAATCATGAAGATATATAAAAGCTACATATGCCTAAAAAGCTCTGAATTCAGGTCCCAGTTGCTGTCACAAAGGAGTGAACAGAACTCCCACCCCTGCCCTTTTTTTATATAATGAAAGTGCCTTAGCATGGTTGCAGCCGTCACCACTACAGTGAGCTGGTTTACAGATGTTTTCCACTGAGCATCACAATAAAGAGAACCTTGTGCTATGAGCCATGTGTCTGGGGGTGTCTCTGCGCCAGAGCAGGTGGCCTAGAAGGGACTGTGCTTTGCTTCTGCAGCAGGCACCTACTTTGTGCAATTTCTGGAAGCTTCCGGGAATGCAGCTCGGCTGGGGCACAGGCTCCAGTAGGGAGGGACAGTCATGCAGAAAGGCAGGCTGGCCAGATTCAAGGATGCCAAGCGTGTCTCATAAATCTTGGTTCCTTTCAATTACTGAGTACCTACTATGTGATGGACACTGAGCTGGCCTGGGGGATAGAGAGACAAGGCCCAGGCGCTAGCTTCCAGAAGCTTTCTTAGGCATCAGACGATGCAAAGCCTGCCCTATGGAGATTCATCCCAGATGCCATAGAAGGGGGAATGAGGGAGTCGGTGCCGAGGCCTGTGGGTACTGGGGCAGGGGCTCTTCACAGGACTGTCAGAGCCTTTGTTCCTTCCTTCTTCATTCTCTGAACAAAGGCTGAGCATAGACCAGGCCCCTTGCCAAGCGCTGGGAGTGTGAGGGCAGGGGAGACAGATGTCCCTGCAGTTGCAGGCAGGAGGGGGGGCAGGCAAAGGCTCTCCTTAGAGAAGGGGTTTGGTGCCCACTTGATTCAAGGTGTGGACTCAGGCAGCAGGTCTGCATGCGGGCCCTCGGGGCCACTGTGTGGCTGGCCCGATTGCTAAGGAGAGCTGCAGGCTCCTAGACAGGGCACCCACCAGGCCTCCAGCAGCCGACCCATCCAGCCTCCGAGCAGGTGCACTTTTGGGCCCTGGGAAGGGAGCTGCAGGAGGTGATGGGAGAGGCGGGTGGGCGCCAGCGCTGGAGCCTGGGGTGCTGCTTCCCTTAGAGGCTCTGGGCGGGGGGCCTTCCTCGCCTCTCCCAGCTTGCGGTGTCTTCAGCCTTCCTTGGCTTGTGGCCGCATCACTCCAATCTCTGTCTCTGTCTTTCCGTGGCCTTCTCCCGCTGCTCTGCTGTCTCTCTGTGTCTCTTATAAGGATGCTAGTTGTTGGATTTAGTGCCCACTTAGATAATCATCGTTGATCTCAAGATGTTTAACTTAAAGGATTTCCACACACCCTTTTCCACATAAGGTCACATTCACAGGTTGCAGAGATTAGGTCACGGACATACATCTTTTTTTGCGGGGGAGCACCCATTTAACCCACTACAGGACCCAACAGATATCGGTTCTCCCCCCTTAAGCTCCTCTGGCTTGACTGTTCACCTTGTGCAGGGCAAGTACTGGACCAGGTGCCAACCTCTGCCCACCAAGGGGGTGCATTCCCCAGGGTTGCCTGACCACCCACCATGCATGAGCATGAGAGCCCAGGGGCTACTGATTCCAAAGTCCCCTGTGGAAGGGAGGGCGTCTTTGCTCCGTCTCCAGCTGTCCACGTGCTCTCTGCGGAGGCTAAAGCTTGCTAATGCCCCTCCTCCTCCCAGCCTCTCTCATTACTCTTGGTCATCCCTCCTCACTGCTGGGCCCTGAGGTGGACCGTTCACCCTGGTCCCAGCATGTTCTCACCTCTTCACTTGCATCCACTGTGCTGTCAACTTTCCCACTGGTCTTCGACTGGTGGCATTAGAGACCTCCTCATCCCTAATTCTGACCAGTTGCTTATTTTTCCAAACAATTCCAAATCTTCCACCCAGACTATGGTTATGAACACAAAAGCTGGCTTCTGCGCGTGGCCAGCAAGTGTCTGGCACAGTGGTTCTGTGCTGAGAACGTTAATCCTATGTGGTCGGTGCCAGGTCATTGCACAGGGCCATCTATAGGCAAGTGAAACTACACTAATCACGAAAGAAGAGGGTAGAACTTATCACCTAGACTCCATCTTATTTCTCCTGGGGACCCCAGTGGGCTTTGCCAGTGACACCACTTTGACTTTTGGTGTTGGAAGAGTCAGGGGTTTTTGTGGGTTTTTTTGCAGTCCGCGGGCTTCTCACTGCTGTGGCCTCTCCCGTTGCGGAGCACAGGCTCCGGACGCGCAGGCTCAGCGCCCATGGCTGACGGGCCCAGCCGCTCCGCGGCATGTGGGATCTTCTCAGACCGGGGCACGAACCCATGTCCCCTGCATCGGCAGGCGGACTCTCAACCACTGCGCCACCAGGGAAGCCCGGAAGAGTCAGTTTTTTTAAATTAGTTTATCAGTTAAATCTTGATTACTAATGGAAATGAAAGGGCGGGCATATGGATAATTAAAAATCGATGAACCGATGGAAGGGAGACAAGGTGGTGAAATAGAACGACCTTGAGCTCACTTCCCCTCATGAGCACACCGGAAATCACAACCAACTGCTGAACAGCTATCAATGAAAAAGACTGGGAGCTACCGAAAAAAGATACCATGCATCCAAAGACATAAAGGAGAAACCACAATGAGACAGTAGAAGGGGTACACTTGAGATATAATCAAATCCCGTCTCACCCAGGTGGGTGACTCAAACTGGAGAATAATTATGTTGCAGAAGTTCTCCCACAGGAGCGAGAGCTCTGAGCCCCATGCCAGGCTCCCCAGCACAGGGGCCTGTCACTGGGAGGAGGAGCCCCTAGATAGTTTGGCTTTGAAGGCCAGTGGGGCTTGATTGCAGGAGCTCCACAGGACTGAGGGAAACAGTCTCCACTCTTGGAGGGTGCCCACAAGGTCTGGCGTGCACTGGGACTCAAGGCAAAGACAGTGACTCCATAGGAGCCTGGGCCAGACCTACCTGCTGGTCTTGGAGGGTCTCCTGGGGAGCCAGGGGCAGCTGTGGTTCTCTCTGGGGTCATAAAATCTGGTGGCGGACATAGCAGGGAGTGTTCACCTACGTGAACTCTGGCTGGAGGCAGACATCTTGGGTCCTTGGCCCCGAGGCCTGGCCTCACCCCAGTGCTGGGATGCCTTAGGGCAAACAGGGCAGGAATACAGAACCACCTTGTCTTTAGACGGGCTACCTAAGGAATTCCTGAGCCCACAGCCATCTCTAGACACACCCCTTGATACAGCCCTGCTCACCAGAGGTCCAAGACCCAGCTCCACTCACCAGTGGGCAGGTACCAGCCCCTCCCACCAGGAAGCCTGCACAAGGATCTAGACCAGCCTCACCCACCCAGGGGCAGACACCAGAAGCAAGAAACTACAATCCTGCAGCCTGTGGAACTGAGTGCACATACACACTCGGAACCTACCCTAGGACCAGCTGGTTCCTGGCCCTTGGGTGATGAGAGGGGAGTATACTGCTGGGACACAGAGGGCATCCCTATAGAGGGCCACTTCTCCAAGGTCAAGAAACGTAACTCACCCACTACATACATAAAAATATAAACAGAAATTTAAACAGAATGAGACAGCAAAGAAATATCTTACAGATGAAGGAACAAGATAAAATCCCAGAAGAAGAACTAAGTGACATGGAGATAGGCAATCTACCCAAGAGAGAGTTCAGAGTGATGATGGTACAGATGATCCAAGAACTTGGGAAAAGAATGGATGAACAGAGCGAGAAGTTACAAGAAACTTTTAGGAAAGATAAAGAACAGCCAGAGTTGAAGAATACAGTAACTGAAATGAAAAATATACTAGAAGGAGTCAATAGCGGAATAAATGAGGCAAAAGAATGAATCGGTAATCTGGAAGACAGAGTGGTAGAAATCACTGCTGTGGAACAGAATAAAGGAAAAAGAATGAAAAGAAATGAGGACAGTTTAAGAGACCTCTGGGACAATGTCAGAGGCACCAACATTTGCATTAGAGGGGTCCCAGAAGGAGAAGAGAGAGAAAGGGCCTCAGAAAATATTTGACGAGATAATAGCTGAAAACTTCCCTAACATGGGAAAGAAGAGAGTCACCCAAGTTCAGGAAGTGCATAGAGTCCCATACAGGGTTAACCCAGGGAGGAAAACGCTGAGACATGTAGTAATCAAATTGACAAAAATGAAAGACAAAGAGAAAATATTAAAAGCAACAAGGGAAAAGCAACAAATAATATACAAGGGAATCCTCATGAGACTATCAGCTGATTTTTCAGCAGAAACTCTGCAGGCCAGATGGGAGTGGTACAATATATTTAAAGTGATGAAAGGGAAAAACCTACAACCAAGAATACTCTTCCTAGCAAGACTCTCGTTTGGATTTGATGGAGAAATAAAAAGCTTTGCAGACAAGCAAAAGCTAAAAGAATTCAGCACCAACAATCCATCTTTACAACAAATGCTAAAGGAATTTTTCTAAGGGAAGAGAAAAGGCCACAACTAGAAACAAGAAAATTATGAATGGAAAAGCTCACCAGTAAAGGCAAACATATATTAAAGGTAGGAAATCATTCACATACAAATATGATATCAAAGCCAGTAATCGTGATAGGAGGAGAGTACAAAGGCAGGGTATTTAAAATGCATTTGAAATTAAGAGCTTAGCAACTTAAAATGATTTTATGCTATACCAAAACCTCAGGGTAACGACAAACCGAAAATCTATAATAGATATGCACACAAAAAAGGAATCCAAACGCAACACGAAAGATAGTTATCAAATCATAAGAGAACAAAAGAGGGAAGAGGAAAAGAAAGACCTATAAAAACAAATCCAGGGCTTCTCTGGTGGCGCAGTGGTTGAGAGTCCGCCTGCCGATGCAGGGGACGCGGGTTCGTGCCCTGGTCCAGGAAGATCCCACGTGCCGCGGAGCGGCTGGGCCCGTGAGCCATGGCCTCTGGGCCTGCGCGTCCGGAGCCTGTGCTCCGCAACGGGAGAGGCCACAACGGTGAGAGGCCCGCGTACCGCAAAAAAAAAAAAAAAAAAAAAAAATCCAAAACAATTAACAAAATGGCAATGAGAACATACATATTGATAATTACCTTAAATGTAAACAGATTAATTGCTCCAACCAATAGACGTAGACTGGCTGAATGGATACAAAAACAAGACCCATATATATGCTGTCTAAAAGAGACCCACTTCTGGGGCTTCCCTGGTGGCGCATTGGTTGGGAGTCCGCCTGCCGATGCACGGGACGCGGGTTCGTGCCCCGGTCTGGGAGGATCCCACATGCCTCGGAGCGGCTGGGTCCGTGAGCCATGGCCGCTGAGCCTGCACGTCCGGAGCCTGTGCTCCACAGCGGAAGAGGCCGCAACAGTGAGAGGCCCACGTACCGCAAAAAAAAAAAAAAAAGACCCACTTCAGATCTAGAGACATACAGACTGAAAGTGAGGGGATGGAAAAAGGTGTTCCATGCAAATGGAAATCAAAAGAAAGCTGGAGTAGCAATACTTATATCAGACAAAATAGACTTTATTTTATTTTTAAAATTTTTCTTTATTTATTTATTGGCTGTGTCGGGTTTTAGTTGTGGCACACGGGATCTTCGTTGCAGCATGTGGGATCTTTTGTTGTGGTGCATGGGCTCTTTGTTGTGGCACACAGGCTTCTCTCTAGTTGTGGCATGCGGGCTTAGTTGCACTGTGGCATGTGGGATCTTAGTTTCTCAACCAGGGATCGAACCCACGTCCCCCGCATTGGAAGGCAGATACTTAACCACTGGACCACCAGGGAAGTCCCAAAATAGACTTTAAAATAAAGACTGTTACAAGAGACAAAGAAGGACACTGCATATGATCAAGGGATCAATGCAAGAAAATATAACAATGGTAAATTTATATGCACCCAAGATAGGAGCACCTCAATACATAAGGCAAATGTTATCAGACATAAAAGGAGACATTGACGGTAACACAGTAATAGTGGGGGAGTTTGAGTCCCCAGTTACGCCAACGGACAGATCATCCATTGACAGAAAATTAATAAGGAAACACAGGCCTTAAATCACACATTAGTCCAGACAGACTTAACTGATATTTATAGAGCATTCCATCTGAAAGCGGCAGAATACCCATTCTTTTTTTTTTTTTTTTTTTTTTTTTTTTTTGCGGTACGTGGGCCTCTCACTGTTGCAGTCTCTCCCACTGCGGAGCACAGGCTCTGGACGCGCAGGCCCAGCGGCCACGGTTCATGGGCCCAGCCGCTCTGCGGCACGTGGGATCCTCCCAGACCAGGGCATGAACCCGTGTCCCCTGCATCGGCAGGCGGACTCTCAACCACTGCGCCACCAGGGAAGCCCAGAACACACATTCTTTTCAGGTGTTCATGCAACTTTCTCCAGGATAGATCACATGCTGGGTCACAAAGCAAGCCTCGGTAAATTTTAGAAAACAAATCATATCAAGCATCCTTTCCAACCACAATGCTGTGATATTAGAAATCAACTACAAGAAATAAACTGCAAAAAACACAAACATCTGGAAGCTAAACAATATGCTATTAAACAACCAATGGATCATTGAGGACATCAAAGAGGAAATCAAAAAATACCTACAGACAAATGAAAGTGAAAACACGATGATCCAAAACCTAAGGACACAGCAAAACAGTTCTCAGAGGGAAGTTTATAGCAATACAAACTTACCTCAGGAAACAAGAGACGTCTTAAATAAATAACCTTACACCTAAAGCAGCTACAGAGAGAAGAACAAACAAAACTCAAAGTTAGTAAAAGGAAAGAAATCATAAAGATCGGAGCAGAACTAAATGAAATAGAAACAAAAAACAATAGAAAAGTTCAGTGAAACTAAAACCCGGTTCTTGGAAAAGATAAAGAAAATTGATAACCCTTTAGCCAGACTCATCAAGAAAAAAAAGGAGATCAATCAAATCAAATCAAAATCAAATTAATAAAGTCAGAAATGAAAAAGGAGAAGTTACAACCGACACCACAGAAATACAAGGGCCCATAAGAGACTACTACAAGCAACTATATGCCAATAAAATGGACAACCAAGAAGAAATGGACAAATTCTTAGAAAGGTATAATCTCCCAAGACTGAACTGGGAAGAAATAGAAAATATGAACAGACCAATTACGAGAACTGAAATTGGATCACTAATTTAAAAATTCCCAGCAAACAAAAGTCCAGGACCAGATGGCTTCACAGGTAAATTCTACCATTTAGAGGCACCATAACACCTATCCTTCTGAAACTATTCCAAAAACTTGCAGAGGAAGGAACACTTCCAAACTCACTTTCTGAGGCTACCATCATTCTGGAACCAGACAAAGATAGCACCAAAAAAGAAAATTACAGGTCAATATCACTGATGAACACAGATGCAAAAATCCTCAACAAAAGACTAGCAAACCAAATCCAAGGATACATTAGAAGGATCATGCACCACGATCAAGTGGGATTTATCCCAGGCATGCAAGGAATTTTCAATATCTTCAAATCAATCAGTGTGCTATACCACATCAAAAAATTGAAGAATAAAAACCATATGATCATCTCAATAGATGCAGGAAAAGCTTTCGATAAAATTCAACATCCATGTATGATAAAAACTCTTCAGAAAGTGGGCATAAAGGGAAGCTACCTCAACATAATAAAGGCCATATATGACAAACCCACAGCTAACATCATACTCAATGGTAAAAAGCTGAAAGCATTTCCTCTAAGATCCAGTCTTAAATGTAAGACCGATACTAGAAAAGTCCTAGATGAAAATATAGGGAGAACAACTCAGACATAAATTGCAGCAATATTTTTTGGTTCTGTCTCCTAGAGTAAAGGAAATAAAAATAAACAAATGGGACATAATTAAACTTAAAAGATTTTGCACAGCAAAGGAAACCATAAATAAAACAAAAAGACAACCTACAAAATGGGAGAAAATATTTGCAAAGTACAAGCAGCTAATACAACTCAATATAAAAAAAAACAAAGAACACAATCAAAAAATGGGCAGAGGATCTAGACATTTCTCCGAAGAAGAAATACAGATGGCCAACAGGCACATGAAAAGATGCTCAACATCACGAGTTATCAGAGAAATCAAATCAAAACTACAATGAGATATCACCTCACATCAGTCAGAATGTCTATCATCAAAAAATCTACAAATAATAAATGCTTGAGGGGGTGTGGAGGTAAAAGAACCCTCCTACACAGTTGGTGGAAATGTAAATTGGTACAGCCACTATGGAGAACAATATGGAGGTTCCTTAAAAAACTAAAAATAGAGTTACCGTATGATCCTGCAATACCCCTCCTGGGCATATATCTGGAGAAAACTCTAATTTGAAAAGATACATGCACCCCAGTGTTCATTGCAGCACTATTTACAACAGCCAAGACGTGGAAGCAACCTAGATGTCCATCGACAGATGAATGGATAAAGATGTGGTATTTATATATGCGATGGAGTATTACTCAGCCATGAAAAAGAATGAAATAATGCCATTTGCATTATTTCATGGGTGGACCTAGAGATTATCATACTAAGTGAAGTAAGCCAGACAGAGAAAGAGAAATATCATAAGATATCACTTATATGTGGAATCTAAAAAAGAAAGAGAGAGA
The DNA here is from genome assembly GCF_963924675.1 of Phocoena phocoena. Classification (NCBI taxonomy): domain Eukaryota; kingdom Metazoa; phylum Chordata; class Mammalia; order Artiodactyla; family Phocoenidae; genus Phocoena; species Phocoena phocoena. The sequence continues at coordinate 11,698,244 of NC_089229.1, forward strand.
GATACAAATGAACTTATTTACAAACCAGAAAGAGTCTCACAGACATAGAAAACAAATTTACGGTTACCAAAGGGGGAGGGATGTGGAGGGATAAATTAGGAGTTTGGGATTAGCAGACACAAACTACTATACGTAAAAGACATAAACAACAAGGTCTTACTGTAGAGCACAGGGAACTATATTCAGTATCTTGTAATAAACTATAATAGAAAAGAAAAAAAAAGAATTTCTGGATGTGCTTGGGGGAGGGTGGGCAGGGGCTTTCCCAAGAGTCTGTTACAAGTCAGGGCCCCAGGGGGACTCTTCCCCATGGCTTGTGGGGAGCTGACAACTTCCCCCCGGGGCCCAGCCAGCTTCCTCCAAATTCTACGGCTGGGCCGTTACCCATCAGGCCATCAGTGGCCATGACGGTGATGTTTATTGGTCAATTCGATGTGGTGCTGGCCCCTGGCCTGAAGCCTCACAGCACAGACGCAAAGAAAACCCAAAAGAAAATCTGCGAGGTGTGGGAAATTCAAGTGTTTCCTCAGGCCCTCGTCGGCCTGGTCTCTGGAGGTTTCTGCCTGTCTGTTGGCCTTTGTCTAAGCCTCTCGGTCTTTTTCTCACACCTCTTTCTACTTCGTCTCTTCACCCTCTGTCTCTGGTTCTCGCCTCTGCCTCTTTTTCTCTTTCTCTCGCAGCCCCCTCTGCCTCCCTTCCCCTTTGCCCTGTCCTTCCTCTTCTCCATGCCTGCCTTCCTCTCGCTCCCCTTCTCCTCTTCCTCCCTCCTTCCTCCCGTATCCCTGCCCCCTCTCCCCAGGAGCTCCGGTGCAGAGACCCAGCCGGCCTCTCTGAGAGACAAGGCTCCCCAGGGGCCCAGCAGGAAATGCAGTTTCCCCTCTGACCCTGTCAGCTGGCCTGGGGGGATGCAGCATGCCTCCCTCCCGCTCCACTCAGGCAGCCTGTACAGGCTCCCAGGGCTCAGGAGGGAGGATCTCACTTTTGAGGGGCTCTGAGGACCGCCTTTCCCAGGAGGGTGGAGAGCAGGGAGCTGGGCTGGGGCCGGGGGAGGAGGGGAAGAGAAGCCCAAGTTCACTGAGCACCTCCTGGGTGTTGGCACTGCATCAGGGCCTGGGGGCGAGGGGAGCATCAATGGCTACAGTCCCTTTCCAGAAAGACAGAAGGACCCATAAGGGCAAGGAACTGGGGGGCGGGGTGGCACGAACCAAAGCCTGGGAGCAAAGAGCAGTCTCTACAGAACTAGGGCTTCCGGGCCAGCCAGGGGGGGAAGAACCACCCGCACGGATTTGCACTGCTCTTAATATATTTTTACATCCGCTGGATGACCCTTAGGAGAGGCGGTGTGGTGGTTAGAAAACGTCCAGGGGTCAGAGTCAGAGGTCTGGCTTCCAATTCAATTTCCACCTTGCTGCCTGCATGACCTTGGACATGTCCCATGACCTCTCCCAGCCTGTTTCTTCATGTATGAAGTAGGTGCAAAAGACCTGCTCACTGCAGTGTTACAGAGTAGATGGGGGGATTAAAGGAGGGGTTATTGGACAGAGCTCAGAGCCCTGACCCTTGAACCTCGGCCCCGTAGCCACCTCTTCTTTGCCTCCTAGGTACCCTCTGTCCAACTGTGGTGACAGGGGCGTGAAATCCCTGCAAAATGTCAAGTTTGTATTTAGTGTCTTTTATAGGCTCTGCTCTGCACCTGCCCCCCTTCCTGATCTCCTAGTTTCATAGAGATCTTTTTTAAAAATTTATTTTATTGAAGTACAGTGATTTACAATGTTGTGTTAATTTCTGCCGTACAGCAAAGTGACTGTTTTATATACGTAGATATTCATACATATATTCTTTTTCGTACTCTTTTCCATTATGGTTTATCACAGGATGGTGAACACAGTTCTCTGTGCTGTACAGTAGGACCTTGTTCTTTATCCATTCTCTGTATCACAGTTTGCATCTGCTAATCCCAACCTCCCCCTCCATCCCTCCCCCACCCCACCTCCCCCTCCCCTTGACAACCACAAGTCTGTTCTCACAGAGATCTTTTGTAGAGGAGTGGTCCCAGCACAAGCAGCATCAGAACCACCTGGGAACTTGTTAGGGCACCTGTTAGTTAGTTAGTTAGGCCCCTCCCCGGACTAACTAAAGCAGAAACTCTGGGGTAGGGACCCTAGGTTCTAAGGAGCCCTGCAGGGGCTTCCAATGTTCAGTCAATTTGAGAACCCTGGGATGGAGCATCTTCTCGAGAACCCTCACCTGCAAGGTAGATACAGTAATAGTATCCCCGTGGCACAGGTGAGGTTGTGAGGCTCAGGGAGGTGACTGGCTCACCCAAGGCCACGCAGGTAAGAGGTGGTAGAGCTCAAATTGGAACCCGAGAAAAGTCAGTGCTCTTTCCACGTCGCCCTGCACCTCCACCCCTGGACACTTCACATGGCCCAGGGCACAGGTGCTTCCAGGGAAGTTCCACCCAGCCCCTCCCAGGGCACAGCCCTGCCCAGGGACCTCTCCCTCTTCACCTGCCATGTGTCACTTGGTGCAGGGCCCTGCATTCGGCTCCAGTCTCAGGGTCTGATAACTAATTTACACTCAAGTAGAAATGGCTGATAATTCCTTCAGGGGTGCCTGCTGCTTTTTAGGGGCTGTTCATGGTAACCAGGAAGAAAGAGAGCTCATGGCAGGGTTCCAGCCTCCTCGTCAGGAACGCGTGTGTGTTTTTGTGGGAGGGCTGTGGACCTCCAAGCACAGGCAGAATGGTGTCAATGGTGTTGTGGAAACAGTACAGGCCCTGCCACAGCTGGGTCATCCCTGCCTAAGAGCCTGGGGCAAGCCACTTCATTTCCCTAAACCTTCATTTGCTTACCTGTAAACAGGCAGGATTCCTACATCTGGTTCCCTTAGGAGGGTCCATAAGATAGGCTTTATCAGGTGGCCCGCCCCTCCCCGGATTGCCCTGGCAGGCTGCTGTGAGCAGGGCCCAACCAAGGCAGAGTCACCCCATGTTATAATGTAGGCAGGTCCCTTTCTGGGACAGCACTTAGTGCCACCCATCTGCGCCACCTGCCAAAGGACTGCCCAGGGTCTGAGTGCCTGGCAATCCCTGCTTCTGGAAGCCTTTTGTGTTGCTGGTCTGAGCTCCAGGCAAGCCCTGGGCTGGGAGTCAGGGCCCTTAATGTCTGCAGGGAGATGTCATCAGGGAAGGCTTCCTGGAGGAGGTGGTACCGCAAAAGAAAAGTACTCAGAAGTACCTCCCTGCAGACATACATATAGAATGACCCCCCACCCCACCCCCACACTTCTTTCCTCGCTCTAGTAATCCCCCCGCTTTCAGATCTGTCGGGAGGTTTTCATTGCTCCTAGCACAGTGCCTGGCACATGCAATAAATGGGGGTTGAATTCCAGTCAATCAGGAGAGGTAAGAGAAAGAGAGATGAAAGGGGTACCAGCGGCTTTACAGAGATGGGGGCCACAGCTGGAAGGGGCTCTTTTCCAGGAAGGCCTGCAGATGGCCAACAGCTGGCCGAGGGTGTCTGTGACTCACCCCACTCCCACAGCCTGGTGGATGTTGCAGTCAGGCTGAGACAGGAGTCAAAGGCCTAAAGGAATTTTGATAAGGACAACACAAGCCTTGGAGTATTTCCAGAATGCAGGAGGTTAAGCGTGCGGGGAGCTGGGTCAGGACAAAGCTGGGTCAGGGCAAAACTGCCTGATTATGTTACTTATTTAATTTGTTTGCCTGGATAAAATATTCATGTGGTACAAAATTCAAAAGGTACAAAGAAGGCACCATGAAAAGTCTCCCACTCTCCCATTCCTGCCACCCAGGCCCGCTCCCCAGAGGCAGCCTGTGTTTCCAGTTGCTTCTACAGACATCCTTCCTCTCCTTTTCTCCACTTTTTTTTTTTTTTTTTTTGTTTTTACGCTGTACACGGGCCTCTCACTGTTGTGGCCTCTCCCGTTGCGGAGCACAGGCTCTGGACGCGCAGGCTCAGCGGCCAGGGCTCATGGGCCCAGCCACTCTGCAGCATGTGGGATCTTCCCGGACCGGGGCACGAACCCGTGTCCCCTGCATTGGCAGGTGGACTCTCAACCACTGTGCCACCAGGGAAGCCCTGTGCCATTTTTCAGATGAGAAAACTGAATGCTTGTGACAAACCCTCTGCCTGAGACTACTTTCAGTGTACAAGGGCCCAAAGTAGGAACAAACTTCCGGTCCCTGTGCCCCACAAGATGAAGGTCAAACCCTCACGGGTTCCTCCCTTGACCTTTTTTTTTTTTTTTTTTTTTTGCTGTATGCGGGCCTCTCTCTGTTGTGGCCTCTCCCGCTGCGGAGCACAGGCTCCGGACACACAGGCTCAGCGGCTATGGCTCATGGGCCCAGCCGCTCTGTGGCATGTGGGATCTTCCCGGACCGGGGCAAGAACCCGTGTCCCCTGCATCGGCAGGCAGACTCTCAACCACTGCGCCACCAGGGAAGCCCCCTCCCTTGACCTTTGATGCTCATCGTGACCCTGCCTCAGCCCACCTGTCCCAGCTCATCTCCTGATGTTCTGGCCGCCACCCTAACAGGCCACCCCCTTTCTTGCCTCCACACTTCCCTGCTGGGACACTTTGGGTCAAGGGCAAAAAGTCAGGTAGAAGAACTAGGTCCAAATATCCGTTCTGTTACCTGCTGTGTGACCTTGGGCAAGTCACTTCACTCCTCTGAGTCTCCCTTTCCTCAGCTGTAAAGTGAAGAAAGGTCTAAAGCCCAAGTCTCAGCCTAGCGCCTGCCTGCCACACTATAGACTAATTAATGTGCGATATTTGAAGGAAGGAAGGAAGAGGGGTATTTATTGTGCCCCCAACATGACACTGAGGAAGACACTGTGGATAGTGTGGTGAACACGCTGCTTTGCTGGAGATTTTTCTCGAATGGGCTGCGGATGTGGTTAATGGCAGCAGGCGGTGAAGTAACTGGGGCTTTGCAACCGTGGGCAGGATTCGCCTCCGCCCCCGCAGCGGAGCCGATGACCCTGACCCGGGGCCAGGAATGAGGGTGGGGAATTACCCTAATGTGACAGCAGAGGAAAGGAGACCTTCCCAATCCTCCCTCCCTCACCTCCCACCCCATTCACTCAGCTGCAAGTGGTGGGAGCCCGAATTCTCCTTTTACAGGCCACCCTGGCTCTCCCTTGCGTCCCTAGCACTTAGCAGTTGGAGGAGGCGGGGCTGGGGACCCTCAGAGAAGGCGGTGAAAGGAGAGGCCTTCACAGGCCTCACCCCACAGCGAGGCCCAGCCCAGCGGCCCTTGGCAGTGCCCCAGGCTCAGGTGTGCCCCTCGGCAGGGAAGGCCTGGCTGGGCCTCTCTCCTGCCACTCTCTGTGGGATGAAGGGCAGAGCAAACGCGCCCCAGTCTCGCTGGTCCCACCTGGACTCTCCACCTGCCAGCGCTTCTCAAACCAGCAGCACCTGATGTAAAAGGAGCGGGAGGGCGCGGGGAGGGGAGGAAGGAGGGGGCCGCGGCTCAAGGACTAACCAGAGGTCCCCTCGACAATTCCTTCGGGTCTCCATTGTTTTCTTCAGAAACCTTGGGAATTTTGCTTTCCACTCCCTAGTACCTCAGTGTTGGTTTTCCTAGAACCCGATTCCTTCCCCTCCTGCCACGAAGGGTGGGAATACACCTGACTGCAGAGAGGGTACCATTCCTTTCTAGCCGTGGCATCCCTCACGCCCTGGCACAGCCCCTGTCCCACAGACACCCTCCTTCCTCCATACAAGCCAGCCTTTCCTTCCTCTCTTCCCAGATCTTACCCCGCACCGTGTCACCAAAGTCCTCTGAACCCCGACCTCCACTGTGCATCACGGTCATTTGTTTCTCTGGCTGCCTCGGCCTCCACAGTGGCCTCCCTCGAGGGCGGGGCCGCGGACTGCCTCTCATTGTGCCCCCGGCCCTCAGCACAGGCCTAGCCCTTAGGTGGATCATGCGGGGGAGGGATGAGAGAATGAATGAATGAATGAATGGGAAGGGTGGCGGCCTCTCGGGGGCTGTGGTCGGCCTCCCAGAGGTGTTCCCATCCTAATCCGAAAACCTGCAAATATGCTGCCTTATAAGGCAAAAGGAACCTTGCGGGTGTGTTTAAGTTAAAGATGCAGCGATGGGAAGAAATTCCGCTGCGGACCACAGCTTCAGCCTGGGCCTGAACGTTCTGCAGGCCCTTCCTGATGGCCTGGCTTGCCGATTTCAGACCCGTCTGGACAGCTTCCACAGCTGCAGGACCCAGGTCCTTACCATCGGTCCATCCATCACTCAGTACTGTCCACTGAAATAGAGCACACCCTGAAAGGTGAGAATTATGTTATATTCTGTGACCTTACTGAGACCACAGCCCGGGAGGCAGCCTCTCCGGTAGCTCTGAGGGACTATTGCAAAGAAGTAAAGGAGGAGCCAGGATATAGGAGTTTTTGCTGAAAACAAATGAACAACAAACGAACAACAAAAAACACATGTAGTCGAACATCAAAAGATTACTGCTAACCAGAAACTTACGGTTTCCAAAGGGGAAGGGGCATGGAGGGATAGGCTAGGAGTTTGGGATTAACATATACCCAGTACTATATATAAAATAAAAATCAACAAGGACCTACAGTATAGCACAGGGAACTGTACTCAGTATTTTGTAATAAACTATAAGGGAAAAGAATCTGAAAAAGAATATATATATATATTCTTTTTATATACGTAAATGAATCACTGTGCTGTATATCTGAAACACTATATATATATATATATATATATATATATATATAATATTTTTTTATTTATTTGTTTGCACCAGGTCTTAGTTGTGGCATGCATGTGGGATCTAGTTCCATGACCAGGGATCGAACCCAGGCCCCCTGCATTGGGGAGCACAGTCTTATCCACTGCGGCACCAGGGAAGTCCCACTGACACAATGTTGTAAATCAACTCTAATAAAAAAAATCCATGAACACAAAAGCCAGAAATTTCTGTGTTCGCTTTCTGTCTGTGGTCCCCTTGGGATGATGGAGGCCTTTGGTGAAATGCTCCTAGGGGCAACATGGAGGGATAAAGAAATATAAGAGCAAGAGAGATCACATCTGATGGTATGTCACAGCGTCTCCCATCTATACACTAACAACAGGCATTTAGAGAGACAGAGGATGAGGTCAGGGCTGGGTCAATAAACTTGGCTCCCTGATCATGGGATTGTTGGGCAAATAAAAAGGTTTTAGTTTCCTATTAAGGTTTTTTAAAACTACTGCAGTGGAAATTGATCTAGAGAGATGAACACAAAAGGTGACATTTATTCTGTGATTTTTTGAAATAATTTTTGAACAGGGGTACTTGAAGTTTTGTGACAACTCGAGCCAAGAGGGAGAATTTAGAGATGAAAATTACAGGTTTTGAATACAAGAGGGTTTAAGGGTTTCTCTTCCTCCAGGAAAATGGCATAGTCCAGCCAATAGACCAAAACAAGAGTCAGAGAGAACAGCCCAGTTTCCCCACTTTTATCTTTTTATCTCACTCTCTTTTTCCCTCTAACAAGGTGCCTCTGCACCTTGGCCCTGCACGTGTCCCTGGTCCCTGCACAGCTCAGGGGGTGGGGGGCGTGGAGTCCAGCCCTACTGCAGACTCTCATAGATGCCGGTGAGCACCTCCAACATCTTCTCCAGCTCCCGGGCCTTCTGCCTCAGCCTTTCAGCCGACTCCGTCTTTGCCCCCTCATGCAAGTGCTTTGCCTCTTTCACCAGGGAGGCCACTTCCATCAGAAGGGAGAGACCTGCAAAGGCCACACCCTGAATCCGGGTCTCTTTGGTCATTGCCAGTACCGTGCCTCCAAAGGCTTTCTGCACCTGCTTGCCACGTTTGGCTGAGACTTGCCCGGTGGTCGTGAAGCGCTTAGCACTGGCTGCTAAACCAGGGTTGCCTTTGGCCACCTTGATGGCACGGAAGTTGTTCCCAATGCCTTGCATGGCTTGGAAGAAGTTCCCTACAGAGGAAATAAACTGGCCTCTGCTGTTAGATACAACCCCCTCAAACACCTCCTCTTTGTCATCGGCAGTTGACGTATAGCGACTGGCTTCAGTTTCTAATGCCAGTGTGCGTACACGTTCCACGATGCTGGTGGATACACTGGTCACAGCAGCCGCTGCTCCCAGCCCTAACCCAGTGGCAAAGAGTGCCAGACTCGCCCCCGCTGTCACGGGTGCCAGAGACAGACTAAGGATGGTCAGGACACTAGACACAGTGCCAGCAGATTTGGCTGCCACATGGGAGATGGTGCAGTCCCTGTGGAGCTTGTCAGCCTTGTCTGCGAGAGCATAGAGCTTTGTTATGCCCTCCTCAAGCTCCTCCTTCACCCGAGAATACTCCTCCAAAAACCTCTCCCTGTCCAGCTGGTCTTCTTGGAGTGTGTCTTGATCGCCCACGGCCAAGTCTGTTTTCAGCTCATTCAGACATTCATTTAGTACTTCTGCCTCTTCTCTGTAACAATGAAGGTCAAGGGATTAGAAAGATAGCTTGTCCATAAAATAGGCTCAACAAGATCTATCCTACATAAATTATAGAGATTTTATTATAAATCAAATAGAAAAGAATTTTACAAATGTAAATTTTTTTTCAACATTAAACATGTTTTGTACCTTGTAGATGCTCCATATACCTATTCAATCATGGAATAAATAAAAAAAGGTCATTTTAGGATACTCTCTTTTTTCTTTCTATCCTTATCTTTATTTAAAAAAAATTTTTTTTAACATTTTTATTGAAGTATAATTGCTTTACAGTGTTGTGTTAGTTTCTGCTGTATAACAAAGTGAATCAGTTATATGCGTATGTATACCCCCATATCCCCTTCCTCTTGCATCTTCCTTCAACCCTCCCTGTCCCACCCCTCTAGGTGGTCACAAAGCACCGAGCTGATATCCCTGTGCTATGCAGCTGCTTCCCACTGGCTATCTATTTTACATTTGGCAGTGTGTATATGTCCATACCATTCTCTCACCTTGTCCCAGCTTACCCTTCCCACTCCCCGTATCCTCAAGTCCATTCTCTACGTCTGCGTCTTTATTCCTGTCCTGCCCCTAGGTTCATCAGAACCTTTTTTTTTTTTATATTCCATAAATATGTGTTAGCGTACGGTATTTGTTTTTCTCTTTCTGACTTATTTCACTCTGTATGACAGTCTCTAGGTCCATCCACCTCACTACAAATAACTCAATTTTGTTTCTTTTCATGGCTGAGTAATATTCCACTGTATACATGTGCCACATCTTCTTTATCCATTCATCTGTGGACAAGGACACTCTCAAGATAGGGATTTGATAAAGACGCCTCAGAAGCAGGTCAACACAATCACTTCCAAAGAGTAGGCAGAGTGGGAAATCTACAGAGAAGCACAGAGAAGTGGGATTGGAGCAGAAAAACCTTCATTCAGAGAACCTTAGTGTGTACTGAGGAGTCAACCTGCTCTTTGCCCTTGGCTACTGGGAAGTGCTCCCTGAGCCCCTAGAATATTCCGGCTGATAGGAGTGTCCTCGTCTGCCTGGGCCTCTGGCCACTGGACAGTCTAACAGGGTGACATGTGATGGGGCCTCTGGGTCACGTGGTATCACATGTGACCTCTGGAGGAGCTGGACACTAGGGCATTAGTCTGACCTCCGGGAGGGCAGGAGACAACAGCTCAGCTGTGCGGGCAGCAAGTGACTGAGCCCAAATAAAACTCCATACGCTGCAGGTCCTGTTGAAAAAGGTTCACTCTTCGGTCAAGTTTCAGTCAGGCTCTTCTGAGCCCTCTTCTCCAATAGGCCTCAACCTCCGCCCTTTGTGTCCTGTCCTTGACGGCCTGTCTTGCCCAGTCTCAGCAAAACTTCGTCCAAGTCAGTTCAGCGAGAAGCCTTCCCACTGTTTAGATCTTATCATGTTTGATATCTGATCAAACTCCTCATCTCCCACCTTTGATGCATACGTCCTTTACTTGCTTTTAGCAAGAATCCTGTCAGCAAATCTCAACAAGAACCCCCCTGCCCTCGATGTCTCCTCTCAGTGATTTTCCATCCCACGCCCCTCACTCTGATCATTGGCTACCAATCCGCACTCATCTTTGCTGTGTTCGGACGTGCGCCCATCTGTCTCCTCTGCTGCGATGCTCTTCACGCCTATCACGATAGTCCTGAAGAGACCCTTCCTTATCGTTTTAACAAGAGTCAGAATATATTTCTTTAAACAGGGTGAACGCCCCTGGCGGGCAGTGCTCCAGTGTGCCCTGCCACACACTGAATCCAGGACAGGGACACGGCCTGAGGACAATGGAAGCTTCCTGTGTGAAACCCGCCCAGACTCTGCCCTGTGGCTGATGGGAACCGACATCCTTCCCTGTAATAAACCGTAACTGGGATCGTGACAGTTTTCAGGGAGCTCTGTGCTTCCTTCTAGGGAATTCTCACACCTGATGGTAGCTTTGGGGATCTCCCAAATTTGCCATTGGGGTCAAATGTAAGGACAGTCCTGGGGACCGTGCCCTCAGCCTCTGCAGACTGGCTAATTCTGCGTACTTAGAGGTTTTTTAAACCCAAAACCAGAGCTAGAAGGAACCTTAACGATCATTTTGCCTGGCAGCTGCTGTCTTCCAAGCCTGATGCCCTTGGCCTTCCCAGCTGAAGGTCACTAGGTCCATCGACTGCCCCAGTTGACTGGGAAGCAGGTGATATGCTATTAACCCTCGTTCCCCTTGGACTCTCCAGCCCGCCTCACTGATTCCTGACCCCTCGCCCAGCACCCCGACCTCTCAGGGGTCACCAGCCTAACTCATACCTTAGCTGGTGACAACTTCACATGCCTGCACACCAAGGCCATGTGCGACTTTATGGAACCTCTCAAAGATTCAAGAGACTTTAGGAAACATCCACATGAACTGCTAAGACTGGAGAGACCTGCGTTCGCACAAGCTGGTGGAGGAAGACTTTTCCTCTCTGGTGGGGACTTGGGAAGTCTCGTCAGAATCCCTCAGATGACACAAAATCGGCAGCCACTCATGGTGATGCTGGAGGTCTCACTAAGCCACACGGCCTTCCCACTGGTCAGGGCTACTCTGTGTAGATTGGAAGAGGGTCCCAGATGGCCATGGAGAACCCCAGGTCCCAGGCAGGGTGTGGAGGACACAGCCACCCAGGGCCCTCTATGCTCAGTATGAGGGGATCGAGTCAGGGAGGGAAGAAATGTCCCCTCTCCCACCCACAGGACCTCTGCTAGGGTCACAGACCCTTCAGTTTTGTGTCCTAGGGACCCACTCGCCTCACTCTAGTCCTGGCTCTGCCGCCCAAGCCTTCCTACTAGTCCTCCAACCTGGACCCCTCTGCTCCATCCTGACCCCTGGGTCTGACCCTGGTCCAGGCCTCCCTGGGCCTTTGGACGAGATGATTGCACTTGGTTCCCCGCCTCTGCCCCTGCAGTTCACTCTAAGTCCATCAGATTGAATTGCTATTCCCACTGGACACATGAAAAATCTGAGACTCCAACTCTTAAGCTCAGAGTCCCAGAGCTGGGCAGGGGTAGAGTCAGGATCCAACCCAGCTCCCTGCAATTCCACTCCAGCCTCTCTGCCTCATGGGCCAGCAGGATCCTGCAGTGTTGGTACACTTCTTAAGATGGGGAATAAAAGGGCTCCAGCCAGAATCCCCGGGAACGCAAACTGATGGTGTCAGGGTTTTCTGACTTGTCCTAAATAGAGTCCTGCTTGGGCCTCATCTACAGGAAAAAGACCCTTGACTCCTGTCTCTTCCCAACAGCTTTCGAGAGTTAACATTAGGAACCTGGGCCACAGCAGCGAAAGCTCCGAATCTAACCACTAAACCACCAGGAAATTCCCTTTAGACACTGTTTTTCAAAGCAGTTGTCTAAATAGTGGTGGCGCAGTGTTGGATCCTCAGGTTCCCTGAAATAGAATACTCTGGACCTCAATGGCCACCTTTATTCACGTAGGGAAAGGATTTTTCCATTTGGAGGTGAAGCTGTTGGAGTCACAGGGTCTGGAGAAAAACTGAGGAAGCTATAGGAAGAGACAAACCAAAACAGGATAGAACCAGCTGGAACCAAGGTGGCAAGGTATCTGACCTCACCAGACCCTCAGTCTCATTCTAGGCTGATTTTGCTACATTAGCTACGTTAGATGACACACCTACGGATGACCATGACCGGAAGATGCAGACCAAAAAAGGATCAAAAGGGCGTGGCACCCCATTTCCAGAAAATCCTGACCACTTCCAGCAGAGTCTGGAAAGCACCCGATAAATGAATGTTTTCATGTTTTGGCAGTGAAACAAGCAAATATTCACATTAAATGGGAAAAAGTCTGTAATGACTATAAATAAGCTCAGGTCAGTACAGGACAAGATTACTGCCCAGACGAGTTACCAAACACATGTGTGTGTTTCAGAAATTTGGAGGTGATAGAATTGCTGATAAGAGACTGGCGACCAGTGTGACTATATGTGTGGGCTGGGACTTGATGTAAAATCGATTTCCCTCTATAGCCACACAAAGAGGCATTATTCTTATATCACAGAAGAAGAAAGTGAGACTCAGACAGGATAAGGGACCACCCAAGGCCCGCAAGCAGAAAGGTCAGAGGTTGAATCCAAGGCCAACCATCAAGACAATTCTTTGAAGCCTCCTTGTATTTAAAAAACTGTGATTTCTTCATTCTACTCTGTAGTATACTATGGGGCTTCTTTGCAACTAATTTCTGTAGTGTATACAGAAGTAGAAATATAATGTTGTATACACGAAACTTATATAACGTTATAACCCGATGCTACCTCAATTAAAAACAAAGTTTCAGACCACACGCCATTGTGTAAAACTACCATGGGAGGGAGAGGATTCCTCCTGCTAATCACAGACACTCCAGGCTGGGCATCAGAGGGCGATTCTCAGGTGGGGGAGGGGTGGGACCCCTGGCTCTGATCCTATGATCAATCCCCATCACCTCTCTCTTCTCCAGGCTGGCCCCAGGGGACCCAGCTCCCCACTGGCTCCACTGGACCCAAGCTGAACTGTTGATAAACAGGAGATCACCTTGTTCCAGAGGAGCGTTGATCCTCAGGATTTCACCAGCCCAGCCCCCCCTCGAGGATCCCAGTCTGCTGGGATGGCGGCTCCTGGCTTCTAATCTGCTCTCCCCTCCCTTACCCTTCAGCTTGACTAATTTGCTCTCGAGGGCGGCTCCAGGGAGGACGTGATTTGGTCGCTGAGCAATGCAGTGATGGGGGAGAAGCAATCCTGAGGAAACGAGACTCAAGTAAACGCAGCGCTCATGTGGGTGCGTGGTGATTGCTTAGGTTTTTTTCTTCCCCCTTCACTAAGGGAGAAGGGAACCCAGGGCATACATGGAGGGAACCCACGGCACTAAATCTGTGCATTGATTGGATGGGGGTGGGTGGGGGAAATAACTGAGCACCCGCGTCTCTGCAGGGGTATTGAGATCCATAGAACCAGTACCTGCCTGAGGCAGTTACACCTGGTAAGCAGGTGCCCTGACAGAGCTGCAGGCAGTTGCGGGGTGGGGGGGGCGGGTGCGGAGGGGGTGAGAAGTCTGGGGGAGGGGAGGTTTCAACCTGAAACTAACAAATTCCAGGTAGAGGGGACAGCAACCACACTTAGGCAGGACCTGCTGTGTGGCAGGCGTTGGCCCACGCCACGAACACACATTACATTTGATCCTCAAAACAACATAGGGAAATATTATTCTCATTTTACAAGTGAGGTCAGGTAAGGGGCTCCAGGTCACACAGGTGGGAGGCGGCAAAGGCCAGGCTGGGGCTCAGTTCAGGGTCCAATGAGCCTCACAGAGCGGCTGGGCTGGCAGCAGGGCGAGAGCTGAAGGCAACAGGCTCTGTGGTACCGCCCCAGTGTCTAGGAGCAGGGAGCGTTGCTGGGACAAAGGGAGAGGCCAGGAGAAGCCTCCAGGGATGCTGGTGGACCTCCTCTCCCCACCTGGCCCGGCCTCCGGGATTCCCATCTGCTGCCCCCCCGCTCCCCATGGGCTGTCCTGTCCTCACTTCTGAGTCACTTGCTGGATGGCGGTGCAGGACTACGGGGTGAGGAAGTGAGCATCTTGGTCCTGGCTCCCTGGGGGGGCGGGGGGGGGCGGGGCCGGGAAGGAGGCTGTGGGGACAGACCCCTGGGTTTGGGGAGCTCCTCCTGGCCCCTCGTGGGGGCTCAAGGATGCTTATCCATCCCGTTCTTGGTTCTTGATTCCTCTGTTGGTTAACTCAGCCTGGAGGTACCACCCTCAATTCTAGGTCACAAGTAGGAAGCAGCCAGAGAAGAGGCAGCTGACTACCTAAGTAGCAGAAGGTTACTGTGCTCATGGTGGCGGCAGCTGGGGTCTCAGAGTCTTCCCTTCAGCTCGCCCGCCTGTGTCAGGCTGGAAGGAGGTATCGCTTCACCCTTGGGAAAGAGAAAACAGACTGTGGGCTTGATCATGAGTGAGCAGTGGCTGCAGGGAACAGCGAGGGGCGAGTTCTCTGGTGGCTTCCCCTGGGACGGCCACCAGTGCCACAGTGGACTTAACCCAGAGAGGTTCTCTGTCTCCTGGGCTCTGCTGGCCGCTAGTTAAGCAAAGTTACTCATCTCCCGTCAGCTGCCTCCAAGCCCAGTCAGAGTCCTGCTCTCCTGTTGTGGCACAAGGAGAAGATAATCAGACGGGAGACAGCCATCTGCAAAGTTATAGAAGTGAAGCAATAAAACCAAATATAGAAAAAAAGATAAGAAGGGAATACTCTAGAAATTACGTGAGGTTGGGAGCACTAGTGTTTACTAATGGGTAATAATTAATAACGATCCAGTGTCAATGACGTGCAGGGCTCCTGAAACTTTGTTCGGCCCTAGTGATGTAACGGTACTGGGGAGCGGTATAAGAAGAAGTATAAAAGTAAGTGAAATTATTATCTTTCCTGGAAGGAAGTAAATAAATAATATCAAAAATGGAGTACCAATGTTTATTAGCTACTGTGGTTGATGACTCCCCACTTTGCATCAGGCACCATTCTAAGCACCTGGTATGCATTCACTCACTTTTAGTTCTCACAATGACCCCGGAAGCAAGGAAACTGGAGCTCAGAGAGGTTAAGTAATTTACTCAAAGCACCCAGCTAGTGGCAGAGCCAGAATTCAAGTCCAGGTTCCTGTCTCCAGTGCACTCTCACACTGTCCTCTCTCCCAATGTAAGAAGTTATTTTAACACATTGATTAACTGCCTAAAGAAAAAGCAAAAAACTTAAAGTAGTTTTCCCTGGGAAGGGCTGAGCAGAACCTACTGTGTGAATCGATTTGTTTTAAAGATAGGCACTTATTATTTTGGATTGTTTTAACTCTAGGACAGCAGAAGTCCCTTTAGAGTAGTTGGTAACCCACCACCTTAAAGATGATGGAAGCAGCTGGATCAAGTGCTAACGAGAAATAAGCCTGATGTGTCCTGACGTTACAACTGTCAGTGTAGCAGAAACATTCGTGTTTATAAAACTAAGGCTCTCTAAGAAAAGTAGGGATGATGACTGGGTTCAAGCAGAATATCGGAGTGAACTGTCACCTTAAACAGATACACTTTCCAGCCGCATCTTGCCCACCCACATAGGCACCCATGGGCTTCTGTCCACTCAAGGGAAGCAAGACTCCTTGCAGGGGAAGTGAATTCCACGGGCCGGCATACCTGTTACTCCAAAGGCAAGGATGCTCTCGAAGATGTTCAGAGCAGTGTTTAGAAGGGGCACCCACGTATAATAATAATAATAATAATAGATAATGATGACGATGATCATGTTTTTAGGCCAGGTTGAGTCTGTGAAAGGCCATGAGTTCATAATAATATTCAAACGAGAAGAGATGAGATAAAGCGTGTCCAAAGAGGTAGATAAAGGTCAAAAAAGGTAGCTATGCTCCAAAGAGGTGAGTATAACGGGAAATATTTCACTCTTAATTGAATTTAATAAGAAGAGGAGTTTTAAAGTGTATGGGGATATTCCCTTCTGTTTATTTACATGACTATTTATAAAGGATTGAGGAAGAAAACAAAGAAAGAGCCTCTGACATCCCAGGCTGGCCTGGTATCACAACAGGGCGAGGCTATTCTCCGGTTGGATGTAAAGACTCTCAGAGAACACCAACCTCAGACCACGGAACCCTGAGAGCATGAGGAAATGAGACAGCAAACACCCATCACTGTGATGCCACCAACACAACACCCCCTCCCTTGGCTGCAAAGCATGACTGTCCTTCTTTACCGATTATACCTTTCTCCTCACTCTGCCTCCCCTCTCCATAGATGGATTTACTGAGACACCTTCAGTGTGAACTGCCCCCCATTCTCTGCAGCACCCGATCTACAGAGGCCCCGTTTCCTTAGAGCCTCCCCCAAGTGACCTGACCTAAGCCCCAATCCTAGAATCTTTCTTTCTAACGCCTTCTTTCTGCCATGCCCAGGGTTCTCCCTCAGGAAGAGTAACAAACAGCTTGTCCACTATGGGAGTGTGCCTGAGGCTGCAGGCACTGACAGTGTGGGTGGAGAGAATACACACAGGCAGGCCGCCAGGGGTAAGGATGCCTAAAGTAGGTTCCTTTCCCTTTCCAAGCCGCCCTTGCTCTGCTCACTCCCCGGCTGGTCCCTGTCCAGCTCCAGTGCTTTGTTCGCAGACTTGATCTTAACAACAGTGTTCCTGTGTCCTTGGATGCTTTCCTGCCCACCTGCTCTCGTGCAGTTCCACTTCCTCCAAAGCCACTCGCCTCCCCCTCGACCCTTCTGCCTCTCGTCTCAGGGCCTGGACATCAGGTATGTGTTGCTGGGCCCCTCTGCGGCGAGGGGTGACCCTATGACCCAGTCCTGGCTAACAAGGCACAGAAGAACTCAGCAGAGGGGGGCCTGGAGGCTCCCTGCTGTAAGGGACAGGTGGGAGAGGAGAGCTGGCTCGTCCCCTGCCTCCTTCTCTGCCTCGAAGCTGCACGAGCCCGGGAGCCAGGGCAGCCAATTGAAATCGTGAAACACAGGGACCAGGAGGCAAGGAGGGGGCGGAGGAGGGCTCGGGCAGAAAGGCTGGATCCTGGATGACTCCAAACACCTGTAAACGGGGCTGCGCCCTCGACCTCCTCCTTCGGTCCTTCTCTGCCGCTCTCGCCTGCCCTGACCCTCGTGTGCCGCCCCAGCTGGGTGCGGATGCTGGACGATGCTCCCTCCTGCTGGATTACTCTACGTGGCGTCCTCCTCCGTTAGCCTCTGGTCGATAACTTCCCGGAATAGTTGTTGGTGGGAGAAGCCTGACCCCACCCAACTGCATAGCCAGACATGCCCTCCCCTCCCTGGAAGCCGACAGAGATTCTCACCAAGCACTTCCCCGCATGTAGCTGCAGGGCATCCTGCTTGGTCAGGGAAAGGAGGGGTTAAGACAGGATCGAGTTCAGAGTCCTTAGCCCAGCCTCCAGGCCCTCCTACTGCTCTAGTTTCGGTCTTCTCACCACTTCCTGCTTCCCTGGGCCTGGTCTAGGTGCCTGGAGGACTCCCAGCTGCCTGGCCTCGGATTTCCCCCCAGCCTCCGGGCGTTTGCTCAGACTGTTCCTCCCCCCGCAATGCCTTTCCCCACCTGCTTCACCAGGTGAAAGGTTACCTGTTCTTGGAGGCCCAGCGCCAAAGCCTCCTGTCGCTGCTTCCTTCCCCCAATTCCTCTCCACGATCTCCCGGAATGTCGCACTTTCCTGGTCGTGGTTCCATTTGTGTGGAGTTTCTTCAGCTCTGAGCACCCCTCAGGGGCCCAGTCTGTTCACTGCTGCACCTTCTGCTCTAGGGTTTCCGGGGCGCCTCCGCCCTCCTGGGCACAGCCTGGCTAAAATACGAGGTGTGGGACCCGTTAGGGGGACATGAAACGACCAGCTTCTCCATGACACAGCACAACCCCTGTTTCACCTGCGTGAAATTAGAAAGGAAGGGAGGGGGAAGGGGGAATAGAAAGAGGAAGAGGTGGAGGAGAAACAAAAAGCTTCTAATCAATGAAGGATTTAATCCCAAAGGGATCTGATGTAACCAGAAAGAAAAAACTACAAAGGTACTAAAAGAAACATTGAATATAATGTTGATTTATGGGAACCTTTCTAATTCACACAGAAATCCCACAAGCTATAAAAGAAGTTCTGATCTATTTGACCTCTTGAAAATTAAAAATTGTGAAGGACACCGTAAACCAGGTCAGAAAACAATCAGAGACCAGCAGGCACAGTTTGCAACGATTACAGTAGACAAAGTCAATATCCCCAACACACAGAGAGCCTACAAATCCACAGGAAAAGGCTGAAACCAGTTTTTAAAAAATGGGTAAGAGATACGAACAAACAATTCCAGGGGAGGTGACTTGCCCAGGGTCACAGAGCTCTCGGTAGGCAGAGTGGAGGCCAACAGCAGACCTTGTGACACAGGTATGTCAGGGGTGGGGAATGTGATTTTAATAACCCAAAAGTTTCTACGTGTGTCTCTGCCTGTATAAACGTATAGATCTGAGCTCACGCCCTACCCCCCCGCCCCCCGCTATAGTCACATGTGATAAAAGAATGTTCACATATTGAGATATAGGGAGGTGATTCTGGCTTATACTAAAACATTTGTTTTGGCCTATCAAACATATACCATACATCGATTTTAGTTATTAAAGAAGACAGAAGTAAAGAATGTCCCCGTTAAAAATAAAGATGAAATGCCTCCCTTCCTGGGAAGCCAGTGCAGTATTCCTTCCATGTTAGGATTTCCTTCCTAGGTTCCAAGGCCATACTGACTTGCTGTGTACATGCTGTTCTGTATTTTGTGAAACCTTGAAGAAAACTATCCCTGACTCGTCTGATGGTCTTTGTTTTGACAAGACGTAAACCTGTGCTGAAAACCATGCTTCTCCAGAGCGGTGACTCACAGTTATTGAGAGGCTGTCTTCTGGGCTAGAGGCCTCAGTTAGTGCAAAGAAAATCCTTTTCTACTCCTATTAAACATTTTTTATTCATTATTTTCTTTGACACAGGTGTACAGTTTGACTTTTCATCTCAAGGTAGCACAACAGCAAACACGGTGCAGGCCTCTGCAGCCAGGTCATCCCACTTCCTCAGCGGGGCCATCTTCCCCGCACAGGGCCACCCGTCACCCACATCCTGAGCAGTGGGCCCGGTGAGCACCTGAAGACAAAGCCCTGCATCCCCCTGCTTGGTCTCCTGGCCCTCCCCTCTCAGGCCTCAGTATCTCCCCAGGGCCTGGTACTGAGCAGGCACTCAGAGACAGGGTGGGTGAACAAACCTTGATTCCTTGTATCTCCGAAGAAATCCTTGAGCCCCTTCAGCGTCACCACAGCGCCCTGGGGGCTGCTTCAAGGTGGCCAGGCCACAGGAGGAGAGGTTCTGACATTCATACCCTCCTCCACCCACTCTGCTTCCTCCAAATTTCCCGAAGGACTGAGTAACCCCCAACACCCGCCTTCCTCCTGAGGTCACCCACCACTCATGTCTCATGTCTCACCACTGCATTTCGAGCTGAGCTCACCTGAGCAGGTGTCGCCCTCCCTCTGCACTGTTTAGGGGCCCAGGGGGCGGGAGGAAGCTGTCAGACAAAGCTGCCTCCAAATCCAGGCTCTGCCCCTGCTTCACCTGCCACCTCGGGCCCATGACCTCATCTCTCTGAGCTTCGATCTCCCTTCTTCTGTAAATCAGTGACAGTCATACTTTTCTCAGACAGTTGTCCCGAGGATGGGGAGATGGATGAGGATCCTACACCGCCCTGCTTACCTAGGAATCTTCCTCTGGCCGAGTGTGAACAAGATCCAGTTGTTCTCAGCTGTGCAGATACAGCCACTAGCTGTGTGTCTCTGCAATAACCACACACACCCGCTGGGCCCAGATATACCTGGAGAAGCAAAAAGGAAAGTGAAAGCCCTCACCTCTGAGTCACTCAGGTCAAACAAACACTCTGCCCACTAGGCCTCACCCTGGGCTATTCTCAGAGAACCCTGACGCTGACCCCCATAGAGAAACAAGTCCAGCCCTGACATTCCAGGTCCTACTGGGCAAGGCACATCTTGCCTCGGGCTCCTTGAAGGAAGACCTTCCACCAACAGACTGTGAGGCCCTTGGCAAATCACTGCCCCCACACCATGGGCTTCTTCCACGCTCCCTCTGCCCTTTGCACCCGCCCACACTCGCCAGCCTGCCTGCCTTATTTACCTTCATGCCTCCAGCACTCGATACGGTCCCAGAACGTACCAGATGCTCACTGCATACTGGGTGTATTGCTGCTGCTGTGTGCCACGCTCACACGGGTTCTAGGCATTTGCCCACCCAGGAACTTCTGCCAGGGACACCTGCTCCTGCCAACTTGAAAAATCATGCTCATCTTCCAAAGCCTAAATCTGGCATCACCTCCTCTGAGAAGCCCTCCAGGACCCTCCCCTGCAGAGTCCACTGTGCCCTGCTCTGCTCCCATGGTACCCTAGAGAGGGGCCTAAGTTCACCCCTCAGCCACTCTGGCCACGACCCCCCTGCTCCTTTTGATCAAGTCTCTAGACGTGGCCCTGATGACAGGAACAGCACCAGTGCCTCTGGGTCCTAGTGACCCACACGAGGAGGCCCAGCCTTGGTGGTCAAGGCCATTTGGATGGATGCAAAGTTTGTGGGAAGGGCTGAGAGCACGACGCTCTTTTCTCCCCTGGCTTATTTGCATTTGACAACAGATCTCTCCTCTCCAAACGGAAGACTTACAGGAAGGCCAGTGACCTGGCAACTCAGGAAAGTCTACAACAGAAAGCCAGTCCTGTTTTCTGTTTGGTTCCTGAGCAAAGAGCCACCGTGGATGGAGGGCTGAATGTGTGTGTCAGGTGCTGTGCTGGCACCATCCACACACTTCCTGTTTAATCTCTCATTAGCTCTAAGAAGTGTTGGCTCCATTTTACAGGTAAAGAAATGGAGAAGAAAAGGTCCCACAGCCTGTAAGTGGTGCAGCTGGACTGCTGGTGGACTTTTCTGCTTTGCCCCAAGCAGAAGTGGCTGGAGTGGGCCTTCTATCAGGGCTGCTTCGTCCTAGGAAATGTCCCTGGGGCGTCGTGGCCAGCTCCTCCCAGCTTTTGAGGGAGGGACTGAGGAGTGATGGGTGTTATCCCATGAGGACCACACACACTGTAAGTCTGGTCTTACAATCACCTGTAACATATGCCAGGTATATAATGTGATTTTGCAGATAAGGAATCCGAGGGGAGGGGAGAGGCTGGAGCTTTCTTCCACCAAATCAGGGGAGGGCCAAAGACTCAAACCAAGGTTGACATTTGACATTCGACACTTGCAAACACTGCTCCTTGCTTAATGTTATTTTTTGTCATTGTTTTCTGTAAACTTCCTTCCTCCCGATTCTTTTCCCTTTCACTAGCATTACTTTAGCCAAACAAAACCACTGTGAGATGCAGAACTGGATTAAACATCCATATGAGCTGTAGCCAGGTTGACGTAAACGTCCTCAATGCAGAATGGTCGCCGAACATTAGTGACCTCCATAAAGACAGGCTCGTGGTAGAGCAACTAGACGGGGGCTGTAGACTCAAATCGAGGTGAGGATTAAGCATCTCTTCACTCCAGGGTCATAAGTTGAGACCACCTCATTTGGAGACCCTAAAGATCTAGTGACTATAAGATCGGCCTCAGTGTGACCCCCAACATCACAAGAGAAGTCCCCCAGGATGGCTGCAGCTCCAGGGTCGAGGCCTTGGCTAAAAGCTTTGGTCCACAGCAATTTCAGCCCACAGTGATGGCGATGCCAACTCAGGGAGGAAGTAACCAGAAAGTTGCGTAGGAAGGTGCCTGGCAGACGTCACCAGCGTCGCCTGGTGGAGCCTGGAAAGGTCAGAGCCAGAGGCACAGGGCCACGGCCCCCAGGAGCCCTGCCCACCCAATCTCTCCATACCCGGGGGGAGGTGCGAATGGCTCCCACATGCTGGACAGCAGGAGGTGTGTGTCCAGAACCGCGACCCACCTGCCCATTGTCATTTTTTTATACGGACAGTGAGAGTGGATAGGGAGCTTTAGACTGAGCATGTGACCATGGGGGCTTCTGGGTCCTGCGAGTGGCTGGCACAGACGGGCACCAGGTGCAGAGCACAGGGGATCACACTCCACGCAGACAGCATCTGGTGACCTCAGGGGAACTGGTCTCGGCCACTGGCTGCCGGGCCGCCAGCGTCATCCACTGGACAATCCTACTGGTCTTTCCTCGGGTGGGAAAATTGGGCCCTGAGGGAGTTAACAGTTGTCAGCCTCTGGAAGGTTTAGAACTAAGTATAAAGAGGACCAATAAAATCAAGCCCACTTGGGCTTCCCTGGTAGCGCAGTGGTTGAGAGTCCGCCTGCCGATGCAGGGGACGCGGGTTCGTGCCCCGGTCTGGGAGGATCCCACATGCCGCTGAACGGCTGGGCCCGTGAGCCATGGCCGCTGAGCCTGCGTGTCCGGAGCCTGTGCTCCGCGACGGGAGAGGCCACAACAGTGAGAGGCCCGCATACCGTAAAAAAAAAAAAAAAAAAAAAAAAAATCAAGCCTACTCTTTTAATATTTTTATGTTGAAATCAAGACAAGTGTGTTTCATTTTAACGTACGTATTGTCAGCTACAAATTGGCACCCGCCATTGGCGCCTGCCGTCTGCCTCTTCAAGGTTTAAATCATGAGCCGCTGCGGCTGCTGACCATCAACACCCCTGAAAGGAGCTCAGGGTGGAGGTCAGGAATGAGGCCCTCTGTGCTCTGGGGAAACCTGGCAGAACAGGTCTTCAGATAGTTAGATATTTTCGGGAGATTTTATGAGCCCAATCCTTGCATCTCCTCATATCTAGAAAAGCACTAAAATCCTTCATGGTGACATATGCGGCTCGTGACTAGCAGAAACCTTCTGCAAAAAATACGTGCTCGATTGCATGTATTCCCCCTTCACTAAAATCACATATATGCTGACCTTCCCCCCGCCTCTTTGGAGCAGTTTCTCAGAGCTCTCTGAAACGCTGTCTCCTGGGCTGCAGTCCTCATTTCGCCCCGGATGAAACTTAACTCACAGGTCTCACGTTGTGCCTTTTTTTCAGCCGACAGTATAATGTTTAAGAGAATTGGACACATTCTCAGAGTTAACAACAGATTTTGGGTCCTAATTTAAAACAGGTAATTGAGTAATTGATTTGGATTAGACGTTCGAAGTTGAAAGGCGCTCTGCTAAGTGTCAACACTAAGTACTTTGTAGACAACCTTTACCCGGGAGAGAGGAAATACCTCAAGTTCAGCAGATCCCAAAACAGGAGGGGCGAGGAGTGGCGTGTGAGCGTGGAGGCGGGGCTGTGATGGAGGTGGGGCTGTGAGAGCCACACCACCAGACATCCTGGGGCACGTGCCAGGCGGCACCACCAACCTCTATCCTCCTGGCACTCAGGCAACCAGGGAGATCCTGGTCTGGTCTCACTGTTGTGCTAAAATATGGCCTTAAAAATAACAGCATCTAGCCGCTGTGGAAAACAGTATGAGTAGTGCCTCAGAAACTTAAATGTAGAATTACCATGTGATCGGCCATTCCACTTCCGGCTATAGACCAAAACTAATTGAAAGCAGAGTCTAGAAGACATATTGGTACATTCCTGTTCATAGCAACATTATTCACAATGGCCCAAATGTGAAGCCACCCAAGCTTCCATCAGTGGATGATAGGACAAGAAAAATGTGGTGTATACCTACAATGGAATAGTACTGACATTGAAAAAGGACATTCGGACATGTGCTATAACATGATGAAATTTGAGGACATTATGCTAAGTGAAATACGTCAGTCACAAAAAGATAAGTACCATATGGTTCTGCTTCTATGAGGCACCTAGAGAAGTCAAATTCATAGAGACAGAAAGTAAAATGCTGGCTGCCAGGGGCTGTGGAGGGGGGAAGGGGCGTTAGAGTTTAATGAGTGCGGAGTTTCAGTTTTGCCAGACGTAAAACGTTCCGCGATTTGGATGGTTACGCTGTTTGCACAGCAATGTGAATGCACTTACTGCCATTGAACGGTGCACTTAAAAATGTTTAAATGGTAAATTTTATGTTTTGTCTATTTTATTCCAACTAAACATTAAAAATAAAACATCCTTGGGACTTCCCTGGTGGCGCAGTGGTTGAGAATCCGCCTGCCAATGCAGGGGACACGGGTTTGAGCCCTGGTCTGGGAAGATCCCACATGCCGCGGAGCAACTAAGCCCGTGCGCCACCACTACTGAGCCTGCGCTCTAGAGCCCGTGAGCCACAACTACTGAGCCTGTGTGCCACAACTACTGAAGCCCATGCGCCCTGGAGCCCGTGCTCCACAACAAGAGAAGCCACTGCAATGAGAAACCCGTGCAACACAACGAAGAGTAGCCTCCCGCTCTCCGCAACTAGAGAAAGTCTGAGCGCAGCCCAAAATAAATAAATAAATTTATTTAAAAAAAAATATATATATATATATCATGTCTCCTTACTCCAGCCATTTTATATATATATATATATATCATGTCTCCTTACTCCAGCCATTTTATATATATATATATATATCATGTCTCCTTACTCCAGCCATTTTATATATATATATATATATCATGTCTCCTTACTCCAGCCATTTTATATATATATATATATATCATGTCTCCTTACTCCAGCCATTTTATATATATATATATATATCATGTCTCCTTACTCCAGCCATTTTATATATATATATATATATCATGATGGCTGGAGTAAGGAGACATGAGGAAATACAGGTGTTTCCTGCTACCTGAATATAGAGTGTTTCTACGAAACCTTTAGCAAACCAAGATGCCATAGATGCGGATGTAGGCCTTTCATCAAAGTTTACTGGCCGAGGATGATCTTTTGGAAAGCAAGGGATGCCCGTAAACAGAAACAGAAATGGGACAGCACTACCTATCCGAAAGAGCTTTTCGTCGAGATGGACTAGGAAAACAAATGGAATTACTCGACCGCAGGTGAAACAGGGGTTGTGCTGTGTCATGGAGAAGCTGGTCGTTTCATGTCCCCCTAACGGGTCCCACACCTCGTATTTTAGCCAGGCTGTGCCCAGGAGGGCGGAGGCGCCCCGGAAACCCTAGAGCAGAAGGTGCAGCAGTGAACAGACTGGGCCCCTGAGGGGTGCTCAGAGCTGAAGAAACTCCACACAAATGGAACCACGACCAGGAAAGTGCGACATTCCGGGAGATCGTGGAGAGGAATTGGGGGAAGGAAGCAGCGACAGGAGGCTTTGGCGCTGGGCCTCCAAGAACAGGTAACCTTTCACCTGGTGAAGCAGGTGGGGAAAGGCATTGCGGGGGGAGGAACAGTCCGAGCAAACGCCCGGAGGCTGGGGGGAAATCCGAGGCCAGGCAGCTGGGAGTCCTCCAGGCACCTAGACCAGGCCCAGGGAAGCAGGAAGTGGTGAGAAGACCGAAACTAGAGCAGTAGGAGGGCCTGGAGGCTGGGCTAAGGACTCTGAACTCGATCCTGTCTTAACCCCTCCTTTCCCTGACCAAGCAGGATGCCCTGCAGCTACATGCGGGGAAGTGCTTGGTGAGAATCTCTGTCGGCTTCCAGGGAGGGGAGGGCATGTCTGGCTATGCAGTTGGGTGGGGTCAGGCTTCTCCCACCAACAACTATTCCGGGAAGTTATCGACCAGAGGCTAACGGAGGAGGACGCCACGTAGAGTAATCCAGCAGGAGGGAGCATCGTCCAGCATCCACACCCAGCTGGGGCGGCACACGAGGGTCAGGGCAGGCGAGAGCGGCAGAGAAGGACCGAAGGAGGAGGTCGAGGGCGCAGCCCCGTTTACAGGTGTTTGGAGTCATCCAGGATCCAGCCTTTCTGCCCGAGCCCTCCTCCGCCCCCTCCTTGCCTCCTGGTCCCTGTGTTTCACGATTTCAATTGGCTGCCCTGGCTCCCGGGCTCGTGCAGCTTCGAGGCAGAGAAGGAGGCAGGGGACGAGCCAGCTCTCCTCTCCCACCTGTCCCTTACAGCAGGGAGCCTCCAGGCCCCCCTCTGCTGAGTTCTTCTGTGCCTTGTTAGCCAGGACTGGGTCATAGGGTCACCCCTCGCCGCAGAGGGGCCCAGCAACACATACCTGATGTCCAGGCCCTGAGACGAGAGGCAGAAGGGTCGAGGGGGAGGCGAGTGGCTTTGGAGGAAGTGGAACTGCACGAGAGCAGGTGGGCAGGAAAGCATCCAAGGACACAGGAACACTGTTGTTAAGATCAAGTCTGCGAACAAAGCACTGGAGCTGGACAGGGACCAGCCGGGGAGTGAGCAGAGCAAGGGCGGCTTGGAAAGCGAAAGGAACCTATTTTAGGCATCCTTACCCCTGGCGGCCTGCCTGTGTGTATTCTCTCCACCCACACTGTCAGTGCCTGCAGCCTCAGGCACACTCCCATAGTGGACAAGCTGTTTGTTACTCTTCCTGAGGGAGAACCCTGGGCATGGCAGAAAGAAGGCGTTAGAAAGAAAGATTCTAGGATTGGGGCTTAGGTCAGGTCACTTGGGGGAGGCTCTAAGGAAACGGGGCCTCTGTAGATCGGGTGCTGCAGAGAATGGGGGGCAGTTCACACTGAAGGTGTCTCAGTAAATCCATCTATGGAGAGGGGAGGCAGAGTGAGGAGAAAGGTATAATCGGTAAAGAAGGACAGTCATGCTTTGCAGCCAAGGGAGGGGGTGTTGTGTTGGTGGCATCACAGTGATGGGTGTTTGCTGTCTCATTTCCTCATGCTCTCAGGGTTCCGTGGTCTGAGGTTGGTGTTCTCTGAGAGTCTTTACATCCAACCGGAGAATAGCCTCGCCCTGTTGTGATACCAGGCCAGCCTGGGATGTCAGAGGCTCTTTCTTTGTTTTCTTCCTCAATCCTTTATAAATAGTCATGTAAATAAACAGAAGGGAATATCCCCATACACTTTAAAACTCCTCTTCTTATTAAATTCAATTAAGAGTGAAATATTTCCCGTTATACTCACCTCTTTGGAGCATAGCTACCTTTTTTGACCTTTATCTACCTCTTTGGACACGCTTTATCTCATCTCTTCTCGTTTGAATATTATTATGAACTCATGGCCTTTCACAGACTCAACCTGGCCTAAAAACATGATCATCGTCATCATTATCTATTATTATTATTATTATTATACGTGGGTGCCCCTTCTAAACACTGCTCTGAACATCTTCGAGAGCATCCTTGCCTTTGGAGTAACAGGTATGCCGGCCCGTGGAATTCACTTCCCCTGCAAGGAGTCTTGCTTCCCTTGAGTGGACAGAAGCCCATGGGTGCCTATGTGGGTGGGCAAGATGCGGCTGGAAAGTGTATCTGTTTAAGGTGACAGTTCACTCCGATATTCTGCTTGAACCCTGTCATCATCCCTACCTTTCTTAGAGAGCCTTAGTTTTATAAACACGAATGTTTCTGCTACACTGACAGTTGTAACGTCAGGACACATCAGGCTTATTTCTCGTTAGCACTTGATCCAGCTGCTTCCATCATCTTTAAGGTGGTGGGTTACCAACTACTCTAAAGGGACTTCTGCTGTCCTAGAGTTAAAACAATCCAAAATAATAAGTGCCTATCTTTAAAACAAATCGATTCACACAGTAGGTTCTGCTCAGCCCTTCCCAGGGAAAACTACTTTAAGTTTTTTGCTTTTTCTTTAGGCCGTTAATCAATGTGTTAAAATAACTTCTTACATTGGGAGAGAGGACAGTGTGAGAGTGCACTGGAGACAGGAACCTGGACTTGAATTCCTGCCCTAGCGCAAGCTGGGCGCTTTGAGTAAATTACTTAACCTCTCTGAGCTCCAGTTTCCTTGCTTCCGGGGTCGTTGTGAGAACTAAAAGTGAGTGAATGCATACCAGGTGCTTAGAATGGTGCCTGATGCAAAGTGGGGAGTCATCAACCACAGTAGCTAATAAACATTAGGTACTCCATTTTTGATATTATTTATTTACTTCCTTCCAGGAAAGATAATAATTTCACTTACTTTTATACTTCTTCTTATACCGCTCCCCAGTACCGTTACATCACTAGGGCCGAACAAAGTTTCAGGAGCCCTGCACGTCATTGACACTGGATCGTTATTAATTATTACCCATTAGTAAACACTAGTGCTCCCAACCTCACGTAATTTCTAGAGTATTCCCTTCTTATCTTTTTTTCTATATTTGGTTTTATTGCTTCACTTCTATAACTTTGCAGATGGCTGTCTCCCGTCTGATTATCTTCTCCTTGTGCCGCAACAGGAGAGCAGGACTCTGACTGGGCTTGGAGGCAGCTGACGGGAGATGAGTAACTTTGCTTAACTAGCGGCCAGCAGAGCCCAGGAGACAGAGAACCTCTCTGGGTTAAGTCCACTGTGGCACTGGTGGCCGTCCCAGGGGAAGCCACCAGAGAACTCGCCCCTCGCTGTTCCCTGCAGCCACTGCTCACTCGTGATCAAGCCCACAGTCTGTTTTCTCTTTCCCAAGGGTGAAGCGATACCTCCTTCCAGCCTGACACAGGCGGGCGAGCTGAAGGGAAGACTCTGAGACCCCAGCTGCCGCCACCATGAGCACAGTAACCTTTTGCTACTTAGGTAGTCAGCTGCCTCTTCTCTGGCTGCTTCCTACTTGTGACCTAGAATTGAGGGTGGTACCTCCAGGCTGAGTTAACCAACAGAGGAATCAAGAACCAAGAACGGGATGGATAAGCATCCTTGAGCCCCCACGAGGGGCCAGGAGGAGCTCCCCAAACCCAGGGGTCTGTCCCCACAGCCTCCTTCCCGGCCCCGCCCCCCCCCCGCCCCCCCAGGGAGCCAGGACCAAGATGCTCACTTCCTCACCCCGTAGTCCTGCACCGCCATCCAGCAAGTGACTCAGAAGTGAGGACAGGACAGCCCATGGGGGGGGGGGGGCAGCAGATGGGAATCCCGGAGGCCGGGCCAGGTGGGGAGAGGAGGTCCACCAGCATCCCTGGAGGCTTCTCCTGGCCTCTCCCTTTGTCCCAGCAACGCCCCCTGCTCCTAGACACTGGGGCGGTACCACAGAGCCTGTTGCCTTCAGCTCTCGCCCTGCTGCCAGCCCAGCCGCTCTGTGAGGCTCATTGGACCCTGAACTGAGCCCCAGCCTGGCCTTTGCCGCCTCCCACCTGTGTGACCTGGAGCCCCTTACCTGACCTCACTTGTAAAATGAGAATAATATTTCCCTATGTTGTTTTGACGATCAAATGTAATGTGTGTTCGTGGCGTGGGCCAACGCCTGCCACACAGCAGGTCCTGCCTAAGTGTGGTTGCTGTCCCCTCTACCTGGAATTTGTTAGTTTCAGGTTGAAACCTCCCCTCCCCCAGACTTCTCACCCCCTCCGCACCCGCCCCCCCCACCCCGCAACTGCCTGCAGCTCTGTCAGGGCACCTGCTTACCAGGTGTAACTGCCTCAGGCAGGTACTGGTTCTATGGATCTCAATACCCCTGCAGAGACGCGGGTGCTCAGTTATTTCCCCCACCCACCCCCATCCAATCAATGCACAGATTTAGTGCCGTGGGTTCCCTCCATGTATGCCCTGGGTTCCCTTCTCCCTTAGTGAAGGGGGAAGAAAAAAACCTAAGCAATCACCACGCACCCACATGAGCGCTGCGTTTACTTGAGTCTCGTTTCCTCAGGATTGCTTCTCCCCCATCACTGCATTGCTCAGCGACCAAATCACGTCCTCCCTGGAGCCGCCCTCGAGAGCAAATTAGTCAAGCTGAAGGGTAAGGGAGGGGAGAGCAGATTAGAAGCCAGGAGCCGCCATCCCAGCAGACTGGGATCCTCGAGGGGGGGCTGGGCTGGTGAAATCCTGAGGATCAACGCTCCTCTGGAACAAGGTGATCTCCTGTTTATCAACAGTTCAGCTTGGGTCCAGTGGAGCCAGTGGGGAGCTGGGTCCCCTGGGGCCAGCCTGGAGAAGAGAGAGGTGATGGGGATTGATCATAGGATCAGAGCCAGGGGTCCCACCCCTCCCCCACCTGAGAATCGCCCTCTGATGCCCAGCCTGGAGTGTCTGTGATTAGCAGGAGGAATCCTCTCCCTCCCATGGTAGTTTTACACAATGGCGTGTGGTCTGAAACTTTGTTTTTAATTGAGGTAGCATCGGGTTATAACGTTATATAAGTTTCGTGTATACAACATTATATTTCTACTTCTGTATACACTACAGAAATTAGTTGCAAAGAAGCCCCATAGTATACTACAGAGTAGAATGAAGAAATCACAGTTTTTTAAATACAAGGAGGCTTCAAAGAATTGTCTTGATGGTTGGCCTTGGATTCAACCTCTGACCTTTCTGCTTGCGGGCCTTGGGTGGTCCCTTATCCTGTCTGAGTCTCACTTTCTTCTTCTGTGATATAAGAATAATGCCTCTTTGTGTGGCTATAGAGGGAAATCGATTTTACATCAAGTCCCAGCCCACACATATAGTCACACTGGTCGCCAGTCTCTTATCAGCAATTCTATCACCTCCAAATTTCTGAAACACACACATGTGTTTGGTAACTCGTCTGGGCAGTAATCTTGTCCTGTACTGACCTGAGCTTATTTATAGTCATTACAGACTTTTTCCCATTTAATGTGAATATTTGCTTGTTTCACTGCCAAAACATGAAAACATTCATTTATCGGGTGCTTTCCAGACTCTGCTGGAAGTGGTCAGGATTTTCTGGAAATGGGGTGCCACGCCCTTTTGATCCTTTTTTGGTCTGCATCTTCCGGTCATGGTCATCCGTAGGTGTGTCATCTAACGTAGCTAATGTAGCAAAATCAGCCTAGAATGAGACTGAGGGTCTGGTGAGGTCAGATACCTTGCCACCTTGGTTCCAGCTGGTTCTATCCTGTTTTGGTTTGTCTCTTCCTATAGCTTCCTCAGTTTTTCTCCAGACCCTGTGACTCCAACAGCTTCACCTCCAAATGGAAAAATCCTTTCCCTACGTGAATAAAGGTGGCCATTGAGGTCCAGAGTATTCTATTTCAGGGAACCTGAGGATCCAACACTGCGCCACCACTATTTAGACAACTGCTTTGAAAAACAGTGTCTAAAGGGAATTTCCTGGTGGTTTAGTGGTTAGATTCGGAGCTTTCGCTGCTGTGGCCCAGGTTCCTAATGTTAACTCTCGAAAGCTGTTGGGAAGAGACAGGAGTCAAGGGTCTTTTTCCTGTAGATGAGGCCCAAGCAGGACTCTATTTAGGACAAGTCAGAAAACCCTGACACCATCAGTTTGCGTTCCCGGGGATTCTGGCTGGAGCCCTTTTATTCCCCATCTTAGGAAGTGTACCAACACTGCAGGATCCTGCTGGCCCATGAGGCAGAGAGGCTGGAGTGGAATTGCATGGAGCTGGGTTGGATCCTGACTCTACCCCTGCCCGGCTCTGGGACTCTGAGCTTAAGAGTTGGAGTCTCAGATTTTTCATGTGTCCAGTGGGAATAGCAATTCAATCTGATGGACTTAGAGTGAACTGCAGGGGCAGAGGCGGGGAACCAAGTGCAATCATCTCATCCAAAGGCCCAGGGAGGCCTGGACCAGGGTCAGACCCAGGGGTCAGGATGGAGCAGAGGGGTCCAGGTTGGAGGACTAGTAGGAAGGCTTGGGCAGCAGAGCCAGGACTAGAGTGAGGCGAGTGGGTCCC
This sequence comes from Phocoena phocoena, assembly GCF_963924675.1. NCBI lineage: Eukaryota > Metazoa > Chordata > Mammalia > Artiodactyla > Phocoenidae > Phocoena > Phocoena phocoena. The sequence continues at coordinate 11,729,950 of NC_089229.1, forward strand.
TAGGACACAAAACTGAAGGGTCTGTGACCCTAGCAGAGGTCCTGTGGGTGGGAGAGGGGACATTTCTTCCCTCCCTGACTCGATCCCCTCATGCTGAGCATAGAGGGCCCTGGGTGACTGTGTCCTCCACACCCTGCCTGGGACCTGGGGTTCTCCATGGCCATCTGGGACCCTCTTCCAATCTACACAGAGTAGCCCTGACCAGTGGGAAGGCCGTGTGGCTTAGTGAGGCCTCCAGCATCACCATGAGTGGCTGCCGATTTTGTGTCATCTGAGGGATTCTGACGAGACTTCCCAAGTCCCCACCAGAGAGGAAAAGTCTTCCTCCACCAGCTTGTGCGAACGCAGGTCTCTCCAGGCTTAGCAGTTCATGTGGATGTTTCCTAAAGTCTCTTGAATCTTTGAGAGGTTCCATAAAGTCGCACATGGCCTTGGTGTGCAGGCATGTGAAGTTGTCACCAGCTAAGGTATGAGTTAGGCTGGTGACCCCTGAGAGGTCGGGGGTGCTGGGCGAGGGGTCAGGAATCAGTGAGGCGGGCTGGAGAGTCCAAGGGGAACGAGGGTTAATAGCATATCACCTGCTTCCCAGTCAACTGGGGCAGTCGATGGACCTAGTGACCTTCAGCTGGGAAGGCCAAGGGCATCAGGCTTGGAAGACAGCAGCTGCCAGGCAAAATGATCGTTAAGGTTCCTTCTAGCTCTGGTTTTAGGTTTAAAAAACCTCTAAGTATGCAGAATTAGCCAGTCTGCAGAGGCTGAGGGCACGGTCCCCAGGACTGTCCTTACATTTGACCCCAATGGCAAATTTGGGAGATCCCCAAAGCTACCATCAGGTGTGAGAATTCCCTAGAAGGAAGCACAGAACTCCCTGAAAACTGTCACGATCCCAGTTACGGTTTATTACAGGGAAGGATGCCAGTTCCCATCAGCCACAGGGCAGAGTCTGGGCGGGTTTCACACAGGAAGCTTCCATTGTCCTCAGGCCGTGTCCCTGTCCTGGATTCAGTGTGTGGCAGGGCACACGGAGCACTGCCCGCCAGGGGCGTTCACCCTGTTTAAAGAAATATATTCTGACTCTTGTTAAAACGATAAGGAAGGGTCTCTTCAGGACTATCGTGATAGGCGTGAAGAGCATCGCAGCAGAGGAGACAGATGGGCGCACGTCCGAACACAGCAAAGATGAGTGCGGATTGGTAGCCAATGATCAGAGTGAGGGGCGTGGGATGGAAAATCACTGAGAGGAGACATCGAGGGCAGGGGGGTTCTTGTTGAGATTTGCTGACAGGATTCTTGCTAAAAGCAAGTAAAGGACGTATGCATCAAAGGTGGGAGATGAGGAGTTTGATCAGATATCAAACATGATAAGATCTAAACAGTGGGAAGGCTTCTCGCTGAACTGACTTGGATGAAGTTTTGCTGAGACTGGGCAAGACAGGCCGTCAAGGACAGGACACAAAGGGCGGAGGTTGAGGCCTATTGGAGAAGAGGGCTCAGAAGAGCCTGACTGAAACTTGACCGAAGAGTGAACCTTTTTCAACAGGACCTGCAGCGTATGGAGTTTTATTTGGGCTCAGTCACTTGCTGCCCGCACAGCTGAGCTGTTGTCTCCTGCCCTCCCGGAGGTCAGACTAATGCCCTAGTGTCCAGCTCCTCCAGAGGTCACATGTGATACCACGTGACCCAGAGGCCCCATCACATGTCACCCTGTTAGACTGTCCAGTGGCCAGAGGCCCAGGCAGACGAGGACACTCCTATCAGCCGGAATATTCTAGGGGCTCAGGGAGCACTTCCCAGTAGCCAAGGGCAAAGAGCAGGTTGACTCCTCAGTACACACTAAGGTTCTCTGAATGAAGGTTTTTCTGCTCCAATCCCACTTCTCTGTGCTTCTCTGTGGATTTCCCACTCTGCCTACTCTTTGGAAGTGATTGTGTTGACCTGCCTCTGAGGCGTCTTTATCCAATACCATTTTTTTTTTTGGCCGTGCCACGTAGCTTGTGGGATCCTACTTCCCCAACCAGGGGTTGAACCTGTGCCCGCTGCAGTGGGAGCGCAAAGTCCTAACCACTGGACCTCCAGGGAATTCCCTCAAATACCTATGTTAAGTTAAAATATCCTAAGATGACTTTTGCTTATTTATTCCATGATTGAATAAGTATATGGAGCATCGACAAGATACAGAAATATGTGTTTAATGTTGAAAGAGAAAAATTTACGTTTGTGAAATTCTTTTCTATTTGATTTATAACAAAATCTCTGTGATTTACAGAATAGATCTTGTCGAGCCTAGTTTATGGACAAGCAAACTGTCTTTCTAATCCCTTGACCTTCATTGTTACAGGGAAGACCCAGAGGCACTGCATCAACATCTGAGTGAGCTAAAAACAGACTTGGCCGTGGAGTACCAAGTCACGCTCCGAGAAGACCAGCTGGACAGGAAGAGGCTTTTGAACAGGTTTCCTCTGGTAAAATGAGAGCTAGAGGAGCTCATAGGAAAGCTCCACGCACTCGCAGACAAGGTCCATAGGGACTGCACCATCTCCAACATTGTGGCCAACTCCACTGGCGCTGTGTCTGGTGTCCTGACCATACTTGGCCTGGCTTTGGCACCCATGTCAGCGGGGGCGAGTCTGGCACACTCGGCCACTGGGTTAGGGCTGGGAGCAGCGGCTGCTGTGACCAGTGTGTCCACCAGCATTGTGGAACAAGTCAGCACGTTGTCAGCAAAAACCGAAGTTAGTCGCCTGATGTCAACCGGTGTTCCTGGAGGCACTTAAGATCAGCCCCCGAACCGTTAGCACAACAAAGAAATCCACAGAAGCTGTGCAACGCATTGAAATGAATATCCGTGCCATGGAGACGGTCAAAAGCAACCCTGCCTTAGCAGCCGATGCAAACGTCTTCATCAGCAGTGGAATAATCTCAGTCCAAAGCAGCCAGCAGGAAGAGGTTACTTTCAAAGACATGGCTCTGGCAATGACCAAAGGAGCCCGGATTGTGGGTGCGGGCACTGCAGGTGTCTCCCTTCTGATGGAAGTGGGCTTCCTGGTGAAACAGGCAAAGCACTTGCATGAGGGGGCAAAGACAGAGTCAGCTGAAAGGCTGAGGCAGCAGGCCCGGGAGCTGGAGAAGAAGTTGGAGGTGCTCACCCGCATCTATGAGCGTCTGCAGTAGGGCTGGACTCCGCCACTCCCCGAGCTGTGCAGGGACTAGGGACACTTGCGGGGCCAAGGCATGGAGGCACCTTGTTAGAGGGAAAAGGAGGGCGAGATAACATAGATGTAGCTAGGTGTTAGGAATTTGGCATTTCTGTAGCTGAGCACAGCAGGGGAGGGATAAATGCAGGTGGCAGGTGGGGGAGAGAGAAGGAAGGAGCATGGAGCCTGGACGAAGGGAGGAGAGAAGCCACTTATTTTGGACTAAAGAAGACACTGGGGGCAGAATAAAGGGAGAGGGAGGGGGAACTAGCAACAAGAGGCCAGGAATGTGAACGGGTTGAACATGGGAAAAAGCCCAGGAGGTAGGATTGTTGGGCTCCAGGAGAAGTAGCAGGGGCTCCTCTCTCACCCCTCCCCAGGGTTTGATGTCTCTGGTGGTCTCTAGCCCTACTTTTCCAGTATCAACTCACCTTTGATTCCAGCAGCTTTATCTTAATTAGGCAGTGATTTCTTTCTGTTTGTTTGTTTTGCGGTAGGCGGGCCTCTCACTGTTGTGGCCTCTCCCGTTGCGGAGCACAGGCTCCGGACGCGCAAGCTCAGCGGCCATGGCTCACGGGCCCAGCCGCTCCGCGGCACGCGGGACCCTGCCGGACCGGGGCACGAACCCGTGTCCCCTGCATCGGCAGGCGGACTCTCAACCACCGCGCCACCAAGGAAGCCCTGTTTTTTTTTTGTTTTTTTTTTCCTGTTTGTTTTTTTAATGAAGCATAGTTGATTTATACTGAGTGGGTTTCCAGTGCACAGCAAAGTGTTTCGGTTCAACATGTGGCTCCCTGTGCTCTACAGCAAATCCCTGTTGTTTATCTGTTTTTTGTATGCTAGTATGCACCTGCCAATCCCATACTCCTAAGTTATCCCTCCCCCACCTTCCCCTTTTATAACCATAAGTTTGTTTTCTGTGTCTGTGAGTCTCTTTCTGTTTCGTAAATAAGTTCACTTGTACTATTTTTTAGATTCCACATATAAGTGACATCATATGGTATTTGTCTTTCTCTTTCTGACTTACTTCACTTAGTATGATAATTTCTAGGTCCATCCAAGCTGCCCCAAATGGCATTATTTTATTCTTTTTATGGCTGGGTAATATTCCAGTGTGTGTGTGTGTGTGTGTGTGTGTGTGTGTGTGTGTGTGTGTGTGTGTAGGTGGAGGTTTTGAAGAAACCCACACAAAACTAACCACAAAGATAATACTTAAAATGAATACAATATACGTCATCATTATTCTCACATGGACTCCAACCATGACCAATGACATGAAAATCATCGTTGTCATTCAACTACAAGAACACCAATGACCAACACCCGAAAAACCCACCCGCTAATAAAAATCCTCAACAACACATTCACTGACCTCCCTACCCCATCAGATATTTCACCATGATGAAATTTGGGTTCCTTACGAAGGGTCTGCCTAATCCCACAAATCCTAACAGGCCCGTTTCTAGCAATACACTACACACCAGACACAACAGCTGCCTTCTCATCAGTAACACACATATGCCGAGACATTGACTATGGCTGAGTCATTCGATACATACACGCAAAGGGAGCTTCCATATTTTTTATCTGCCATTATGCCCACGTAGGACATGGCCTATACTGTGGGTCCTATACCTTTCAGGAAACTATCCTATTACTTATAGTCACAGCCACAGCATTCATAGGCTACGTCCTACCTTGAGGACAAATATTCTGAGGCGCAAATGTCATCACAAACCTACCCTCAGCAATCCCATATATCGGCACCACCCTCGTCGAATGAACTTGAGGTGGCTTTTCTGTAGATAAAGAAACACTAACACGATTCTTCGCCTTCCACTTCATTCTCCCTTTCATCATCACAGCACTAGCTGCCGTCCACCTATTTTATTCCTTCACGAAACAGGGTCCAACAACCCCATAGGAATTCCATCTGATATAGACAGAATCCCATTCCACCCTTACTATACAATCAAGGATATCCTAGGCGCCTTACTATTAATCTTAGCCTCACTAATATTAGCTCTATTCTCACCCGACCTGCTCGGAGACCCCGACAACTACACCCCAGCAAACCCACTCAGCACACCACCACATATGAAGCCAGAATGGTGTTTTCTACGCACGTATGCAATTTTACGATCAATCCCCAACAAGCTAGGGGGAGTCTCGGCCCTGCTGCTCTCAATCCTAATCCTGGCATTTATTCCGATTCTCCACACATCCAAACAACGAAGCGTGATATTCCAACCCTTCAGTCCATTCTTATTTTGAGTACTGGTAGCAAACTTACTAGCGCTAACATGCCTCGGAGGACAACCCGTGGAACACCCATATACGATTATTGGACAACTTGCATCCATTTTATACTTTCTTTTAATCCTAATGTTAATACCAGTAACGAGTCTCATTGAAAACAAGTTCCTAAAATGAAGAGTCTTTGTAGTATGACACAATACCCCGGTCTTGTAAACCGGAAAAGGAGAATAACCTATCTGTCCGAGACACTTGGAAGAACCACTAAACTTCACCGCCAGCACCCAAAGCTGAAATTCTATATAAACTATTCCCTGAAAAAAAATATATTATAAGGCATTCATAAAACTACAGTGCTATGTCAGTACTAAAAATAACTCATTCTACTACATACATGCTATGTGTATTTTGCATGTCTGTTACCGCCACATAACCGCTATAATGTCTCTTTCCCATGTGTATATGCACGTACATTGTATGTATAATCGTGCATTGCATTATTTACCACATGCCTAATAAGCATGTACGTTATATCATTAATATTACATAGTACATACACATTATTGGTCGTACATAGCACATTGAGTTAAATTGGTCCAAGCCAACACGTTTGGAATCCTGTCCATTAGACCACGAGCTTAGTTGCCAGGCCACGTGAAACCATCAACCCGCTCAGCAGGTGCCCCTCCTCTCGCTCCAGGCCCATGGCTTGTGAGCGATTCCATTGATGAACTTTATCAGACATCTGATTCTTACTTCAGGGCCATCTCTCCTAAAATCGCCCACTCTTTCCCATTGAATAAGACATCTCTAATCAGCCCATGCTCACACATAACTGTGATTTCATACATTTGGTATTTTTTATTTTGGTGGGGGAAAGTGCTTTAGACTCAGCTCTGACTTTAAAAGGCCTTAACACAGTCAAGCAAATTGTAGCTGGACTTGGATGTATTTGTTGTTTGGCAAGAGCCACCGGTGTTGTACACTCAGTTAATGGTTACAGGACAAAGCACTTTACTACTCCCCCCACGGCTTAGAACAGTTAGATATCCCAATGGATCGACCTCAGCCCCCTTCCTATCGTACAAATGAGCTACTTAGATATTCACCACCCATATAGACAGACATCCCCCTAGATTCGCCAACCATTTTATCAAAAATCTAATACTAAATCTGACATAAGCCACGTACTACAACCATACAAACATCACCTGTGTGCGGCAAGTTAAAGTTCCTCGAACATCTCATAAAGCAAGACACTGAAAATGTCTACATGGGCCCACTAGCCCCATGAACGTAAAGGTTTGGTCCCAGCCACTCTATTAGTTTTTAATAGAATTACACATGCAGGTATCCTCACCCCGGTGAGAATGCCCCCTAAATCACTATGGAATTTAAGAAAAAAAAAAAAATGTCATGAAGAACCTAGGGGTAAGACAGGAATAAAGACAAAGACCTACTAGAGAATGGACTTGAGGGCACGGGCAGGGGCAAGGGTAAGCTGTGACAAAGCGAGTGAGAGGTATGGACATATATACACTACCAAAAGTAAGGTAGATAGCTAGTGGGAAGCAGCCGCGTAGCACAGGGAGATCAGCTCGGTGCTTTGTGACCGCCTGGAGGGGTGGGAGAGGGAGGATGGGAGGGAGACACAAGAGGGAAGAGATACGGGAACATGTGTATATGTATAACTGATTCACCGTGTTATAAAGCAGAAACTAACACACCACTGTAAAGCAATTATACTCCAATAGAGATGTAAAAATAAATTTAAAAAAAAAGGAGCAGGTGTCAAGCACGCCACACCAGCAGCTCAGGACGCCGTGCTTAGCCACGCCCCCACGGCAGACAGCAGTGATAAAAGGTGTCAAGCACGCCACACCAGCAGCTCACGACGCCGTGCTTAGCCACGCCCCCACAGCAGACAGCAGTGATAAAAACTGAGCCATAAACGAAAGTGTGACTAGGCCACGTTAATTAGGGTGAGTGAGTTTCGTGCCAGCCACCGCGGTCACACGACTGACCCGAATTAATAGAACTACGGCGTAAAGCGTGTTAAAGAACCATACAAGATAAAGTTAAACCTTAAGCAAGCTGTAAAAAGCCGTGATTAAAACAAAAGTAAGCTACGAAAGTGACTTTATTAATATATTCTGATCACACGATAGCTAAGACCCAAACCGGGATTAGATACCCCGCTATGCTTAGCCCGAAACCCAGATAGTCCTAAGAACTAGAGTATTTGCCAGAGCACTACTGGCAACAGCTTAAAACTCAAAGGACTTGGCGGTGCCTCACACCCCTCTAGAGGAGCCTGTCCTATAACCCACGAACCCCGACAAACCTCACCAACTCTCGCTACTCCAGTCTATAGACCTCATCTTCAGCAAACCCTAAGAAGGAGCAAAAGTAAGCATAATTATAACACATAAAAAGGTTAGGTTAAGGTGTAACCTATGGGGTGGGAAGAGATGCGCTACACTTTCTACACCAAGAGACCCTTTATCCACACGAAAGCTTTTATGAAACCTAAAACCTAAAGGAGGATTTAGTAGTAAATTAAGAGTAGAGCGCTTAATTGAATAAGGCCATGAAGCAGGAACACACAGCCCGTCACCCTCCTCAAGTGCCATGACAAAGCCACAGTCCAGCAACACATGCTAAACAATTATATGAGAGGAGGTAAGTCGTAACAAGGGAAGCATACTGGAAAGTGTGCTTGGATAAAACAAGACATAGCTTAAATAAAGCACCTAGTTTACACCTAGATTTCATGATCTATGTATGTCTAGAACTCAACCTAGCCCACCCCTTTCCTACCATACTGACACAAGCTAGTCAAATAACACATTCACCAGACATCTAATGTATAGGAGATAGAAATTTAAACATTGATGGCGCTGTAGAGAAAGTACCGCAAGGGAATGATAAAAGAAATATTAAAAGTAATAAAAAGCAAAGCTTACCCCTTGTACCTTTTGCATAATGACTTAACTAGTAACAGCTTAACAAAGAGAACTCTTAACAAAGAGAACTTAAGCTAAACTACCCTAAACCAGATGAGCTACTTATGAACAGTTATTAGAACAAACTCAAAATAGTGAGAAGATTTATAAGTAGAGGTGACAAGCCTGACGAGCCTGGTGATAGCTGGTTGTCCAGGAAAAGAATTTCAGTTCAACGTTAAATAATACTAAAAACCACAATAAGCTTCAACGTATATTTAAATGTTAGTCTGAAAAGGTACAGTTTTTTAGAAATGGATACGACCTTAACTAGAGAGTAAAAACAAACTATACCATAGTTGGCCTACAAGCAGCCATCAATGAAGAAAGCATTAAAGCTCAACGACAAAACACATTTCAATTCCAAAATTAAGTAAATCAACTCCTAGCCTTAGTACTGGGCTAATCTATAAGACTACAGAAGCAATACTGTTGACGTGAGTAACAAGAAATATTTCTCCTTGCACAAGCTTACCTCAGCAACCAATAACATACTGATAATCAACAGTAAGTAAATACAATCCAACACTAAATCATCTATTAAAAACACTGTTAACCCAACACAGGGGTGCACTCAAGGAAAGATTTAAAAGAGTAAAAGGAACTCGGCAAACACAAACCCCACCTGTTTACCAAAAACATCACCTCTAGCAACACCAGTATTAGAGGCACCACCTGCCCAGTGACAATCGTTAAATGGCCGCGGTATCCCGACTGTGCAAAGGTAGCATAATCACTTGTTCTCTAAGTAAGGACTTGTATGAATGGCCACACGAGGGTTTTACCGTCTCTTACTATTCATCTGTCTCTTACTATTCAGTGAAAATGACATCCCCTTGAAGAGGTGGGGAAAAGAAAATAAGATGAGAAGACCCTATGGAGACTCAATTAATCAACCCAAAAACCATAATCTTAAACCGCCAAGGAGTAACAAAATTTCACATGGGTTGACAATTTCGTTGGGGTGACCTTGGAGCACAAAACTCCCTCTGAGTGATTAAAACCTAGACCTACTAGCTAAAGCATAATATCACTTACTGATCCAAAAAACTGATCAACGCAACAGGTTACCCTAGGGATCACAGTGCAATCCTATTCTAGGGTCCATGTCGACAACAGGGTTTACGACCTCGATGTTGGATCAGGACATCCTAATGGTGTAACCGCTGTTAAGGGTTCATTTGTTCAAAGATTAAAGTCCTACGTGATCTGAGTTCAGACCGGAGCAATCCAGGTCGGTTTCTATCTATCATGCGTTTCTCCCAGTACGAAAAGATAAGAGAAATAAGGCCCACTTTAAATAAGCGCCTTCAAAACAATTAATGATCTAATCTCAACCTTATAAGAAAGCACAGACTAACCGCCCAAGGCCAGGGTTTCGTTGAGGTGGCAGAGCCCGGTAATTGCGTAAAACTTAAACCTTTATATCCAGAGGTTCAAACCCTCTCCCTAACAAAATGTTTATAATTAACATTTTAACGTTCATCATTCCTATCCTCCTAGCCGTAGCATTCCTGACACTAGTAGAACGTAAAGTCCTAGGCTATATACAACTCCCAACTCCGAAAAGGACCAAACATTGTAGGCCTTCATGGTCTACTCCAACCCTTTGCCAATGCAATCAAACTATTCACTAAGGAACCCCTGCGACCAGCTACATCTTCCACCTCCATATTTATCATTGTACCCATCTTAGCCCTAACCCTAGCTCTCACAATACGAATCCCTCTACCCATACCATAACCCCTCATCAACATAAACCTGGGAGTATTACTCACACTAGAAATAGCAAGTCTAGCCATATACTCCATTCTATGATCTGGCTGGGCCTCCAGCTCAAAATATGCATTAATTGGAGCCCTACGAGCGGTAGCCCAAACAATCTATATGAAGTAACACTAGCGATCATCCTCTTATCAGTGCTCTTAGTAAACAGATCCTTTACCCTGTCAACCCTAACCACAACACAAGAACAACTATGGGGCTTCCCTGGTGGCGCAGTGGTTGAGAGTCCGCCTGCCGAGGCAGGGGACACGGGTTCGTGCCCCGTTCCGGGAGGATCCCACATGCCGCGGAGCGGCTGGGCCCGTGAGCCATGGCCGCTGAGCCTGCGCGTCCGGAGCCTGTGCTCCGCGACGGGAGAGGCCACAACAGTGAGAGGCCCGCGTACCGCAAAAAAAAAAAAAAAAAAAAAGAGGAACCAGATTTAGTGCCTCCTGGATACACACGTGCACTCTTCTCAGACAAACAAAAATGACTCTCCTTACCCTGTTCTGGACCCAGTCAACCCATATACAACAGTAAATGAACTCCCCACTTCCCCTGTTGTAGACAAATGCAAATAATCTCCACCTACTGCATCTTGCAGGTGTCACGAGGCCAGTGATTCTCTTGCTCTGTTGGGCTCCTTTCTTGATATTTTGCATATATATTATAAATACGTAGGCAGCAAGGAAGTGCAGTAGAGACCACGGCCACCATGAGCATCGCTCCACTGATACAAGTCTTTAACTGGGGATCCCACTCAGTGTTCCTCTTACCTGTGGGAAATTTCATTCCTGTGAACCCTGAACCCTCTGATGGTCCTGGTTCAGTAAGGCTGTGAAATTCTCTCTTACCCTTTGTTATCTGCTATGGTCGTCCGAGAAGGATGAGGTCCACGAGTAGAAGAGATCCCTTGAGTTCTACTCACGTTCTTTCTGCCCTCCCGTGCAGCAACAGTATGAATTTCTCTTGATAATCAAGGTCCATTACCACATCCAGCCCATAACCTCGTTGTTATCCACAAATCAAGGAGCATGAGGAGCAATATATGGCCACTCGATGAAACCGATTTTTTGTCTGCCTTCAGGGAGGTATTCCCCTCTTAAATACTAAAACCTCTAGTCCAGAAGGTCCCAGAGACATGGGTATTGAAAACAAAAATTTTGAAATTGGCCTATCATGAGTAATCATGAGATCTATCACCTGCATCTTAACTTCTTAATTCCTAGATCCATAAAATATGGTTTGGGAGCAAATGCGCTAAATACTGGCTGTGGATTCAGAGCATAACACATTTCACGAGACAACAACTCAGCCTCTCAAGGTATTTTCTCCCAGTTGACATGGCGCTGTGTCCCCCTCAGGACAGTTCAGTGATATCTCAGGCCATCACTTCTGGGGGTGAAGTTCATTGGGTGTCAAGTCAACCTTGATGAGGGACAGTCCATATTGTGTGGTTAGACGTAGCCTCCCTACCAGCAGCCATTTTGTTACAGAGCCCATTTTGAAAGCATTAGGCTGCCTGGGGAAGGACTGTCTTATATTCTTTGGGATTCACAGAACTGCTTCTTTTTTTGGCCTCTCGCCGCACGGCTTGCAGGATCTTAGTTCCCCGTCCAGGGGTCGAACCTGTGCCCTCGGCAGTAAAAGAACAGAGTCTAACTACTGGACCACCAGGGAATTCCCTCACAGAACTTCTTGACTATGTAAATTTAGCTCTTTCACCAAATTTGAAAAGTTTTCAGCCATTATTTCTTCAGATATTTTTGTCCCACTCCATTTGCCCTTCTCTTCTCCTGAGATCCCAATTCTTCAATTACCCATTACCTTTAGACTGTTTGATATTTTCCTACAGGACCATGAGGCTTTATCTTTTTAAACCTTTTTCTATTGTTTCCTTAGATTGGGTATTTTCTTTAAAAAATCTGTGTTTAAGGTCACTCTTCCTCTGTCATCCCCATTCTGCTATTAAGTGCAAACATTTCATTTTAAAATTTCAGATACTGTATATTTCAGTTCTAAAATTTTCTTTGCTTCTTTTTCTTTTTTTTGCTATTTTCTGTTCCTCTGCTGAGATTTCTATCTTTTCATACCCATGTATTTTTTCCTTATCTCATCAAACATAGTTATAATAAATGCCTTTAAATGTTTGTTTATTAATTCCCACATCTGGATCATTTAGGGTTGACCTCTGTTGATTGTCTTTCTTTTTGAGAATGGGATACATTTTCCTTGTTTTATGTCAAGTAATTTTTTAAAATATCCTGGACATTATGAATGTTATGTTGAAGAGACTATGGATTCTTTTTTTTTTTAATTTTATTTATTTATTTTTGGCTGCATCAGGTCTTTGTTGCTGCGCGCGGGCTTTCTTTAGTTGCGGCGAGCGGGGGCTACTCTTTGTTGCGGTGCGCGGGCTTCTCATTACGGTGGCTTCTCTTGTTGCGGAGCCCGGGCTCTAGGCGCGCGGGCTTCAGTAGTTGTGGCACGCAGGCTCAGTAGTTGCGGCTCACGGGCTTAGTTGCTCCACAGCATGTGAGATCTTCCCCGACCAGGGCTCAAACCCATGTCCCCTGCATTGGCAGGCAGATTCTTAACCACTGTGCCACCGGGGAAGTCCCACTATGGATTCTTTTACAATATATTCCTCCAAAAACGATTTTTTTTTCCCTTTGGCAGGCAATTCACTGGGTTAGACTTAAATTGCAAATCTGTCTTACCTGTGAAGAGAGGCAACTACCATCTCATTTCAGTCTTCTTTTAGTCTGCTTAATGCATACATGGTTCAGGACCAGTCAGACACCGGGGTAGAGATTATGCACAGAATTTGGAGTTTCCCTTCTTTCGCTCTCTCCTTTAACACTTTCTCCTGTCTCTCCAAGAGTCATGGTTGCCCTGGGCTCTGTCCTCTGGTTTTTTTCAGGCCAGAAAGATGGCAGGTTTTCTATCAGAGTTTCAGTCATTTCTATGTGTGCCAGACTGCAGCTGCCTTCAAGAGAAAGCTGCAACATAATGGCAAACTCATTCTCTGCCCATCGTTTAATCCACGTTTTGACTCCCCTCAAAATCTTCCTGCTTCTGTTCCTTTTCCTGAACGCTGAAGTAGTTGTTTTGTACTTTGTCTAGAGTGTGTGGTTGTTATCTGCAGGAGAGTCTGTTTGTTAGGAACTTAACTGAAATTATTTCTAAGCCTTAGTTCTTTTGCTGACTTGCTCTGTGATCTTGAACAAGCCACGTCCCTGCCTTTGCCTCTGTTCCCCTACCTACATAATAAAATAATAATTCTGAAGTACATGATAAAAAAGTAAATGAATTGCAAATTGCAGACTGCTCTTCTGATAGAACCATACCCGTCCCTCCTTCTGTCCCTCTACAGGCTATCAAGGGTCCAGGATGACCCATGGCATTTATCCTAGGGAAGAGGCCCTTATGGGGAGGGTGAACCTGGATCTTTGTATTCCAGCCCTACTCTCATCCCCTTCCCCTGGGAGGTAAATCAGAATGGAATCAGGCCCGGGTTTCTGTTTTTATTTATATCTCTGAGATCTCCGGTAAGTTGTTTCCCTCTCTGAGCCTTGATTTCTTGATTTCTCAAATGTGTACTTCCCTCCTGGAGTGGATGTGAAAATTAAGTTTCTAACTGATTGTAAAGACCTCAGCAGGACTTCCTTGGCGGTCCAGCGGTTAAGACGTCATGCTTCCAATTCAGGGTCACGGGTTCAGTCGTTGGCCAGGGAACTAAGGTCCTAGGTGTTGCACGGAATGGCCAGAAAAAGAAAAAGACCTCAGCGTCACAAGCCTTCAACGGCGACTTGCTGCTGTCCGCAACCACCAGGCAGGAAATGGGATTTGCTTTCCTCCCTCAGTCCCTTCTGAGTTGAATACTTGCCACTCCCTCAGCTTCCTCTGTTTCCTGAGAAAGGATGTGTAGCCAAGCAGAGATAAGCCGCTGCAGAAAAATCCAGGTTTCCTGTAAACAGGCCCCCACAGCCTCTGTGTCCATCCAAGCATCCCTCTCCACCAACCCCTGCTTTTTACTTTCTACTTTAATTTAAAACGCAGTTCACCTTTGCTCACTTGAGCCTAGGTTTTGCACAGGACACTGGGGATGTAGATGCACTTGGGGAAGCTTCAGTCTAGTCAGCAGAGTCCAGTAGAAGGAGACAGACCAGGAAAGAGGACACGCGGCTAGGTTCAGGCACGCTCGGGCACCACTGAAGCACCAAGCTGGTGACAGCCAACCCTGTCGGGGAGGACTCTGGAAGGTTTCTTTAAGGAGATTTTGCCTGCTTTGGGCCTTGGAGGAGGACCTAGATCTTTCCAGATAATGGCAGTGTTCCTCGTGGAGAGCATAGCAAAAGCAAACACCTGGATGCACTCAGGTAGGTAAACGGCCTTCAACACCACTATCAGTACAGCTGTTTCTGATCTGACACCCCATGTGTGTTCCTGCACCACAGCTAATAGGGCTTGAGAAAGATGAGCTGGGAAAGACCTCTCGAAACCTATGAAATTTCGTAACTAGCACATTAACCAGAACAGTAACGATCCTGATAAAAATTCCTCCCTGGTTAAACCTCCACCAACCCGTGTATCTGGTGTCACAGCCCGTCAATGCTTTGCAGACTTCAGTCCTCGGGTTCCTTCCGGATGGAAGTACTGGTGAGTTTTGCTTTTCGTAGAGACTATTTTTGCCAAGATAAAGATCAGATCCCGGGTGTAGCCTTCTGGATTAACCCATCCAGCGGGAAATGACTTCGCAGATTCCCAATCTGCACTCACAACCTCACCGAGAGTTCAAGTCGTGGAAACCTCAGAGGTTCTGGAGCTGCTCCGCCAGCCACGACTCGCACAGAACGGGGCAGCCAGGAGCGATTCAGGTCTGCAGAGGTGACAGGAGGAGAAGGTGGTCCTGTGTGTCCTGCGGATCGTCACCTTTGGCCAAGTGTTTCTGTTTGATTGTGAGAAAACTGGCCCCAGACTGGTTTCAAAACTTAAATGTGCTGGGAAACCTGCTTTATACCGACATCATTCTACTAGAGGTATTTGAGAGGAAAAGAACAAAACAAAAGCCAAACAGCAAAAGTCACATACTGTAGAACTGAGCACCTCCCGGGCTGTGTGCTGGGGATGCAGTGGGTTTGGGGTTGGAGAAGGAGGGGCAGGTGACAAGCCCAGAGTGGAGAAGTAACTGAGGCCACACAGCCACGAAGTGCCAGGGCCTGTGCAACTGCAGCAGGTCTGAAGCTGCTGAATCCAGTCTGAACCTAGTCTGAACAGTGGCTCTGGGCCTAGGCTGTCCTCTGAGTTGGCCAGCTGAGGGGTGGGCTGACGTTGAGGGTGGTGCCCGGGGACTTACTTCTGTGTGATCTCAGTTTTCCTCTCGGGTGTATCTTGGATGCTGGAGAGAGGGTGTGGTTATAACTCAGTAACCTGGAGCCTCAGACTGGGGACTGGGATTTACAGAGGTGATAACAGCTAGGCTTCATTGGTCAGTGATCCTGTGGGCGCGGGGACAGGGGGAGGAAGAACATGGCCTTCCTCTCGCCTCATCCTCAAAATAACCTTTTGAAAACAGGATTATTGTCCCCATTTGACAAACGGAGAAACTGAGGCACAGGAAGTTTAGGTAACTGGTCCAAGGTAGCAGAGCCTGCTCTTTCCACGTCCCTGTGCCTCTGAAGGGTAAAGGGGGCGGGGGTGATGACTGAGAGATATCCGGGCTCTGCACGGGTTCCCGGACCACTTGGGGCGTGGCCAGCTGACCCCAGAAGGCAGTAGCCATGGGACATGTGCTTTCCCCCAAGCACCACTATTCCCTAGTAAGGATGGATCCTAATTTACCTACCTATGCCTGAATGTGTGTATTGTAACTCAGTTTCCTCAATTTTTAAAAATGTAGGGACAATGCTGGATTGACAATTAGCTTTTGGGGGATCGTGGGCCTCCTGGAAAACTGCCCTGCCCAGAGCATTGGGTTTGCCTTCCCTGACCTCCAGGGAGGGCCAGATCCCCATTGACAAGAAAACATCTGCTCTCCTTGATACAAGGAAGGTGTGAGTCATCCGTGGCAAACAGAGAGCAAAAAAGGTTCCTTTCCTAGCCACTCAGGTCAACACATCCATTTATATACATTAGTGCATTGGGGCGAACTAGAAACACACAGCAGCTTCTCACCAAGGCCAACGCACCTGACAGGCCTGCATCTCTCCCAGAAGATTGCAAAAGATGTGTGAGCAACTTGTTTCCGGCGAGGTATCAATTCTCATGAGGAATATGGAGAATTTGTTTGCTGTTTGGAAATGCTTTTGACCAGTGGGTGTCTCTTCTTTTGCACCCTCTGTTATTACCTACCAATCCAACATTAAGGGGAAAGATCTTATATTGGGGGACTTCACTTCGTTTGGGAAATCAAGGAAGGCTTCCATGAAGAAGTGGTATTTGAGCTCACATTTGAAGATGAGCAAGGGTTGAGGAGGCTGGAAAGGAAAGTGGTGGTAAGAGATTTCAAGGCATAGGCCCTGGACCTGCTAAGGTCAAAAGAAGACCCGAGGTCCAGAACCTGGAAGGTGGCCAGCGTGGGTCAGAAAGGAAACTGATGGGGCTACCGTGTTGGCCACTCCAGCTTCCCTGTGCCAGGACTCATGCTGAATCCTCTGCAAGGGCTGCAGTGGGAGATCGGGGACACTGTGAGCACCGGACATTGCCAGCAGCCTCTGAAGGGACGGGAGGTGGCACTGTTGGCACAGACATCGCTGCAGTTGGAACTACACGTCTGCAGCCCCAGGGGACCTCGGAGGACAAAGCCAGCAGAGCAGCTGCTTTTGACGTCAAGCGGTTACAAAAGAGGCAGAGCAGGCAGGAGCCCAGGGCTGGTACCCGGAAGGAGCCACGGGGGGCAGGATGGTGGCACACCAGAGGCACTGCCTGGGGGCTCCCCAAACCCTTAGAAGAATCCGATAGGCCCTGGGATCCAGCAAAGCAGGAGGGGTGGAGCTAGAGAAATACTGCTTTGTGACTCTGTTTTGCCCACAAACTGGAGTACCAGGGAAACAGATTTCGCACAGCTTTAGCATCCATGCGAGCGTGTGGGACTCTCACCTCCTAGCAGGGCTGGCTTGTTTGCTACCAGATCAGAACGGGCCAGGTTCCGTTTGGGTTGGGTCCGGATGAGAAAGGCACCCAGAGCTCTCTGGCTTCGGTCCTGCCCGTTGACCTGGGGTTGCCCCCCAGGTGGGGCCCATCTCTATATCCCCCCTTCCCCCCGGCTCCTGCCTCCCTCTCACTGTCCAGCCGTCCCTCTGGGCAGGGCCGTGCTTCTCAAAAGCATCGTGGTTGTCAGTAGGGCTGTTGGCTGCATTTTTATGATTTCCCCCCTTGCCTTCCAGACACAAGGTAGGATTAGACTTCCTGTCCTCCTTATGGTGAGGCAGGAATGTGTAACCAGTTCTGACCAATGAGTTTTGAAGGCAAATATGTGTCATTTCTAAGCCATAGCATTTAATGCTGATTAAAAGACACTTTTCCTCTACCATGACAACCAGTAATGTTCCAGCAAATGGCTGCTCCCTTATCCTGGGTCCAGGAGGGAAGACTATAGGAGCGGAATTGCACCTGACCCACAGTGGACATGTAGTATGAGTAAGAAGTGATGAAGTGAGAGAGTGGCATGGACATATACACACTACCAAATGTAAAACAGACAGCTAGTGGGAAGCAGCCGCATAGCACAGGGAGACCAGCTCGGTGCTTTGTGACCACCTACAGGGGTGGGATAGGGAGGGTGGGAAGGAGACGCAAGAGGGAGGGGATATGGGGATATATGTATACGTACAGCTGATTCACTTTGTTATACAGCAGAAACTAACACAACATTGTAAAGCAATTATACTCCAATGAAGATGTTAAAAAAAAAAAAAAGAAAAAGAAATAAATGTTGTTGCTGTAAACCACTGAGATTAACAACTGCCTTTTTACTAAACTGAACGTGAAAGATGATCTTGACAGGCTGAACAAAGACGCTTGCTCTCTGGTGCGATGTTTGACAAGGGAATCTTTGCTCGTTTTCTCCCATGATTGGGTTCTACTGGATAAGCAACAGTGGGCACCAAATGTTGAAGAAAAATCTTAAGGCGATAATTTTGTCCGTCACTTAACACTCGTACGTACAAGGTGGGAAATAGCCTGCATTAAGCATGTTGGCGATGGGATGGTCTGAGATCTTGCGGGCCACCAGGGGGACTTTGGGGAAAGAAGACCCAGGCGCCCTCCTTGTTCTTGCTATCCTGCGTGCCTCAGACACCCTTCCTCTCACCTCTGAGCTGCCGATGCTTGAGAACTCAGCTCCACTGTTGCTGCACTGGAAGTCCTCGCTGGCCTGCCACGTCACCCCACCGCGATGTACGGAAGTGACCTGGGCACATGAGGTGGGGTCTCGTTCCCTCCGCAGGAGCTCCTTGCAGGCAGGAGTGCACTCATTCTTTTTCTTAAATGAAACTCTTTATTTTGCATCTGTACCCTTTACTCAGTTTCCCTCAGTGGTAACATCTTGCAAAATTTTTAAATGTTGGCAAATAAATATTTAAATGCTATATTTGCAAACACACACACACACACACACACACACAGATTTAGTACACACCCAGCCAGTTCTCCAGTGTAGCCTTTGGGGCTAAATCCTGCTAACTGTATTTTGTTGTACAAAATGCTACTTATTTTGCCTCCTTTTTGATTTCACAGCCAGGACACTGACATTGATGGAGTCAAGGTATACAGTCTTTCCATCACCCCGAGGATCCCTCATGTTGGCCTTTTATAGCCACGCCTACTTCTTTTTTTTTTTTTTTTTTGCTGTACGCGGGCCTCTCACTGTTGTGGCCTCTCCCGTCGCGGAGCACAGGCTCCGGACGCGCAGGCTCAGCGGCCATGGCTCACGGGTCCAGCCGCTCCGCGGCATGTGGGATCTTCCCGGATCGGGGCACGAACCCGTGTCCCCTGCATCGGCAAGCAGACTCTCAACCATTGCGCCACCAGGGAAGCCCTAGCCACGCCTACTTCTGTCTCACCTCCTTCTCTCCCTAGTTCTTGGCGTTACCAGTCTATTCTTCATGTCTATAATTTTGTCCTCTCGAGGATGTTATATAAATGGAATCATGCGTATGAGACTTTACAGGGTTGCCTTTGTACACAGCATAATTCTCTGGAGAGTCACCCAGGTTGTTGCATCTACCAGCCATCCCTTCCCTTTCATTGCTGAGTAGTATTCCATGGTGTGGATATACCATTGTTTGTTTAACCTCTCACTTGTTGAAGCCCTTGTTCATTGTTAAATCACAGCATCTCATAAACAGATACTTGCATGCAAGGAAAGTCCCAAAGAGCAGCATTAGTTGTGATTAAGTGCGTGGTCTCTGAAGTTTGACTCCTGGTTCCACAACTCACCATCCATGTGAGTTTGACCAAATTACCTGACCTCTGCCTGCCTCTGTTTTCTCATCTGTAAAATGGGAATAATGGTAGTGTGCTCATCTTACACAGTTATTAAAATTAAATAAATCAATACTTGTTTTGTGCTCAGCCCATAGCCTGGCTGATGGGATGAACTCAATTAAAAATTAATAATATAATACAATAATTAATAATAAACAGTCACTGAACTGAGTTGAAAAACCTGGGATAAAAAAATTAAAACTTGCGGGCTTCCCTGGTTGAGAGTCCGCCTGCCGATGCAGGGGACACGGGTTCGTGCCCCAGTCTGGGAAGATCCCACATGCCACGGAGTGGCTGGGCCCGTGAGCCATGGCCGCTGAGCCTGCGCGTCCGGAGCCTGTGCTCCGCGACGGGAGAGGCCACAACAGTGAGAGGCTCGCCTAACCAAAAAAAAAAAAAAAAAAAAAATTCGAACTTGCAAAATGTTCAAATTAGGAAGTGGTGGCATACTGTAAAAGGAATTATTCTTGGGCTTCACTGGTGGCGCAGTGGTTGAGAGTCTGCCTGCCAGTGCAGGGGACACGGGTTCGTGCCCCGGTCCGGGAAGATCCCACATGCCGCGGAGCGGCTGGGCCCGTGAGCCATGGCCGCAGAGCCTGCGCGTCCGGAGCCTGTGCTCCGTGACGGGAGAGGCCACAGCAATGAGAGGCCCGCGTACCGCAAAAAAAAAAAAAAAAAAAGGAATTATTCTTTTTTCCTAGAACCATCATAGAGTTTCTCTCTAAATATCAAGCTTCCACAGACTCTGAGGTAGAAATATTTTAAAACAAGTAGAACCCATTGGCAATGCCGTGTCCTTTTGAATGCCATCCACAGCCTCTCCCTGGACAAAGGTGGGTTGGTACACTCGAGCAATATTTATTGTGCTCCTACTGTATGCATGCCATGCACTGATCGAGGTGCGAAGAATGCAGCATTGAATACAACAGATAAGCCCTGTCCTTATGACAGGTAATAATGTAAAAGAGGAAGCTCTTCTCGACCGCACCATGGATTAGGAGGCATGGACGTGACTTAGAAAGAGGGAGAAAGGCCACACAGTGGGTAGAGCCAGGAGAATGTGGACGTGCCCTCTTGCTGTAGCATTAAAGAAATAAAATTGGTTCTCATCGTCCTGGCTTGCTCAGGTGTGGTCTGCTTGCAGGCAGGGGAATGCACTTTTTTAAAACATCTGGTCCTCTCCCCACCCCTACCCCACATACTCCCTGCTTTGTCATGTGACTGGGGGATACTACGCTGCTGTCACAAAAGGTGACTGGACCTGGGCTCCGGAGCAGCTTTGCTCTTCTCACCTCCTCCTGTGCCCGAGCCCAGTGATGGGTGGGAGAGGGGCAGTCCAGCTGCAGTCCGGCCACGGGTTCCTCCCAAGAGCCGTTAACTGGCCCATGACCTTGACCTCATTAGCTCCGCGTTCTCCACCTGAGCTGCCTGGATCCGGGCCAGCCAGGGAAATTAGCTCAGACCTGCAGGCCCCTGGGAGAGGTGTCAGGCAAAAATAGACCAGAGAGAGCCAGAGAATCCTTGAGCAGGAGGCCCCGTGGAGGTCACCGGCTCCAGCATCATCCTAGCTCTACAGGTGGAGGCTGATGGCAGGGAGGGGGAGGGGCCTGGCCAAGGTCATCCTGAAGTTCGTGCAGAGCTGGGGAGAGAATGGGGGTCACCTGACTCCCAAAGTCACGTTCTTCCCTCACCTGTGCCTCCCATCAGGCTGCGGCCAGGGAGGGATGGAAGGAACCAACAGACAATAAGAATTACAGGTAAAGAAACAATCCATCAGAGGCCATTTGTTGTTTCTGGTAGGGGTGTCAATTTCACAGCAAGAGTAAGAAGAACCTCGAACGCCTACTTGCTCCACTGGGCCCTCTCCCCAAAAGGAATCTGTGTTTACAGTTCCTCATGGATCCTTACAGGAGATAACCCATGCATACACAAGCACACACACGTGTGTGTGTGTGTGTGTACCCATGTATGTTGAGCAACAGCCTTGCAAGTATGGCATTAGAGCGTCCTACTTCACACAGGTTCTGTACCTTGTCTCACCCAATTCCTAACACATCCGAACATCTTTTTTATCATCTGGTTCAGGTGTACCCCCTTCTTTTTAATGACAACATGGGATTCCATTCTATGGATGGGCCGTAATGTGTCTAACCAGACCCCAAGAGTAGATGGTTGCAGCACGTGGGCGTGGTTTAGCATAGCTGCAATGGGGAGAGTTACAGGAAATCAGGTCACAAAAGCAGGTTGTGGGAAAATTGCCATGGGCCTGATTATCAGCTATGCAGCTTCATGCAAGTGATAGATTTCACTCATGTATTGAGTATCAACTGTCTGCCTCATTATCTGTAGGCCTTACGATGGCTTGCTCGGGTAGATTGCCATTAGAATCCCATTTACAGTGAAGCCAAGAGATGAAGTTAGTTCCCCCAGGTCACATGACCAGTAGGGCCAAGGAGTGTGGCCCAGAGCCCATGTTCTGTGCCCACGTGCTGTGGGAGGTCTGGGCTTCCTTCTGTTTGGAGTGATGAGCCCCCTCCCACTACTGCCTTCTCTAAAGGCCCCTTCTCAGCGATCAGATCCTTCTCTCCCAGCAGCATTGCCCCAGGGCCGGGAGCTCCAAGCGGCATGGGTGAGCTCAGACCCAGGGCAAAGTGAGGGAGTCTCGCTAAGACCAAGGCCTGTTAGTCCAGGAGTGCCCAGCTGGGGCAGGAGCAGGGGCAGGCAGTAGGGGGCTGGGGTCTCTGCTCAGACCCCAGTCACTGTCCAGCCTGACTCCTGGCCACCTTTGGAAAGCAGCTCAATTCACCAAATATCTTGAGTGTCTAAGAGGCCACTGTGGAGCCACCATGGTTACTGAAACTATATTCCCTCCTGTCTGGATCTTCCATTCTTCACTAAGGTCCTCCTCCCTCCCTGCAGCCTCACCTAGGGACCACCTCTGGCTTAGTCAAACTTACTGTCTTTGTGTGCGGTGGGAAGATTCCTCCATTAGCTTTTGCATCAGGACCACTTCTGATATATCTCTCCTCCCACAGCTCGTTGCTGGAGCCCTGTGTCCCAGCCTGCCCTGGCTTGGTTTCTCCAGCATGAGACTATTTCCCAGCACGTCTGCAAACAAGGGGTGAGTATACAAAGAAAGAAAATGAAAATAGATCCCTCCCTCACACCATATCAAAATCAGTTCCAGATGTATGTGAAAGGCAAAACTTTAAGACTTTTAGAAGAAAAATACATAATATTTCTATGACCTTGGGGCAGGGAAGGATTTCTGAAGACATAAAAAGCACAACTCATTCAAGAAAAAAGATCAATAAATTTGACTATGTAAAAATTCATCAAAAGATGAATTTCCCACCATAAAGGGAGGGGGGAAAACAAACTAATAGCAAACTAGATGAAGATATTTTCAACACCTAAGTGACATAGGATTAATATCTAGAATATATAAGGCATTACTCAGATCATTAAGAAAAAGACAAACTAATGGAAAGACAGACAAAAGGCATGAACAGGCATTCAGAGACAATGGCCAATAAACATCATTGAAAAGTGGGAAACATCATAACCATGATATGACCCTGTACTGCCTGGGCCTTGTCTCTCACTGCTGCCCCCTGGTGGCTATCAGGGACCTGGAGATGGATTTACTGAAAAAAGTTTCAGCACTGGGAGGGCATGCGTCTGAGATGGTCCACACCCCATACCCTTCCTGGAATGTTGAGATGAGCAGCCACTCCTGTTCTTTGTTGCCTGGACTCAGCTTTCCTGGCTTCCTAAGTCAGCCCTTGCTTTTCCCCCCAAATTTTCATTTGGAAAAAAAGAACACTTGGGTTGCAATCATCATTAGTTAACATTTGTTATTAATTATCATTAATTTTATTACTGTGATTAATATTTTTGCTGAATCATTTGACATTACATCATAGGCATTTTGACCCTTTGGCCCTTAATGTTTCCATGTGTGTTTCCTAGGAAGACAGATGTTCTCTTGGGTAACTCAGATGCCATTATCCAATTCAGGAGATTTTACATTACGTAAAAATATTACATAATGTCAAGGGTTGCTCGATTTAGTAAATCAAATTTACAATACACCAAGTTAAAGGTGGATCTCACAGAAACAACCAATAATTTTAAGTATGTCCCAAAATAGTACATGGGATATACTTATACTAAAAAATCATTTATTTATCTGAGATGTGCATTTAACTGGGCATCCTGTATTTCAGCTGGCAATCTTATATTATTATCTAATATGCAGTCCCTATTTGGGTTTCACTGTTTGTCTTAATGCCATTTAGAGCAACCTTTTCTCCAATCCAGGATCACACATTGTGTTTAGTTGTTGTTTCTCCTAAGCCAGCTTTTGATACCTGTACTGACCCTTTTGCTTTTGCTTTCCCACCCAGACCCCCTATGTCTAGGATTATGAAGACTCAGCTACTGTTGTCTGAGATAATCCTGCCTGGGTGGGATAACCAGGAACCACTGCATAATGAGGTCTAAGGTAGGGGTAGAGTAAGAGAGAGGTGCTGGAACCCTGTGTCCCAGCTTTTCACATACATCTGGAACTGATTTTGATACGGTGTGAGGGAGGGCTCTATTTTCATTTTTTTCTTTGCGTATTCACCCCTTGTTTGCAGACGTGCTGGGAAATAGTCTCACGCTGGAGAAACCAAGCCAGGGCAGGCTGGGACAGAGGGCTCCAGCACCATCATCAGCCTTTTGGGAGGGGTGGTGCTGGCCAGGGTTTGTCTCCAAGGGAGCACTACCCGCAATGAATGTGAGGTCCACCTTCCACACCTGGGAGGCCTTCAGGCTGAACCAAGCTGACATCAGCTACAAAAAGCAGTAAGCAAGCTGCTCCCCAGCCCAAGCACTGAAGGGGAAACTGACCATTAGCAGACAGAGAAATGCCCTCAAAGAGCAGTAGACAGTCCTGCGAGGTGGGGTGGCCATGGTACTGTGGCTCTGGAGTAGCCCGCACCCCACCCCCCAAGCCATCCTCGACTGGAGAGGGAAGAAGTGCCCTCCCGCGCAGGTCAAGGACTCCCTCCGAGGTCGGGCTGTGGTTCTTACCGGCAGTGACCGTGGCTACAGGGGAGTGAGTAGGGCCATCTTCCAAGGCCCTATTCGAGGGACAGCAGAGAGAGCCCCAAGGGTGGCTCCAGAACTGGGAAGAGGTGTCTGGCACAGCCATCTCCTCTGGCCGTCCTCTGTCTCCTCCTCCCCTCCCACTGGAGACTGTACAATTCGTGTCCATCTCCTCTGGACCTGTCTCAGAAATGTTGGTAACTGGAGATTCTGAACCCGTCTCCAAAAACATTCCCCCATCCCCCCAGCAGAAAAATTCCAAACCAAAGCAATTTCCCAACCTGGCAGGAAACTGCCCGCCTGGGCAGAGGTGGGAGGACAGCTTGGACCCAGACAAGGGTCCAGAGGCTCTCCAACACACATGGGGCCCTGACCCTCATCTCCCACCCCTGGGCCTGTCCTACCGCCCCTCCCTTCCAAACTTTCCTTGCCTCCCAGCCACTGGGGGGAGGGGTGCTCCTGTTGGCTTAACCCTTTCCTCCCCAGGCTCCCAGTCCCCCTATCTGCTCTGGGTAGTGAAGAGCTCCCCCGTCCCTGAGGTTCTTCTTCTCCTCTCGACAACCCTGCAGGGTAACTATTACATTCTTCAGTCTGGGCTCCCCCATTTCAGAACCGGGAAGCCCGGACTAAAGAAGTCAGAGGCTTCACCAGGTCACATCACTAGGAAGCTGGCTAGCCAGGGTTCCACGCTGGAAACAGCAGGAGTCTGTCCTGTAGGGCAGCACAGCCCCATCTCCTTGTACCCCACAGGCCCCTGTGAGCCGCTGCTTCACGCATTGGCGAAATTAGAGTCGCGAGATGCAAATGTGTCTCCCTGGTCAATGGCAAGGTCATCAAGAACAAGGACCAGGTGTTATTCACCTTCACCTCCCCAGGGCCAGGCAAGGAGGGACATTCAGAAAACGCTAGCTGAAGGGACCTTCCCGTGTGGTCAGAAGGGACATGGGGCCGGGAGGCTGCTTGGTCCCCAGGGGCCTGGCTCAAGCAGCGATGGGGACTAGCCTCCCTGCCCCCATCCTTTTACAGGATCCTGTCCCACGGCCAAGTGGAAACAGAGGGCCAAGGTGAGCTCTGGGTGCTGGCTTTCTGGCTCCAGGGGGGCTGCAGGTCACGATTTCTTTTTCCAGCAACATTTCTGTGAAGACACAAGCCTCCTGCGGTGTGTTTAAAATGTCAAGGTGGGCCCTTGCGCTGCTCTGCACCACGCCGCCTCCGTCTTCCCCTCCCACCTACCCAAACGCCAGGTAATCGGAAAAAGATGTAGAGCATGTTAAAACTATCTGATGAGATGGAACGGAAGTTACTCCTGCATCGTGGAAATAAAGTTCTCCAAAGACTGTCTCCTGGTTTCCGGCTCCCTTTCCTTCGCCTTCTTCTGCCTGGTCTCTGCCAAACTAGGGTTGTTTGGAGAGGGGTGGGCAGCTGCCTGGGCAGGAGTGATTTGTCTTGAAGGGGTAGAGGAGGAAATCCTTCCCCTGTGTAACCCTAACCAAAAATACTACTGGTTCTTTCCCAGAAGACAAACAGTAGGTATATTAATAGCAACAGCATGTTTTGTAACTTCAGAGAATCAGTTAAATATTGCATAAGCACTGACTGGCATCTTGTATCTCCACTCAGCAGCTTCTGCTCCAGTTAGTTATTCGTGCCCGAAGTCAGGAAGCTCTAGTGTTCAAGGGCCTGCTCCTCCGTTTATGGGTTCTGTGACCTTGAACGAGTCACTTAACCTCTCAGACTTTCATCTGTAAAATGTCAAGAGCGATGATCCCCTTGAATCCCCACTCCAAGTATTGTTATCGGGATCAAGTGAAATGCGAAACGAACATGTGCATATGCTTTGTAAACTCTACAACGATATACATGTCATATGTCACATGTTACTGTTCTGCTGTATACCCCACCTTCCAAACTATTTTTCATTTGTCTCCCATTAGCACCAATCCTAATTCTCCAGTTCTGCTCTCTTGTTCTCCCCCTGTCCCCTGAATATATCCCACTTGTTTTTAAATCTCTGGGCTTTTACTGTTTGACAAGGGGTGAGACGTAGCAATGCCTCTGAAAGTCCATGTATCAACTGCTGTGAGTCCTCAAGCAAGTTACTTCCCCTCTCTGTGTCTTGATTTCCCCGTCTGAAAAGTGGGACGAATAACAGTCCTTACCCCGTAGGACAGCTGCGAGATGGGAATACATTAACCCACACAAAGGGCTTAGAACGCTGCTGGGCACACTGGCGGGCTCCTGATACACCTTTCACCTCCTGGCCTCTTGGCTTCGATTATCCTGATCAGGAGAATGGATACAGAACACGTGGGAAAGCACAGAGACCAATGTGAAGTGGTATGAAGAAAGAGCTGAGGAGTGGGAGAAAGAAAAATGGAGCTGGAGAGGGAGGAAGGGAAAGAGAGGGGAAAAGCCAGGAGGCTGCGTTTTGGGAAGGTGTTTAGAGCAGTTTAGATGGGGAGAGAGTGGCTGGCAGCAGAGGGAATGTAATACTCTGTGAAATGAGAGAGAGAGCGATTTTGTTAAAGCTCAGTGAATATTTATTGATTATGTACAAGATATGGTCCTTATTATTGAAAGTTTATAATCCAGGCAGGAAGGCCAAGCGAACGCATGAATAGTGAAGCTGCAGTGCAAGAGGGGGAAGGTTTGCTGTGGCCGTATATGCGATGTCTCAAGGTAGCGCATGATTAAATGTTAGGTTGGTGATACGGGAAATTAGAAAGGAGAATTCAGAGGAAGGCAAGACCTCTGGGGTCCAGCGGGGGCCACTGGCACATGGAGACAGGAATTGAGCAGGGTCCTCGGGAGTGGTGAGGTCTCAGCTGCTTGCTTTCTGCACCACAAGCTTTGCTCTCCAATCCACTTTTCCTTTTGATTGAAAGTGACTCTGGATTCAGGCTCAGGAATGTTTCTAAATATCTTTATTTTCCCCTCTCTTATAAATGATTTTTGGCCAGGCAGAAGATTCTAAGTTCCAAATACTTTCAGCAGAACTTTGAAGGGACTGTTCCATGGTCTTTTAGCATTCAGTGGTACTGATGCGATTTCTGGCCCTATCAAAACATGGTTCTTTGTAGGTAACCTGCTTTTTTATCTTTAAAAGCTTTTAGGACTCTCTTTTACCCTTGGGGTTTGCAAATTTCATCAGGATGAGTTGTTCTTTGTTTATAGCCCATTCAATGTGAAGATTTGTGGGTTTTTTCCGCCTGGGGAGATTTTCTTCTATTATTTCCTGGATTATTTTTCTTTTGAATGATTTCTGTTCTTTTGGACAGGTATAGGAATCTCTGGATCTATCATCCATGTCACTTAACTTTTCTTTCCTATTTTCCATATTCTGCTAATTCTTTATCCATCTATGCTCATTATGTTATTCAGTCCATCTACCTACTTTCTTTTTTTTTTAAACATCTTTATTGGAGTATAATTGCTTTACAATGGTGTGTTTGTTTCTGCTGTGTAACAAAATGAATCAGCTATAGATATACATATATCCCCATATATCCTCCCTCTTGCATCTCCCTCCCACCCTCCCTATCCCACCCCTCTAGGTGGTCACAAAGCACCGAGCTGATCTCCCTGTGCTATGCGGCTGCTAGCTATCTATTTTACATTTGGTAGTGTATATATGTCCACGCCACTCTCTCACTTCGTCCCAGCTTACCCTTCCCCCTCCCCGTGTCCTCAAGTCCATTCTCTATGTCTGTGTCTTTTTTCCTGTCCTGCCCCTAGGTTCTTCAGAACTTTTTTTTTTTAAGATTCCATACATATGTGTTAGCATATGGTATTTGTCTTTCTCTTTCTGACTTACTTCACTCTGTATGACAGTCTCTAGGTCCATCCACCTCACTACAAATAACTCGATTTCGTTTCTTTTCATGGCTGAGTAATATTCCATTGTATATATATGCCACATCTTCTTTATCCATTCGTCTGTCGATGGACACTTAGGTTGCTTCCGTGTCCTGGCTATTGTAAATAGAGCTGCAGTGAACATTGTGAATCTACCCATTTTCTTTTTCATAATTGCCTGTTTCTTAGGCTTAGTTTGGGTTCTCCAATAAGCAACTCTTTAAAAAATTATTTCAGTTCAAGTGGCTTACTTGGGAGGTGATACCAGGAACTATAAGTAGGGAAGTGGGGAATGAGATGTGATACCACGAACTACAAGTAGGGAAGTGGGGAATGAGATGAAGGGAAGGTAGCCGATGGAGGGTGCGTTATCAAGCCAGTTGCCAAAGTTGATCATGCTGGGCACCCTGGAAGCCAGTGTGGCACACACGAGTCAGAGTTATTCCACCCAAGGGGTGAGGGAGCTGGGGTATTTATACCACTCCCACCGGCCATTGGCTGAGGGCTCCTTCCAGCATAGGGGTGTTAATTCCTTAGCACCTCAAGCCTGCCACATAGTTGGCAAAGAGGACTCTGGAGGCAAGTAGGGGAAAACAAAATCAAGAAAATGACAAAGAGGGCTTCCCTGGCGGCGCAGTGGTTGAGAGTCCGCCTGCCGATGCAGGGGACACGGGTTCGTGCCCCAGTCTGGGAAGATTCCACATGCCGCAGAGCAGCTGGGCCCGTGAGCCATGGCCGCTGAGCCTGCGCGTCTGGAGCCTGTGCTCCGCAACGGGAGAGGCCACAACAGTGAGAGACCCGCGCACCACAAAAAAAAAAAAGGACAAAGAAATGCAGTGCTGACAGTTGGGATCAGTTCACTGTGAACCTAAGTGGGAAGGGTGAGGGGACATCTTGGCAGGGCATCTATTATATCTTGTTTCATGGGTGCATTATTCATCTCATATTCCTCTGAGGACATTGAACAACTTCTACTAAACTTCCTTCTATTTCCTTAAATGCTGGTCCGTCTTCTGTGGAGCTTGGTGTTTCTCTTTAATGATTTTGCCTTGATTTATTAGGAAATCTGTTGCATGACTGGGGCCAATGGTGAGGAAGAGAAAAAGTATGGGAGTAGGTTCTAGAAACCATCTTTTGGGAGTAGGGGCCCTCAGATTATTCCTGGGTTCTCTTGCTTTTCCTACACAAATCCTGGGCACATTGCTCTGGTCTGGGGTCAAGTGCCTTTATTACCTGGTGTTTGGCAAATTTGGGAAAAGAAGAGGTCAACCTCCCTGCTGAGCTAGATGTCAGTTCTCAGACAACCACCCTGATGATGACCCGAAGACCTCATCCTGCAACTCAGATCCATTTCCTCTGATTTGGAAAACTCCCAGAAAAACTCCCACTATTCACAGCCTTCCTCTTCTGCACATAGTTTGAGCTGTGGTTCCTCCAACAAATAGATTCTATACGCTTTCTGTCCTGAGATTCCTCAACTTTAGTGGTCCACTGATGCCACTCAGTCTTCCAGCCCTATTATGAGTCTATTGTTTTAAAATATGTCTTTTCTGTCATTGCTAGGGATTGAGAATGAAAGTAGTAGTGAAAGCATGTGCTCAGTCTACCATTTTGATACAATCCCCAAGAAAGATAATTTTTTTTTTTTAAACATCTTTATTGGGGTATAATTGCTTTACAATGGTGTGTTAGTTTCTGCTTTACAACAAAGTGAATCAGCTATACATATACATATGTTCCCATATGTCTTCCCTCTTGCGTCTCCCTCCCTCCCACTCTCCCCATCCCACCCTTCCAGGCTGTCACAAAGCACCGAGCTAATATCCCTGTGCCTTGCGGCTGCTTCCCCCCAGCTATCTACCTTACTACGTTTGTTAGTGTGTATATGTCCATGACTCTCTCTCGCCCTGTCAAAACTCACCCTTCCCCCTCCCCATATCCTTAAGTCCATTCTCCAGTAGGTCTGCGTCTTTATTCCTATCTTACCCCTAGGTTCTTCATGACATTTTTTTCCCTTAAATTCCATATATATGTGTTAGCATACGGTATTTGTCTTTTTCTTTCTGACTTACTTCACTCTGTATGACAGATTCTAGGTCTATCCATCTCATTACAAATAGGTCAATTTCATTTCTTTTTAAGGCTGAGTAATATTCCATTGTGTATATGTGCCACATCTTCTTTATCCATTCATCCGATGATGGGCGCTTAGGTTGTTTCCATGTCCTGGCTATTGTAAATAGAACTGCAATGAACATTTTGGTACATGACTCTCTTTGAATTTTGGTTTTCTCAGGGTATATGCCAAGTAGTGGGATTGCTGGGTCATATGGTAATTCTATTTGTAGTTTTTTAAGGAACCTCCATACTGTTCTCCACAGTGGCTGAACCAATTCACATTCCCACCAGCAGTGCAAGAGTGTCCCCTTTTCTCCACACCCTCTCCAACATTTATTGTTTCTTGATTTTTTGATGATGGCCATTCTGACTGGTGTGAGATGATATCTCATTGTAGTTTTGATTTGCATAAGAAAGATAATTTAAAGAAGTGTTGCTGAGCGTTATACAATTAAGCACCCTCCCGCCCCTGCCCACCCTTGACATGTTATCAAGAGCCCACAGTAAAGATTTAGATGTCAATGAAAAACCTAGGGGTGAAACAGGAATAAAGACACAGACTTACTAGAGAATGGACTTGAGGCTATGGGGAGGGGGAAGGGTAAATTGTGACAAGGCGAAAGAGAGGCATGGACATAGATACACTACCAAACGTAAGGCAGATAGCTAGTGGGAAGCAGCCGCATAGCACAGGGAGATCAGCTCAGTGCCGCCTGGAGGGGTGGGATAGGGAGGGTGGGAGGGAGGGAGACGCAAGCGGGAAGAGATATGGGAACATATGTATATGTACAACTGATTCACTTTGTTATAAAGCAGAAACTGACACACCATTGTAAAGCAATTATACTCCAATAAAGATGTTAAAATGAAAAAAAAAAAGATTTAGATGTCAGACTAGTGTTTCCTAACGATGTGACAAGTTGATGAGATGTGTAGAGGCAGGTTGTATTTTCCAGCAATGACTGGAACAATATCTGTCATCCTGCACCATTTATGTAACCTTAACACTCCTCCCATTGAGTGGTAGGGTCTATGTCTTCTCCTCTTGGACCAGGGCAGACACTGTGACTGTGCCGTAGCAGAACTCACGATGTAACTTCTGAGGCTGGATTTTAAAAGTGCCATGCGCTTCTACCCTGCTCCCTTGGGACACTCACTCTTGAAACCCAGCCACCATGTTCTGAGGAAGCCCAAGTTACCCCACTTGAAGAGACACATGGAGAGGCCACGTGCAGCCCATGTGACATCACAGATGACGGGCAGTATCAGCTGCCGTATGTGTGAGTGACGTCATATCTGGATGATTCCAGACCTTACCCGCCACTCACTCCCAGCTTTTGAGTCTTCCCAGCTGAGGCCCCAAACACTGTGGGACAGAGAAAACTGTCCCTGCTGTGCCCTGTCCATTCCTGACCCACAGAATCCACGCACATAATAAAATTGTTGTTTCACACTTCTATATTCACCCAAAATAGTAACTGGGACATGAGCCACATAGGGTTCAGCTTTTTTTTTTTTTAACATCTTTATTGGGGTATAATTGCTTTACAATGGTGTGTCAGTTTCTGCTTTATAACAAAGTGAATCAGTTATACATATACATATGTTCCCATATCTCTTCCCTCTTGCGTCTCCCTCCCTCCCACCCTCCCTAGGGTTCAGCTTTATAAAGACCATTCTCATATCGTTCTCCCTCCCTGGGGTGCCCTTTATTTTCTTCTTAACCTGGATAATTTTTTCTCATTCTTCAAGAATTAGCTCAAGTTCCATCTCCATAAAGCCTTCCTTGAGATCCAGCCGCTGGGAATCTCACCCTCCCTTGGACTCTGGCGAACATCTTTCTAGTTCTTTAGAGAGAGGTAGCATGGTATACTGGAAGTAGATGTGAAAATCTAGTTTTGACATCAGAAATATTCGGGGTCTACTCCCAGCTCTACCACTTACCAGGTGTATGATCTTGGGCAAGTTGCCTCGTCAACATTATTGAAAAGATTAAATGAGATAATGTATGTTACCACTCTTAACAATTAATGACAGATCATAGGCAGTCGACAAATATTTATTGAACATTGCTGTGAGTATCTAGTGCTGTGTAACACTCCACCCCAACATTCAGTAGCTTGAAATGACAATACTTAATTTACTCTTGAAATTTCAGTTTGGGTAGGGCTCAATGGGACAGCCCATCTCTACTCATGCAAGATTAGCTGGGGTGACTCGGCTGGGCCTAGAAGACCCACTTCCAGGATGGCTTACTCACATGGCTGACAGGTTGATGTAGACTGTTGTATTGGCTGGGGCTATCTACCAGGGGCCTGAGCTCCTCTACACATGGGCCTCTCCTCAGTACTACATGGGCTTCCTTCTGGCATGGAAGCTGGGTTTCAAGAGTCAGTGTTCCAAGAAACCAAAATTGGAAACTGATGGATTCTTATAAGACATGGGCCCAGAAACAAGTACAGTGTCACGTTGGTTGCATTCTATTGGTCAAAGCAGTTACAGGACCCATTTAATCCAAAGAGGAGGAACACAGACCCTCCCTTTCAATAGAAGGAGTATAAAAGAAATTGTGGCCATGTTTAATATGTCACAAACATCTTCAAGATATCAGGTACTCTTCTGTGCTCTGAAAATACTATGTAGTACAAGACAGATATGGTACCCACTCTCATGTAACTTATACTCCATAGTATTATTTGTTTTGTTATATGCACTCACATCTTGTGTCTTCAACTAGCCTGAAAATACCTTACAGGGCAAGACTTTGTCTTATTTATCTTTCTATCCTTGATACTTGACACACTGACTGGTATGTAGTTAATGAACAGGAAATATTGGTGAACTAAATTACACTATATAAGATAAGATCATGAGAAAGCACTTTGTAAATTACAAATCACAATTCAAATAAAAGATGTGTAGTTGTTCATTTAAACTCTTAATGATTCCTTACTCTGCCACAGCCACGATTTCAGGCCTTATTAATACAGAGATAATAAGATAGAGGTCCTGCCTTCAAGACACTATAGAGTAGATATTAGTATTACCTATTTCCTTAAGTATTACTCTTAGGAAATTAGCTTAATGACAGCTAACTGGTTAATGTATTTAAAATGTATAGCCTGAGAAGCACTTCCAGAATACCAGAGTAAGGACCTCTGAAAATAAATGCAGTGACAACACTGGCAAAACATCAACTTTTTTAGACCTCTGGAAATTAATCAAAGGCTTGTAACAACCTGATGAGGGTTTATTCAAGAAAAGCAGCTGAATCTCAGTAATACTAATGAACTTTGTGCTGTTTTAACTTGTCCTATTCCTATCTACCTCCCTCAGCTCCATGATAGCCTTGAAAACTAGCGCTCATCACCATAGTAGTTGTGAAAACCAGCAGCCAAGCAGCCAGTGGAGGGGGCAGAATAGGTTTGGAGCGACCCAGCAGATTGTCACTCTATTTCTCTGGCAGCTCCCGGGAAAAGCCCTATTCAGAGTTTGTCTTTATTGACTTGACTCAGAGCTCACTCAGTGAGAAAAACCCTGTGTCCTGGAAGACTGTTGTTGAAACAATCAGTGGCAATTGTTTAACATGACAGCTGTCTGAGGTGGTGACACCAGTTGGGGTAAAGGAGAGGCTGGTCAAAAAACCTAAAAGGAAAATTGGGGGAATGTGATGTGCATAGGGGGCTTTAAAATGCTCTGACATGATCCTGGGAATCTAGAAGTCCACAGGCATGTACAGAGCTAGGTAAACCCAGAAAAGACCTAGGAAGACCCTCATATTTCACCTCTGGCTGACCTACGAGGAAACGGATGCCAAGGCAGAGTTGTAAAACACCTGCTGGAGCATTGAAGACACACTCAACATGCAGAGCAGATAACCCTGCAACAGAGGATGTGAGGTTTATTGGTTAAAGTATTTAAGGAAATCTCTAGCTAATCATTAGCTGACCACTTCTAGTTACTAGGTTAATTACCCAGCAGAAACTTCAGTGGGTGCACATAACGAAGAATATAGACTATACAGAATTAGTCCAGGAAAGTCACTAAACGAACAACAGCAGCTGCACCAAATACAGTGACAACAAAAATAGTAACAACAACGAGCCCTAGAGAGGGGGAGGGTAGCAGATTTCCAGAGTCACCACATTATATTAAATGTACAGTTTTCAACAAAACAATTATGAGACTTGCAAACAAACCAGCAAACAGGAAATTATAAGCCATACACAGGAAAAGAGACAGTCAATAGAAAATATCAATACAAACCACCCCTGAGGAAGCCCAGATGTTAGAGTTACCTGTCAGTTTTAAATCAGCTATTATTATAAATATATTCAAAGAACTAAAGAAAACCATGTCCAAAGATAAAGTATGAGAATGATGTCTCACTAAATAAAAAATATCAACTAAACTATTGGGTGTAAGATAGGCTACAAGGAAATATTGTACAATAGAGGGAATATAGCCAATATTTTGCAATAACTGTAACTGAAGTGTAACTTAAAATTGTATAAAAATTTTAAAATAATAAATTAAATTTTTAATTAAAAAATTCAGCATGGGAAGTTAAAAAAAGAATATCAACTAAAGAAATAGAAATTATATTTTTAAAAGAACCAAATAGAAATTACGGAGTTGAAAAGTGTAATCACTGAAATGATTAAGTGTCACCCAGCCGGAAGGTAGCAGAGCCAGGACTCAGATCCA
This sequence comes from Phocoena phocoena, assembly GCF_963924675.1. Lineage (NCBI taxonomy): Eukaryota > Metazoa > Chordata > Mammalia > Artiodactyla > Phocoenidae > Phocoena > Phocoena phocoena. Next base: position 11,765,432 of record NC_089229.1, read on the forward strand.
GGTCTCAGACTCCAGGTCCAGCGCTCTTTCCACCCCAGTGCCTCGGCAGAGTGTCCAGAATCAGCTGACGGCCCACCTGGCTAGGTTTGTGTGCCCCCTCTGAGGAGCCTCTGATTGGCTCAATTTGTCCCCGAATGGGCAGGGCAGTGAGCGTCCTCCTGGGATGCAGCCTTCAAGACCAGAAAGGAGCACCATGTAGCAGGCTCCATCGAAGACCGACATGGTCAACTGGAAGTTAAACCTGTCTAAGGGTAGTGAAAGAAAGCACTCTCCCCTACCTCTCCTCCTGCCCTCACCCCTACCGTGATTCTGCTTTAAGACCAAGGCTCTTTCCGTAAATCACACCAAACGTTTCTGGGGTGAGAGTCTAAGTTCTCAGGAGGGGTCCACTAAAAAGGCCCCAAAACATATAATCACCCGGAAAGAGGGATTTCTGTTTTAAAAACAGTAGCCCATTAAACTTCAAAATACCTTTGATTCTCAACAGGAGCAGGCTTGTACTTCACGGGCCCTTCATGGAGATGCAGTCACACGGCATGCTGTACTTCCCCTGCGCAAACAAGGCCTTTTGCCAGATTTACCAAAAAACAAAACAACCAAAACTCAAGATGCCCAGCTAAGTTTGAATTTCAGATAGACAACAAGTAACTTTTTAGCATTAATGTGTCCTATACAATATTTAGGACCTATTATTTTATTTATTATTTAACATGTCATACATTGCACCTATAAAGAAGTGAAAAGAGGGACAGAGTCCTGATTTTCAAGGACTGATGATTCCCTTGGCAGAGGTCCTTTTCAGGATTCTGGTTTGTTTTATTCAAAGAAAGATCACCTGCAGGCCCCTAGCACCTAACGCCTGGCACAGAGAGGGAGAACAGTAAATATTTACAGAATGACCATCACTCTCCAAGTCCTACTGGGCGCCTCCCACCAGAGACTGGAAGGTGGAATCATGGGCTGTGATAGGGGAGAGAAGGGATGACAGAGGCTATGTTACCTGGGGTCTAGGTGGAGGGGTCAGGAAAGGCTTGCAGAATGATGTGAGATCTGACAAGAGCAGAATGGAAACAGAGGAAAAGCTTAAGCAAAGGCAGGTAGTGAGGCCGGCAGGAGCCAGTCCTGCCAGGAGAAGCAATAGCTCAATCCAAATATAGGAATTGTGGGGTTATTTTTTCATACGCTCCCCCTTTCCAAGACGGCCCCGCAGAGATAGCTATACACACATCCTTGTCTTGCACCAAACCAGAGCAACAAATACCCAGTGTGGTAGCAGCTGCCACCTAGTGGTGAAGTTTACAAAGACATCCTCAAGGAAAATCGTACCTTTGATAACTAGTTTTGCTATTGCCACGGTGATGAGGATGAAGATGACCATGATGATTGGATATCATTTATTGAACTCCTACAGTGTTACAACCTGTAGGATACATTCCTTCATTTAATCCTTGCAACTGTCTTTTTTCTGCTGGGAAATGACCCATCTCTCATCTTGGAAAGATGAGCAAGTGTCCCCCCTGCATGGGGGCGTCTGCGTGCAGAACTTTTTCGTGAAAAGTAGCTCCAGCTTCCAGAGAGGAGAAGAAAGCAAGCAGCCAGGCTTCAGTTGGCAACTAAGTGTGATCTAATCTAGGGAGGTTTGAAGAAAATGCTTTGCGGTTGCCTTCCTCGACCCCATGCAGGCTGTGCCCCTGGGTGTGCCAGGCAGGGGTGGGGGTAGGATGTACCAGCTTTAGTCCGATGTTTAAATCCCACTAGACCCCTTACCATTGCCTTGGGCAAGTCATTTCCCTTTCTCAGCTTCCGTTTTCCATCTTTAATTCTGTAGTCTTTAGTTTTCTCATTTGTAAATGTAAATAACACTATCTATTTGAGAGGGTTATTTTGAGGATTAATATCTGAATAGAAATGGTTAAATATGTTAAGTGAAAGAAATCTGTTATGAAATAACATGATCTCAGGCAATTCCCTAGCAGTCCAGTGGTTAAGACTCTGTGCTTTGGGGACTTCCCTGGTGGCGCAGGGGTTAAGAGTCCACCTGCCAAATTCAGGGGACATGGGTTCGAGCCCTGGTCTGGAAAGATCCCACATGCTGCAGAGCAACTAAGCCCGTGTGCCACAACTACTGAGCCTGCGCTCTAGAACCCGCGAGCCACAACTACTGAGCCCGCATGCCACAACTACTGAAGCCAGCGCACCTAGAGCCCGTGCTCCACAACAAGAGAAGCCACCGCAATGAGAAGCCCGCACACCGCAACGAAGAGTAGCCCCTGCTCACTGCAACTAGATAAAGCCCGCGCACAGCAACAAAGACCCAACGCAGCCAAAAATTAAAAAAAAAAAAAAAAAAAAAGACTATGCTTTCACTGCCGTGGGCACGGGTTCGATCCCTGGTCAGAGAACTAAGATCCCACAAGCCACGTGGTGTAGCCAAAAAAAAAATTTTTTTTTAATAAAAATAAAATAAAAAACAAAATAACATGATCTTGATTTTATTAAAAATAAATATACATGTGCATTTCAAATGTTACTGCCCAGAAAAAAACCTAAACCATGTATAACAGGTTCAGGGAAACAGTGGAGGCTGGTAGTGAAAAGCAAACTCTAGAACAGATGGGGTGTAAATCCCAGTTCCTTCCCTTCCTAGCTGTGCGGATGTAAGTCAATCACCTAACTTCTCTGCCTTTCAGTTTTTACAACTGGGAATTGACAATAATAATAAATACATACCTACTGAATATGGTTGCTGAGGAAATATGTGTAATACACACACGCCCAACACGCAATAGGCCCTCAATGAGGGACATGCTAGTACTGCTGTCTGCGGGCGGAGCTCATGGATGGTTTTTAGACTTTTATTAGGCTTTTGTGGAGTTTCCCAAAGTTTCTACATGGATTACTTTTTTTTTTTTTTTTTTTTTTTTTTTTTGCAGTACGCGGGCCTCTCCCGTTGTGGAGCACAGGCTCCGGATGCGCAGGCTCAGCGGCCATGGCTCACGGGCCCAGCCGCTCCGCGGCATGTGGGATCTTCCCGGACCGGGGCACGAACCCATGTCCCCTGCCTCGGCAGGTGGACTCTCAACAGCTGCGCCACCAGGGAAGCCCCAACATCGATTACTTATTACTTCCACATCTCTGGGGGAGAAATGTTATACAAACAACAGCATATGGCAAGTGCTGGGCACAAAGTGACCTCTTGAGAAGTGGGTGCCCTGCCCCACGTCCCACCCGACAAGCTCCTTCCCTCCCTGATGTCCTGTGAGAAGGGCACTGAGGGTCTCATCTGGGGTCATTACAGCAAGTCATGGACATTCATAGGGCCAGAGAGATGGCTACCAGCAGAGAAAGGAGTTAGGGGCAAGCGGGGGATGCATGAGGGATACGAACAGTGGGGAAAACTGACTGAATCTCACGCTGTGTCCTCAGGGAGCTGTGTTTGGGGGGCTTTCTGCCTCCGTGGTCACCAGGGAAACAAGCTGAAGAGAACTGGGTGGAATCTGCCAGGTGGGTCTATGATTGCTCAGTGTAAAATGGATTCAATTCTGGTGCTGTCTGAACGTTTTCTTAATAAGATGTTGGAAAACTTATTAGCAATATGTCGAGTGAGGGGAGAGGGAGAGAGAACAAGAGTGAACAGGGTCTGAGGGCGACCACAGAGATGATCTCAGGCCTTTCACACCATTCAGAGCAGCAAAGTCACTTGGATGTCACATACGCCATCCTTCTTGCTTTCCAGATGAGAAAACCTCCACTGGCTGAAGATCACCCAGCCAGGACCAGTGGCCACACTCCTGTCAAGTACCAAGCTGCCTAGTGTTTTGGATGAAAACACCCGAGGATTTTTCCCAAGGCTGCCTCCTCATGCAGGAAATTCTGTAGGCCTCTGACTCAGCCAGATCGGAAAAGGCTGGGGCAGGCGGGGCTGAAAGTGCCATGGTGGGGAGTCGGCTGCTCAAAAAGCCTAAAATGGGCGGCTGGCCACAAGGGATGGGCCTGTTCTGAACAAGCCTGATGTGTGGAAACCATCCTTGCAGAGGGGTTTATTAGAAAGCCTCTCCAGAAACACTTGAGCCAGTTTTTGCCAGAATTGTCATATTTTAGCCCATCACATTCTCAGAATCCCCCTCCCTGACCAAACCACAACGCATTATGAAAATAACCCAGTGTGAAGTAACAGTCAGAGAGCCAGGCACCAGAGCCCTGGGCACACCCAGCTTCCACCTCCGCTCTGCTTCTGATAAGCCAGTGACGTCAGACATGACACTTGGATTCTCAGCTCTTCACTGCCCTCATCTGTCAAATGGCGAATTACCCCACCAGCCTTTTGGGACACGAACTAAGATAATACACACACAGGCTTACTGCAGTGTCTTACATGTGGAAAGCACACGGTAAATGATACATAATGTTGCTGTTTTTGTTGGGGTAGTGTGTTGTTTATTTTATTTGTGAATTCTTAATGACTCACCCACTTAACAGCTTTCCCATGGGGTAAGTAACATCCTTTCTAAAACTCAGTTTCCTCCTCTGGAAAATAAGTAACTCCCAGCTCAGAGGTTGTTGTGAGAACTTGGGGTTAATGACCTAAAGAGCCTGGCTCATAGCCAGAAAGGGCGGATCGTTGGCTATACCAGGTCCTATCCTGCACCCAGGGCAGACATTACTAATTGAGCCTGGAGGCTGCCTTGGCATTCTTGTCAATGCATGAGTGAAGTTGAGGGTGGAGATGAATTCTATTTGCCATTCTTAGCATGTGCTCAATGAATTTCAATTCCCATGATCCTTCTCTATCACCTTTCCTTCCCAAATAACTAACCTCCAGGGGCTGACCTGGTTTGGTGAGTGTAGGGTCCCATGAATTATATCAGGCTCCAAAGACATGTTGACTCTGTGTCCCCTACTGTCTAGAAATTCTTGGGTTTCCCAGAAAAAAATGTTCTAGCTAGGAAAAGGCTTAGGGAAAAGGCCAGAGTTTCCCATAAATGTAGGTATGGGGATTCAGGTTCCAGGGGATCTGAGTCCCTCCTGTCCACAATCAGTGACTGAAATTTCCCCTTCAAAGCTTTATACCTTGACCTTTACATATTTTGAAAATGAAAACACCCTAAGAAGAATAACTCCATAAGCTCTTTCAGTTCTTTATTATGTTTTCAGGAGCTGAGACCTGACTTTGAAAGGCCCGAGTATACCAAGGATTAGAGTAAACTGTGAGAAATGGCATTAGTTCTGAAAATAAAATTTGACATTGTTTATGGGGGGAGCCCCTATAAACATTCTAGGACAAGTGCTGAGCACTAAGGCAGGAAGAACTTAGTTCAGATCCAAGTCAGACCACAATTAGATGTGTGACCTTGGCCAAGTCCCTTAACCTCTCCGAGTTCAAGTTTTCTTCTATGTATGGAGTTGATAATAATATTCACTATATTTTTTATTATTAAAGCTCTCTCTTCCTTACTTTAAAACCCACTATCAAATAAGATAATGGATAGAAAAGTGCTTCGTAGTAAATTTCCCACTAGGGATTGGGTGGTTTATTACAAAGACTCAGTTATGATAGAAATCCAACTCCCAGTAGCTGCAGCTGTATAAAGGAACTTATTGGCTCATGTAATTAAAAACCAGAGGTGGAATGACTTCAGGCTTAGCTGGATCCAGAAGATGAAACCATATTTTCCTGGCTGTCTCACCATCTCTCATCTCTGCTTCATTCTAGGCTGACCTAATTTTCTCCCACTGCATATAGTGTTTTTATGTGGCCAGGGAAGATAGCCACCCACTGAAATAAATAAATTTCCTTCCAGATTAACAACTCCAGGGCAAAAGAGAGCTTCTCCACCCACACATACATCATCATATCAATCCCAGGGATTTGGGTCATGGACCCCCTTGGATCAACCACTCTTGCTGGGAAATGGGATACAACGGTTGATCCAGTCTGAGTTTTTTATCTACCCCATAACTAAGGGTTGGTAGGGTGGGTGATTTTTATGACTGACAGCCCCATGAGACCTACATGTCTGGGGGAAGGGAAGGAGGGGTGTAAAGTTTTTGGACAGTCAAAAACCAGAGCTGGCCAGGCTGTGTCCCTGCTTGCAGAAGTCCCAAGCTGCCTCATGAGAATGACAATGTCAGGGACTTCCCTGGAGGTCCAGTGGTTAAGACTTCTCCTTCCAATGTAGGGGGTGGGGGTTTGATCCCTGGTCGGGGAGTTAAGATCCCATATGCCTCGCAGCCAAAAAAACCAAAACATAAAACAGAAGCAATATTGTAACAAATTCAATAAGACTTTTAAAAGACAAAAGAGGGCTTCCCTGGTGGCGCGGTGGTTGAGGGTCCGCCTGCCGATGCAGGGGACGCGGGTTTGTGCCCCGGTCCGGGGCGGCTGGGCCCGTGAGCCGTGGCCGCTGGGCCTGCGCATCCGGAGCCTGTGCTCCGCAGCGGGAGAGGCCACAACAGTGACAGGCCCGTGTAGCACAAAAAAAAAAGTGACAGGCCCGTGTAGCACAAAAAAAAAAAAAAAAAAAAGAAGAAGAAAAGAAAGATAACGTCAAATGAGCTAGGGCTGCTGCATGGTCCTTTAAACAGTTCAGGAATAATAAACACTGTGTCTGCTGTTTGTCACGTTTTCTGTATGCCTGCCACATTTTCAACACCTTGCTATACTTGAGAAATTTCCAGCCTTATGAGCCCCATCTCTCCACGGTGGGTCCCAGAAATGTTGGCTTCCCAGCCTTCCTTGCAGCTAAGGCACAGACATGTGACCCAGTTTCACCAATCAGACTCACCCGGGTAGATGAGGAGAAGGAAGTGAGAACTCGAGGAAGGATGCTCTGTGTGGTGAGTGGCTCCAGACGCTCAGCTTTAGAGAGAAATCCTGGCGCAGAAACGTCCTCGAGGAGCTGCAATGGTGGCGTTTCGCTCATCCAGCTGTTTCTATGGCCATTTAAGGGCCTCGATCCTTGAAGCTTAGCCTCGAGCCAGGTCCGCATAAATGCACAAACACAATATACAATCCAAAAGAGATGTATAGCATTCAGGTATAAAACAAAAGGGAATGTCCACACACAGTACCTTGAGATCTGTTGGATACGGTTGTTCCAGTGTAGGTTTCTAAAGATGGAAGAAAAATGACTTTGGTAATCAAGACTACTGTGGCCATTTTAGATTTTGGAACACCTAAGCATCAGTGTGTGACCATGCGAACAAAAGACTTTAGGGAGTGTCTATTTTTAAAAAGGTTTCTGTGCATCAGGCAGTTGTGAAAAGATTTACTTTCCAAAATCAAGCCCACTTTAGGCTTAGGACCAGGTTCTGACTATCTAAAAAGATTGAATGATACAGAAAGTGTTCCAAATGGGGCTATTCTGATTCAGTTTAAAAAGAAGTATTTACAGAAGAGAGTATAAAAGTTTTTCTGATTCTAAGGTAAGCGAGCTTCCAGTCTTCACTTCCCAAATATTTGATTTACAGTCCGGCTCCTTCACATATTTGCCTTTTTAATTTCAAGACTTGTCAATTTTACCTTCCAAACAGAAACTCTGAAAAGTATTTGACATATGCAGAAGAAAAAAGCATTTTGAAATTAGTTGAGATCAATGTAATTTTACTCTTTGTTATCTGTTTCGCTAAAAGAATGTAGTGCTCTTTTTGAATAACAATAGTGGATAAGTATATCAGCAAAATGTACTCATTATGCTTGGATTTGGGGTAGATTCCAATCCATTATTGCCCTGGTACATATCAATGACTATATAAAAATTCAAATGCAATGTCAAACCCAAACCCCAGAGGACAGAGTTCAGTTTCCAGGAGAACAGTGGCAGCTTAACATAAAATTTTATCCAGAGAGCTTCCCTGGTGGTGCAGTGGTTGAGAGTCCGCCTGCCGATGCAGGGGACATGGGTTCGTGCCCCGGTCCGGGAGGATCCCACATGCTGCGGAGCGGCTGGGCCCGTGAGCCATGGCCGCTGAGCCTGTGCTCCGCAGCGGGAGAGGCCACAGCAGTGAGAGGCCCGTGTACTGCAAAAAAAAAAAAAAAAAATTTTATCCAGAGTACATCAGCATTAAGTTAGTACCGCTGAAACAACACATTGAGGATTTACAGTAACACCTGGAAGTTCCTTCTAATGTACATATAAACAGAATCATGGAAGCTTTCTGTTTTACCTCATTGTTTCATGGCCTTATAAATTTAAGGAACCAAATAAAAACTGAATCCCTGCTCCACATCCCCTTCTTTATCTCTAAGTAAGATAAAATCTATCCTCACTTTCAAGGTAGAGTTTTATGTGTCCATACTTCTTAAGCCACATTTAAGGAAATCATCTCTTAACTAATTTTGGATGTTGTCTCTCTTCATCCTGTACAGGAAATGCCAGCAGATTTAATATTGGCACTCATCATCTAGTCAAACCAATCAAATTTGGGATCCTCAACAGTTTCTGTCAATAAAATGTGTGGAATTAGCAGATTCATTCAATGAAGACCTGTTTTTTTGTTTTGCGGTACGCGGGCCTCTCACTGTGGGGGCCTCTCGCGTTGCGGAGCAGAGGCTCCGGACGCACAGGCTCAGCGGCCATGGCTCACGGGCCCAGCCGCTCCGCGGCATGTGGGATCTTCCCGGAGTGGGGCACGAACTCGTGTCCCCTGCATCGGCAGGCGGACTCTCAACCACTGCGCCACCAGGGAAGTCGACCTGGGTTTTTTTTGTTTATTTCCTTGGCACGCTGGATGTCTGGATGCCATTTGAATTGGTTTGAGAGGATGAGGAAGTACAGATGTTTCTTGGCTTGAGTCTCTTAACAGTAGAGATGTAGAAGGGAGACAGAGATCACGGGGAGACTGGTTCTTGACTGCAGAGCACCATCTCTTGCCTTGGTGGTGGCATTCTCTGGATTGGGGGCAGCTGAGGTATGCTGGGAGAAGTATTTGAAGGTGTTACAACCATTGTTTGATTCGAATAAATCTGCATAGGTAAGAGCAGTGCCAGAAGCAACAGCCCCAGTCCACGCCTGGCTACCATCGCTCTGCCCACGTCCACTCGGTCGGCGCACAGCATGTCTCACTGGATGTGGGGTTCGTGGAGGATCACTGGCTCGGGGTGGGCGCAGGCAAAGTCTCAACCAATTCTTTTAATAAGCTCCTTTTCTGCTTAATCAGCCAGTGTGTGTTCCTGTCACTTGCAGTGAAGAGCCCAGACTAATAGGTACTCTAGTCCCCATGGCAGGCACCAGGCGGGAGAGGTCCCCTGAAGGGGCAGTTTTCCCCACTTGCCAGGGAAGACACAGTGGGGACCAGAGGGCAGGGGACCTTAAGGCCGAGCAGGGCTATGCTGCTAGGCCAGCCCCAGCCCAGGATCTTGTACCGAGGATGGCTGACATGAAGACAAAAGTAAGTCAGATGAAAGAGTGATATAACTGGATATACACAGGTGACCTGGCATCACTTATTTATTTCTGTGTGTATGGATTTTTATTGAGGCAAAATTCACACAATATAAAATTAGCCATTTTTAGAATGTACAGTTCAGTGGCATTTAGTACATTCACGGTGCTGTGCAACCCTCATCTCTATCTAGTTCCAAAACATTTTCATCACCTCCAAAGGACACCTTGTAACCATTAAGCAACCACTCCCTGTGTTCCCCTCCTGCTAGTATCTAGCAATCGTTAGTCTGCATTCTTTCTCTATAGATGTATGTATTCCGGGTATTTCATATAAGTGGAATTGTACAGTATATGACAGTTGGCGTCTGGCTTCTTTCACTAGGCGTCATGTTTTTGAGGTTCATCCACGTTGTAGCATGTATCCGTCCTTCATGCCTTTTTATGGTTGAATAATATGGATAGATCACATTTTTATTCATCCGTTCACCAGTTGATGGACATCTGGGTTTTCTTCATACTTTGGCTATTGTGAAAAGTGCTGCTAGCCAAGAAGAAGATGATGGGAGAGTAAGATTGTTGGAACAGCAGCATGAACCCAGTCCTTAGGCAATGATACAAATAGTATCTTCAGCCCAGAGCAGAGGAACTGACAGAGTCTGGGAGCTTCCTAGTGGGGATGATCAAAGGACAAGGACAGATGCCAGGAGGGAGAAAAAGAGGTCTCTTGTGGTAGCTGAGGAGTACCTGTAAGTCTCTGGGAGCTCTGAAGGAGAAGTGGTAGGTCTGAAGGGGGAATTCCAGTCATTTGTGTCAGAGACCAGTATAGCATAGGAGTTAAAGTACAACTTTGGAGGCAAACAGGTGGGGTCTTGAATCCTGACTCACTCACCAGCCATGGAACATTGGGGCAATCATTTCATCTTTCTGGGTCTCAGTCCCTCTTTTGTAAATGGGGCTTATAACCATCCCTAGTTCACAAGATTGTCAGCATTGAGTTAGGTAATATAAGTAAAGCACAATACCGGACACCCGATAATCTCTTACTATAAGGTAGTTATTATTCTTAGTATTAAGGTTGGTTAGTGTTATTGTTTCTCTATTTTTCTGTCCCACCCTGAAGCAGGTCCAGGATGTTAAAATGGTGTAATAGGTGTGGATCTACTTAGCCCATACACTTGGGAGTGCAAAAATGTCTCTTTCTTCATTTTGCAATATCTGAGCTAGATTTCTTATCTCATTCAATTTGGGATTTTCCAGCTCTCCCAGAATGACAGCTAGCCATTGGAGGGGACTCACACTGAACTGAGTCCTAGGGAGGGGTGTCATCACCCGCCCCTTGCAGGCATCTGTCTGGTCTTCATTCATTGTATCAGTCAGTGTTCAACTGGAGAAACATGACCAGTAGGATATATTATGAGATTTATTTCAAGGAATTGGTTTATGCAATTGTGGGAGCTGGTAGGCAAATCCAGGATCTGTAGGGCAGGTTGTCAGAAAGGCTGGAACTCTCAAGCATGAGCTGAAACTACTGTCCACAGGTGGAATTTCTTCAATGGAGTTTCAGGTCTGCTCTTAAAGCTTTTCGACTGGGGCTTCCCTGGTGGCACAGTGGCTAAGAATCCGCCTGCCAATGCAGGGGACGCAGGTTCGAACCCTGGTCCGGGAAGATCCCACATGCCCAGAGCAACTAAGCCCGTGAGCCACAACTACTGAGCCCGCGTGCCACAACTACTGAAGCCCATGCACCTAGGGCCCATGCTCTGCAACAAGAGAAGCCACCGCAATGAGAAGCCCGTGCACCACAACGAAGAGTCGCCCCCACTCACCGCAACTAGAGAAAGTCTGCACGGCAACAGAGACCCAACGCAGCCAAAAATAAATAAATTTAAAAAGAAAGAAAACGTCACCTGAAAATATTAAAAAAAAAAAAAAAAGCTTTTAGATTGATTGACTCAGACCCACTCAGATTAAGATTATCTAGAATAATCTCCCTTACTTAAACTGATTATAGACTAATCACATCTACAAAATAGCTTCACAGCAACACCTAGTGTTTGATTAACTGTGGACCATAGCCTCCCCTAACTACACACAAATCTGACCAACAGCATCATCATTTCTAATCTTGCTGTCCTCCCCACCAGCCTCCTGGGGTGTCTCAGGCCAGTGGGCCTCCTCACAACCCAGTACAGTGTGGCCTACAGCGCCAGCTAGTCTGGATTTGAATCCACCTCCGCCATCAGTAGCTGTGGGACACTGGGCAAGCAACTTAACCTTCCCAAGCCTGACTGTGAAATGGAGATAATAATAGTATCTGCCTCATATGGTGGTTGTGAAGATCAAAGGGGTAAGTACATGTGAAAAGTGCTTAGAACAGTGGTGGCCACTGAAGGTTCAGTAAATATTCTCTCCTCCTGCCCCCTCCTGCTGGATGCAGGAACTCGGGTCTTTCGGCGTGATTGAGATGGCTGCTCTCAGATCTCCAACCTTAAGAGGGGGCTGCAGATTTCCCTGCCCTGAGCATACCTCAAGGTCAGCCCGGAGGCCTGTAGAAGAGACAGTTAAACATGTGAGCAGCTCACCCTCAATCAGGTCCTGGCAGCGCGCGCTCCCCAGAGGAAATAGGGGGAACTGATGGGAAAAAATCGTTTGGAACCCTGGCCGCTTTGCTGTGGGACAGAGGGTAACACAAAGGGAAGACGTTTTCTTCTCTCTCTCGCTTCAAAAGATACCTTTTGGAAGGTGCTCCCCGGGCCACCACGCGCTCTAAACAGAGGTGGAGCCCCAGCACATCTGTACACCGCGGGAGGGAGCTGGCAGACGACTGCCTCTAGGGGGCGCTCCGCTCGCAGGCAGCGCGCGGCGCAGGACTCGGGCACGTATCCGTACCCCTGGAAAACAACGTTCTAGGAAAGCGCTGCATTTCCTGTAGTGAAATGAGTGGGGACGTCGAGAGCTTGTGATTCAGGGTATTACTGTGGCCGTGATTTCATTTGCACTGCCAGCCGTGGGGGGGGGGGGGGCGGCGGCGGCGGACACCAGTCACGTGACCCTGTCTCGTTTCCCAACCGGGCTGTAAGTTTCTTGGAGCCAGGCTTGTTGGACCTCGGCCCCCACTTCCCCCCCCACCCCGCCCTCACTTTAGTCCCTCAATAAGCATGTCTTCAGATTTGATTGTGCCTGTCTCCCTTTTCCCTGATGTAGGCGGGAGCTTCATTTAGCCTCTAGAGACCACTCTGATATACCTGATTGGAAAGCAACCCTTCTGAGTCCGCAGGGGCTGATGGTTTAAAGGACTCTGCTGTTAAATTACCTGGGGATCACCGAACCTGGCCTCTCTGCCTCTCTTAATTTACGCGGCAGTGACTGACACTGGCCAGAGCAGGCTGGAGGGATAGGAAAGGATCAGGAGGAAAAGAGACACCTCTTGGGACTTTGTTAAAAATTCTTCCCCCTTTACCAACTCCCCAGCCAGGGTTTCCGGACAGAGCTGGCGCTCTCAGACTCCAGCCCTGCCAGGGAGGTCAATAGGCAGCCGCTGTCCCCTGACCCTACAGGTCTTTCAGTGAGTTCATGAGAATCATGCATGCAAATCAGGCCCCAGAGGCCACCTCTATGCTTGAAGAGAGACAGGCCGCGGTCAGGGAAGGAGTCTGAGTTTTAGAAACAAGCTGACCTGAAACCAGGGCTTCAATCTTGTTTCTGTTTATACCCATGACCCTGGTTAGTTTTTTGTTTGTTTGTGTTGGCCATGCCACACAGCACGTGGGATTTTATTTGCCATGCAGCTTGCAGGATCTTTGTTCCCCAACCAGGGATTGAACCCACACCCTCCCCAGTGAGAGCGTGGAGTCCTAACCCCTGGACTGCCAGGGAATTCCCCCTAATAAGTTCTTAAGTTCTATGAGTCTCAGTTTCCTCATCTGTAAGATAAGCTGGTCTGGATTGGGGGAAATCAAGAGTCTATTTTGGAGCAAATTAAGCTTGATGCCGGTTAGACCGGTCAGCCAAGACTAAAAGGAATGTAGATGAAAGTGATGCTTGCTGAGATAGGAGCAATGGTGGGGCAAGAGTGGGCAGATAGTCAACACGTCCTGACATGTCTACTTCTGGAATGTTCCTTGCAAAAATCCTTTCCTCTCTTATCCCCATTGCCACAGAGATTCTCTCCTCATCACTTCTCACTCCCTGACTGGAGCACCTGCCTGCAACCTGGTTCCACTCTAGCCTGGCTTCCACACTGCTTTTAGAAGGATCTTTCTAGAACAAAATCTCTCCCCTTGTTCCAATCTGCCAGTGACTTATCTTGGCGTGCAGCAATGTCCTCAGACTTCTTGGTCTCAGGCTCTCTTTGCAGTCTTAAAAGTTGAGACCTCCAAAAAGCTTTCGTTTATGTGGGTTATATGGCTCAACAGTTACATACTAGAAATTAAAGGTGAGAATTTTTTATTTAATTAAATTAATTAATTGATTTATTTTCTGGCTGCATTGGCTCTTCAGTGCTGCACGCAGGCTTTCTCTAGTTGCAGTGAGCAGGGGCTACTCTTCGTTGTGGAGCATGGGCTTCTCATTGTGGTGGCTTCTCTTGTTGCAGAGCACAGGCTCTAGGCACACAGGCTCCGTTGTTGTGGCTCACGGGCTCTAGGCGCGCGGGCTCAGTAGTTGTGGCTCACGGGCTCTAGAGCGCAGGCTCAGTAGTTGTGGCGCACAGGCTTTGTTGCTCTGTGGCATGTGGGATCTTCCGGGACCAGGGCTCGAACCCGTGTCCCCTGCATTGGCAGGCAGATTCTTAACCACTGCACCACCAGGGAAGCCCTTGTGTCATATTTTAGATTCCATGTAATAGTGATATCATATGGTAGTTGTGTTTCTCTGACTTACTTCGCTTATTATGATAATCTCTAGGTCCATACATGTTGCTGCAAATGGCATTATTTCATTCTTTTTTATGGTTGAGTAATATTCCATTGCATATATGTACCACATCTTCTTTATCCATTCATCTGTCTATGGGCATTTAGGTTGTTTCCATGTCTTGGCTATTGTAAATAGTGTTGCTATGAATATAGGGGTGCATGTATCTTTTCAAATTATAGTTTTGCCTGGGTATATGCCCAGGAGTGGGTTTGCTGGATCATATAGTAACTCTATGTTTAGTTTTTTGAGGAACTTCCATACTGTTTTCCATAATGGCTGCACCAATTTACATTCCCACCAACAGTTTAAGAGTCCCTTTCCTTTCTGGGGAGCTCCTATTCATTCTTCAAGGTCCAACTCAAATATCACCTCGTCTGTGAAGCCTTCCCTGCTCCCTGCAGCCTGTATCCACAGTACTTTATACACACTTCCTTTATAGAACTTAATACATTGTGGAGGGTCACAGGGCCTTACCAACAACACAGAAATCCCCAAACTGAAAACTGGACTTGGTTTGTTAAATCATTTGCTTTTAAAACCTGTCCTGGATGAAGTGAGGCTATTTATGGTCCTTTTCCCCGCCTATTTAATGTGAATATCAGCATGTTTCACTGCAGCAATATACAGCAATACAAAGCAACACCTTTGATTCCCAGGTGTTGCTGCAGGCCCCACTGGGGTGCTAGGAGAATAATGAAATATGCCCCATATCATCTTTCTAAACTCTGATAAATTCTGAAATCCAAGATCCATTGGACCCCTAAGGGTTTGGGGTGAGGGATTGTGGACTAGTATTACATTCCTGTGAGTATGTCTCTTCTGCTTAACTGATATCCATGAGGATGGTACCATGTCTTAAATACATCTGTATTCCCAGATTCCAGCAGAGTGTCTGGTGTGTGGCCACACATGGCAAAGTCTGCAGAATAAGTTGAATTTATGAATTTTCCATAACTATGGGGAACTCCCACACGGAATTTTAAGGGGCAGATTGGATCTCAGATTTCTAGGGTAGTGTTCAGTTTACAATGACAAATTCAACACGTGCCTCAAATTTTGCTACTCCCTGAAACCCCACTAGAATTTCCAGAAGAGGGATTTTTTGAAAAAAATAAAAAAGAAGCCCACAATGTTGAGAAAACAGAAACTACAGCCACAAGAAGAGAAGGACGGTGGTAACTCATTGGGCAGGGCTGGGAGAGCCAATCCAAAGCAGCCAAGGGGAGGGTGGAGCACAGAACTCATTGACACAGCAGAGTCAGCCCAAGACAAAGAAACTGGCTGTACCAGGTTTCTCTGTGAGTGAAGGGGCGGGGGAAGGGGGTGGGGCTAAAAATAGGAAGGATGGGGGGGTAATCTGGGAAACTATTAGATCCCAGGTACCCCCCCCCCCACAATTCCTGGCAGCTGATTTTCCCCCACTCTGGAAGAAGCCTGTAAGATTATCCTCAGGAGAGGGTAAAGCACAGCTTTTCTGGATTGGGGGATGCCAGGCTCAGCTGACGATATGGGCCTTTTACAGAAAACAGGGATAAAGGAACCATATGCATTTAATGCTGAATGTGGAAACAGCACACCCCCATGGTTCCAACCTTCACCCCTAAGCTTGGCTTCTAGAATTCTGAAACCAAACCCTTCCCTTCCGGGGAGGAGGTTGGAAAATGTCTGGCATAAAGGAAAAACTTAAAAAAAACACGGACATACTGGATTTCCCAACACCTAGGCCCCCAGATCAGCCAGCTGTGAAGGTCCAAGTGGACAGTCCCTCAAGCACTCAAAGCTTAAAATTTTTTTTTTTTTTTTTTAGTATTTCATTGTCAACAGACCCAAGAAATACCTCAAATCTGAGGAAAACCTTTAACGTGGAAGAAAGAGACCAAAACAAACAGGACAAAAGCAACCTGGAAGAAACAGACACTGTGCAGGGAGTTTTTAAAAACATATTTTGTTTTCAGAGAGATAAGAAAACATTTGTGTATCCCTGAACTGAAACAAAAACAGGATACCATCAGAAAACATTCCAAGATTTAGAAAGAGCTTTAGATATTAAAGATATGATCGTTGAAATTTTTTTAAAAAATCAGTAAAAGCATTGGAAAATCAAGTTAAGGAAACAACTTAGAAATTAGAGCAAAAAGACAGATTGAAAACAGGAAAGAAACAAAAATGGAAGTTGAGACGAAGAGACCCAACATCAGAATAATAGGGGTTCCACGGGTTGCAAGGCAGAAACAGAGACACAGATATAGAGAACAATATATGGACACCACATGGGGATAGAGGTGGGGGAGGTGAGATGAATTGGAAGATTGGAATTGACATCTATACACTAATGTGTAAAATAGATAACTAATAAGAACCTGCCATATAAAACATAAATTTAAAAAAAGTTTTTAAAAGAATAATAGGGGTTCCAGAAGAAAGAGAACAGAGAAAATGGAAGGGATGAAACCATTCATGAAATACTCAACAAATTCTGCAGAAAGCAAATTTCCAAACTGAAAGGGACAAGTGTTCATTATCATGGATGAAAAGACACTCAACTCAAGGCACGGTGCTGGAATTTCAGATCATCGGTATTTTAAAAAAAAAGATTCTATGATCTTCCAGAGAGAAAAAGAAAACAGAATTACAGCAGATTCAGACTGCTCATAGCAACACTGAGGGCTAGAAGGTGACCCAATACCTTCAGCAGTCTGCAGGAAAGTAATCTTCAATCTACAATTCTGTTCTCAGTGAGGGTATCAGCCACATATGACGGTTTGACAAAAACATTTTCAAATAGCCATGATCCCCAAATACTTTCCCATGTAGGCTTTCTCAGCAAGCTACTGGAGGCTAAGTTCCACCAAAAGAGTGTAAATCACTAAACAAAAAGATGTGGGTTCAGTAAACTGAGTGATGTCTTGCCCCAGACTCAGAAGGCAATCTGTTCAACCAGTCCAGAGGGAGTCCTGGGACTTAGCATATAGACAGATATAGTTGGGGCATTATCCCCAAGATCCTAGCTGGAGGAAGAGAATGCCCAGATCAGCGGAGCTCTGATTCTTTTCTAGATCTTGCCTTGATTGGGTGTTGCTGGAGTCCCTGCCCTCCCAATGGTGCCTGCAGTTGTTTCAACTCCACTTGTGTTCAGGTTTGACCCACTCCCGGGACCTAGAGTTAGGTCATGGAGCTGAAAAGCAAAAACAAAACAAAACAAAAAACGGAATAGCCCTCTCCCTGTGAATGTATTTCTGCCAGACTGCAGTGCATGGCTCACCCTACAGCTGCTTGCAGATGCCCTGACGTTACCCACTGACTTCCCTGGGAGCAGCTCTTGTAAACAACTGGAGCCACACTGTGACACCTCACTTGGTCCAGTTCATTTTCTCCGGGAAGACTTCATCTGTTAGCAGCAATATTGTTCTTTCCTTACAGTGGTTCGGGCTTGCTTCTTGGTTTTCCAAAATTAAACAATATATCATTTATTGTATATATCCTATATCCTTATGCAGATGGTAACACTGGCAAAAAGTATGAAAGAATACTTAACTCAAAAATCAGAAGAATATATATATGTATAACTGAATCACTTTGCTGTACACCAGAAACTAGCACAACCTTGTAAATCAACCATACTTCAATTTAAAAAAAAAAAAACGGGATAGGGCTTATCTTGGTGAGGAGACTGTTACTATTTTTGAGGGGCTCACAGTGGAATTTTAAAGGTACCCAAAGTACGCATTTCTTAAACAATTTCTTTAAATGATATGCACATAATTATAATCTTGTATATTTATGATTCAATCCTCATTAAAATTTCTAAATTTAGGATAAATGAAGGGATTTTAAATGGCAACTCAGAGATATCAAATGTTTGATTTGTTGATTTGTTTCTCAGGCCAGTTTGTATCACCCTATTTAACACCAGAAGCTGCCCCTTGCCACCCATCACCCCTTCCCTGCCTCCATCGCCGGCCCCTCCCTCCCATCCTCAGGCTCTTCCAGTTCCCCTTACCCTGCTCTACTTTTTCTTTCTTCCTTTTTTTTCTTTTTTCTTGGTACGTATTAGCTTCTTACATCCTCTAGAATAGTGGATCTCAAAATTTTGGGTTCCAAGATCCATTTTATGCTCTTAAATATTATTGAAAACTTCAAAAAACTCTTATGTGGGTTGTATCTGTTGATATTTACCATGTTTGAAATTAAAACTGAGAAATTTTCAAAACCCAAGAATCACAAGCACACATTCTGTAAGCTGTCAGACATCAGGTAGCCTCTGGAAGACTCCACTGTACAGTCATGAGAAAATGAGCATTCAGAAGTAAATAACATTTGGTATTGTTATGAAAATATTTTTGACCTTGAGGACCCCCCTGAAAGGGCCTCAGGGGCCCCCAGGAGTGCCAGGGACTCTACTTTGACAACCACTGTTTAGCACAAAGCCCAGCACAGAGTAGGACTACTCAAATGTATACTTAGTGTCTGTTACACGGAACACCCTCTGTTAAGTGCTACTGGGGATACAAAGCTAGGAAGGACCCAATCCCTCTCCTTGAATCACATCTGCCAGATGTCTTCTGGGCTTCTGATAGTAGAGTATTTGCATTCAACCTAATTCTGTTTCTTGAGAAACCCTTTCAGGGCAGCAGTCCTGGGGTTAGTCCAAGAAGAGTCTACAGCCAGCGCACACGGTTAACCAGTCCGGAGGGCTTTATGACACATGTGTGTATTTCTCACAGAGACTGGTCACTGCGTTAGAAATGGGGAGAGGTGAATACATGTGGCTTCTTCTGAGCCAAGCCAAAGGAAGCAGGGAGAAGAGGGATGACTCAAGCCTAAGAAGCACATGACCTTGCGTGGGTAACTTTCCAAATCAGTTTCTTCCTCTGCTCATCGGAGCTCTGTGACTAGAGGCTAGTCCCTAGGCGATGCTTCCAGTGTTAACATTTTACGGTCATATTAATGTCAAAGTAACATTTCTGGATCCTGAGCGCTTAGTTATCAGTTGTCTCTCTGATTACTGTGTGAACCCAGCTGAGCCACATGTGGAAATTAGCTTGCTTCGGAGATGTTTGATCTCCTGCCTAGAAAGCCCCAGGGCCACTGGAGTCATTTGGGATAGTGGAGCAATAAAGTAAACAAACTCGATCCCATCACATGATGTAACAAAGAAAACTAAGCCCACCCTACATTTCATCTGGAATCCAGTTTTGGCTAAGCCAGGTAATGACAATTTAAGTCTCAGATGGGCTCCAATGAGAAGAGCTGATCTGATTAATTCCCATAAAGTTTATTTTTTTTCATTTATTCATTCATTCAACACATATGATTAAGCAGATATTATTTGCCATCTGTGAGATACTGAGGATACCCTATGAATAAAATGCATCTATAATGCACTTAAAATGCACTCAAGAGCTCATTTGACTTTTCCAAATAATTAATGGCCAACATGTAAGTATCTGGAGATTTCACAGAAAGAATCTAAACTTCCAGAATTCCATGAAAGTGAGTTTGCCGTTGCCTTCCCTGCCAGGTCCCTGTCTGTCCCAAACAGACATTTGGGTCTGTTGCCCTTGATGTACAGCTAGAGGAGAAGTTAGACGGGTTAATAAGTAACCATGTGTTAGACTCACTGCAACTGTTGCCAAGTGCTAAGCGGACCCGCTTAGCGCATTTTCTGTGTGTACTGCACATCCCAAAAGGCTAGAAAGGGGGAGAGAGAGGGGGGGAGGGATACCAGTTCCTTCGGTGCCCCTAGCTCCAGTGCCCTGGTGGAGTCTTCCTCTTTGTTTTGACGTGGACCTTTTTTTTTTTTTTTTTTTGCGGTACGCGGGCTTCTCACTGTTGTGGCCTCTCCCGTTGCGGAGCACAGGCTCCGGACGCGCAGGCTCAGCGGCCATGGCTCACGGGCCCAGCCGCTCCGCGGCGTGTGGGATCTTCCGGGACCGGAGCACGAACCCGTGTCCCCTGCATCGGTGGACTCTCAAACACTGCGCCACCAGGGAAGCCCTGACGTGGACCATTTTTAAAGTCCTTATTGAAGGAGCAATTCATTTCACCTAAGTTGGGAGTGGGACCAGATTCCAGATTCCAAGCAGTGTTGAGAGAGGATAAACTGTAACAGGTGGGGAAACGAGGAGGGGTTGGGAGGGAGATTAAGCTGGGAGTCCACCCTCTCTGTGTTGATTCTTTAAAGCACAGGACTCCAGTGTGGCTTGCCTCTGATAATCATATACCCGCTGAAGGCGAGTGTTATTATTTATTAACCCCCTCCTAGTTACGTCTCCTCAAGTCAGTACTCCCTCTAGGGCCTTCTCTTATGCTGCTGTCTCTGCGTGGAATGCTCTTCCCCCATATCTTTCCATGGCTGGCACCTTCTTGTGATTCAGCTCTTGGCTTAAAAGTGACCCTCTTGGAAAAGCAGCCTTCTCTGGTCTCCCAGCAAAAACTAGCCACCCACTCTCCCTCAATCGCATCAGTCTGGTCTGATTCTCTGAGTAGCATTTACCACTATCTACCATTTCTATTGCTTATTTTCCCTCTCTCCTCACCAGAAAATAAGCCCTATGAGAGCAGAGACCTGGTCTGTCACCTTCACCGTCATATTCCCCACGCCTGTAACACAACAATCCCGCCACTGAACTGTGTCTAAGGCATGATGACAGCTGCATAGGGACAGTTGAGAAATCCTAAATTACAGGCTGGAAAGAAAGGGAGGCACCAAGATGTCTAAGGCAGAGACCAGCTGACACCAGCCGAGATAGCTACAAGGTCAAAGTGGTTTGACGAGAAGCCAGAAGCCTCCCCACGAGTGCTGGGGGAGCTGGCCCTCCTCCCTGAGCCTCGGTTTCCTCATCCACAAAGTGGGAATGATCATGATACCAACCTCACATGGTTATTTTGAGACTTATATAGTGAGGCTCAATATGGAAAGTGCTTAGTATATAAAAGTTGTTTTTATTTTTTAATAAATAAATTTTCTCTCTGACGTCCTTCGATTTGGGATCATTTTTCTCCACACGTTTCACGGAGCTATCTTGGCTTTTAGAGTGCTTGATATGCTCAGTACATACACTAATTCTCTTGGCAAGAATCTTGCCCTTAATTTGTTTGTTGACTATGGTGCCAACAGCGTGCTGGGGAACATGGTGGACCCTTCCCGTTTTGCCATGGGAACATTTGGGGGAATTTTTGCACAGTGCCCATCCCTCGATCATCACCTTTCTTGTGGATTGACATGTACGTGACCAAGGAACAGCTCCATACTTTCTAAAAGGCCTAGAGGACACAGGTGCCCCATCTCTTTCTCTTTGTGTTGGTCATTTTGGTGAATTATTAGAAGATGGCAGTTCCAGCCAAAAGGAAGGTGTTAGTTACTGTGTAAGATTCATTTTGCCCTCACACTCTTGTGCTGTGAATCTGAGTAGGCAGAAGAACAGCTGGGGAATGATGAGAGATTAGGACACAGCTCTTTGACAGGAGAAACTTCCATCCCTGTTGTAGTTGGGTTTCTTCAAAACAGACCCCAACCCAGGGATTTGGGTGCAGTGGTTAATTGGGGTTGTGATCCCAGGAAGCACAGTGGGGGAGGAAGAAAGGGAAGGAAGAAAAGAGAGGAAAAGCTCCATTTATGACCCAGTTACCACTGTGGGCAACTGGAACTCACGCCCATTATGGATCCTCTGAGGATTGTGTAGAAATACCTTCCAACTGTACTACCAAGAGGTGAGGAAGATGGAGAATTTACACACCAACTTCTGTCCCTCGTTGGTTAATTGGTGGTTCTGGGAATTCTCCTGGGGCTCCTTCTGGAACACTTGGTTCCCTGGACCACATGGCTTCTGCAGCCAGAGAGAGCCCTTCTGGCAGGTGTCTGAGTTAGGAAGCAGGTGACATGCATGGCATGTGTGGGGACTGTCTGCAGAACCCAGGGTGACCTCCACGGGAGGCCAAGAGGATATGCGTGTGGCAACAACAGCATCTACTACTTTCTCCTCTGGCCTTGGGTGCAGATTGGGAAAAGTGAATCCCCTGGGGGAAAGAGGGTAGTAGATTGGTATTATTTAAACATATTCATTGCCTCTCCCTTCAGGGGGATTAGACATCCCCACTCCATTGAGGGCAGACGTGGCCATGTAACTTGCTTTGGCCAATGGAATAAGAGGAGAACATAGGTGGGTCCCTTCCATCATGTGGTCCACCACTGTTCCCCTTTTTCCCTCTGCCACAGACCAGTAATGACCAAGATATGGACCAGTCCATCAGCCTGGGTCCCAGAGTAAAGATGATATACGTATAGCCAACCCATAATGGATATATGAACAAGAGATCCTAGTAATTCTAAGCCACTTGGAATTTGGAGGAGTTTGTTTCTGCCACATGTCTTAGCTAAAGCCAGCTGGACAGAGGGAATGATTTATCCGATCAGTGATTTGGGAAGAAGAACTGGACACAGCTTGGCTCAGCAACTTCCTTACTCTTCAAATTTGCTTGAGTCTGAGAGGGTCAAGCCATGCAGTTAAGGAGCC
Source organism: Phocoena phocoena (assembly GCF_963924675.1). Taxonomy (NCBI): domain Eukaryota; kingdom Metazoa; phylum Chordata; class Mammalia; order Artiodactyla; family Phocoenidae; genus Phocoena; species Phocoena phocoena. The sequence continues at coordinate 11,788,251 of NC_089229.1, forward strand.
TGTCCCTGTTGGGGGCAGCTGGTGGCTTTCCAGCTATGCCAGTGGCTTGGTGGTTGAGTCTGTCTAATTCAAGGGTGGAGGTTCACAGCACATCCTAGGTTTGGCTGCATACTCAAACCTAGTGTTTATCAGTAATAAAGGTTTTGATTTCTTCTCTGAATCAGTTCCTGACTTGATAGGGAAGAGGTGCTATTTATTGAGCCCTTTCAAAGCTCAAAAGCCTTTCTGCATGATTCCAAGTCTCAGAGATAGAATGTTTTTTTTTTCCCAATGTGTTGGCTTCTGCCTGCCTCTCACTGTGGCACTTGCCATTTTGTATGTTAACATCAATAATAAACAGGAATTGTAACCTTACTTTTGTGTGTTTGTGAGCATGAAGAGTGCAAAATTACGGGGAGTAAGCACTGTTTTAAGTCACAGAAGTGGGGATGAGGAAGGATGCTTGCCTTGTGGAAAATTATTTCCACCTCACCTTCTCACTATTCCCAACTTTTCTTTCCCTCTTCATCTGTTTTTTTATCTCTACCTCCTTTGCTCTTCCCTGTAAAACTTAAAAGAGTAAATGTCCCACATTTAAAGAGAGTTGATAGGTTAATGGATTTCTCATTCACTCACTCATTACTTATTAAGCATCTCAGTATGCCAGGTTTTATGCCAGGGTGGTTGAAAGAAGGGATTTGAGATATCATTCTTTTACTGTGGTATTAAAATTTTTTTTTAAATTGAAGTATAGTTGATTTACAATGTTTCATGTGTACAGCAAAGTGGTTCAGTTATATATATATTATACACATATAATATATACACTATGTAATATAATATATCGTATATAACATTCAGTATAGAATATAATTATATTATATATTATATATACCATATATACCATATATGCAACATATATAACATACAATTTATATATTATATATATACAATATGTATATAATATATATTATGTCGTGTATTATATATAATATATGATAATATACTATATACAATACATATATTCTTTTTCAGATTCTTCTCCATTATAAGTTATTACAAGATATTGAACATAGTTCCCTGTGCTATACAGTAGGTCCTTGTTATTAATCTATTTTATCAAGATATCATTCTTGTTTTCTTTCCCATCACTTCTCCTTCAATGTCTAGCTTTGTATATTGTCCAAAGATAATACTTAATATTTTATTAGAATTGGTGTCATTTTAAGTACCTTCGATATCATAGATTTTTTTTTTTTTTTTTGCGGTACGCGGGCCTCTCACTGTTGTGGCCTCTCCTGTTGCGGAGCGCAGGCTCCGGACGCGCAGGCTCAGCGGCCATGGCTCACGGGCACAGCCGCTCCGCCGCATGTGGGATCTTCCCGGACCGGGGCACGAACCTGCGTCCCCTGCATCAGCAGGTGGACTCTCAACCACTGCGCCACCAGGGAAGCCCCGATATCATAGATTTTAATCAAAATGGTCAAGATTCTGCTTCTCCACCACTGCCCTTTTTACACATTGATTATGAAGTAGAAAAATATTTAGTTATTTTGTTAGGGTAAGTAATGAAAGCTGCTGTAAAACACACACATACACAGGCACACACATGTAACCGAAAGTGGGGTCTGGCTGCTCGCTGCTCAAAAGCCAATAAAGAGGCCAGGTTGGTGGAAAAGAAAGTTTGCTTTATTGTGGATGCCGGCAACTGGGGATGGGTGGGGTGGGTGGGTGTGGACGTCTGTCCCAAGGCCGACACCCCGCCCCACCCCCCACCCCCACCCCTGTCCTCTGCCCCTGACAATCAGGGGGCAAGAGCTTTTATACACAGAGGGAGGGGCCTACATGCAGAAACAATACAGTCAGCCCTGACAGTCATCTTGAAATCGGTCGTCGCTGGTCTGATCAGCGTCATCTTGATTGTTTTAGGTACAGTTAATCTTCAGTTCCAGTCCGGTTTGTTTCCATTTCTTTGAGGCCAGTTCTCAGAATTGTGGCAGCTTGTGTCATGGCTACAGCCTGGTCATCATGTAGTTAACCTCTTCTACCTCCTGGCGGGGGTTTCAGTATCTACAAGACAGCTCACAGGACATGGCTCAGAATATTGTCTACAGCCCTTAAGGAGGAACTAAAAGTCCTTGACTTTGCTTAGTGACTAAACTATTATTATTTGGTTTCCTTTGACTGTTTTCCTTTGTTTCTGCATTTTCCCACTTCTCTGATTAAACTTATTCTTTGGCTAAATTTTTCCACAGACGAAAGGCAGGCTGAGGACCAGTGTGGGGGGTGGAGCAAGGACCATAGGGTCCTGCTCCGTTTCACACACACACACACACACACACACACACACACAAACCTAAATAAACCTCAATGTCTTAATATAATTAAGTTTCATTTCTGCTCACGTCACAGTCTTCTGCAGCTCTCCTCCAATTGATGACTCAGGCACCCAGGCTCCTTTTCCTCTTATGATGTTATCTCTTTAGCTCATGGCCTCCCCCGCTGCTGTGGAGGGGAAAGAGGACTACAGGATAGACAGGGATATTTTCAGGGGCCAGGCTTGAAACTTCTACCCACATTCCATTGGCCAGAACATTGTCATATGTCCCCATCCTAACTGCAAAGGAGGCTGAGAACTGTATCTGTGTTCAGTGGACGATGAAACGGTGCAGACATTGTCTTTGCCACAGAAATATCAACTCATATTCTCTCTCCCCCCTCTCCCTGGTATCTTCTACTATTCCCACCCGCCCTTCCTTTCAGGAATAAAGCTGTTACAGTGGAAAGGAAAAGAGAAAGGAGAGTCAGGGCCAAGCTTTTGAATTTCAAAAGACTTTTGAAACATATAGCTTGCGAGAAAAGTCTCTGTGTTTTAAAAGCCTGGTCTTTTTAACTCCCAAAGTCTAAATCCTGCATGGCTCTGGTCATGAAATCTACACCCTGCAAAATCTAGAGGTTTTTCCCAGGATTGGAATCAGCCAGGACCAGTCTTTTGCCTTCACCCAGGAGAGGCAAATGTGGCAAGGGTTGAGGAGAGAAAGAGGTGAGTCCAGAGGAGATCACAGCTGGAGCCTCATGTGGGTCTCTGAGGATCCCTGCCTCTTCCGAGATGGAGCCTCAGGAGAAGACAGGGAGAAACAGAGGGGTACATGTGGTATCCTGCAGTATCTGGAAGGAGAGGAGGTCTGTGCCTCACCTCCTTTTCAGGGTTCCCCTCCAGCAAGGGTGTGAGAAGTAGGGATGCTTCCTCTGTGTCTACACAGCAGGGGCCCAAGCTGGGGGGGGGCAGTGGGGGGGTTTCCAATGCCCTTGACAGAGGTGTGAAGTTGATAGGACAGAGCCTTTCCTGGAGAAGCCCTGGGTAAGCTGCTCTCTGGGTGGATCAATAACTGAGGAGCAGGCAGGACAGCTCAGCAGAGGCCAGTCAGATGGATATTGACATCCAGACAGCGCCCCGGAGCAAGATACTTGAGCAGGTGCCAGATTCGAAGACCTAATGTCTTGATGCAACAAAGGTCCGGGAGCTTATGCCCCAGGTGGAATGCAGGATCAAGATGGTTATGTTCTGTTTCAGAAAACAAAAAGTTATACTTTTTTTCCCGTCTTCCCTATGAGATTTGTATCTTCCCAATTTAAAACGCCCTAAAAAGTCTGCAAAGACAAGCTGAGGCATGGAAGGGACAGTGGGCTTGGAGTAGGGGGACGGGAGTTCCTTTGTCAGCAACCATTCTGTATGACCTTGAGCTTGTCGTTTCACCTCTCTGGATCTCAGTTTTCTCATCTGTAAAATGAGATGTAGTACCACCTGTTTGGCAGACATGTTTTGAGGATTAAATGCGAAAAAGTCTCCTGCTTCAGGGTTTGGCATGTATTAGGGTCTCAGTGAATATCTGAACTTCCCTGCTTTTCTCATCTGAGGTCATTTCCAATTTTAAAACACCATAATTCTTTGCGGGAAAGATGCATATATCTGGCTATGTATACCAGGGCCTGGAAAATAAAATAAAATAAAATAAAACGTTTTCCCCACTCTGTAAGGAAGCAATAATAACTGAGAATGAGGCACAAAACAGACAATGAAAACCCAACTTGAGAGGAGGGTGGGGGTTAGGGGGCAGGGTGAGGGCGGTGACGGCACTAAATGAAAAACAACCACTCAATACCCTGCTATCATCCTTCATCAAACTACAGAAATAGAAACCAGACAAGCACATTATGTGAAGGGCAAAAGGGTTGGCAAGGTTTCTGGCCTATAGGAGAAACCCAGGTTCAATAATGCCACGAGCAGAGGGAGGTAGGGAAGTGAGGTCAAAGTCAATGGCCGGGTTTGTGTCTGGACGGCTGGTTTTACAGTCCTAATGAGGCTTAAACATCAGACATTCCTCCTTTGCTGAACTCAGTTTCTCATTAGGCTCTGTATCTGCTCCTGGATCAGCCAGCCACATGGCAGGAGTGGTTTCCCCTTCATCCGGCTGATGAATTATCAAGGGTATTCTCCGTCTTTCTTTTTTGGGAAAAGAAAGCTTTGGAGTAGAAAATGCTCTCTTCTATTTATATCTACTCTTCTCTCTCTGATTAAAGAGATAATACGTTTTTGGGGAAGGATTTCAGGCCTCGAGCAATCTGCCTCTATTTAGAAGAGTCCATGATTAAGATAGCATTTCCAAGAGGCTCTGCTCTGCTCTGGGTCTTTAGCTGGTCTTCCAGGGGATGTGAGATGAAGGTCTTTGTATTTGAATATCTTCAGGGTTGTTGGAATAGCCACATATTTTGTGTCAAGCTCTGTGCTCAGTGCTAGGTACACAGACATCAAGGAAGGGATTAAGAAAACACTCATGTTCTCAAAGAGCTTGTATTTATACAGAGATTTACACCAACAGCTCATCTGATGGCTGTCAGTAACCAGAGTATAGGGTTAACAATAACTGGTGTTTGAATAGATCTTTCATACAATCTCTTGTCTGTTATGGGCCCACAAAGGCCCCATGGCTAGGTGCTCTGGCACCCACTTACCTCTCCCAGTTATAGTTTGAAGACAACTGACTTCATTTCTGGTCCTCTGACCTGATCCAGGCACTATTATCACCTTATCAGAGTTTTCTCCTGGTGAGCAATGCTGAATGCCTCCTAAGTCCTTGCAGGCACCCAAGAATGTGCTCACTTTTTATCAGAAACCATATCGTGGGAAACTCCTCCTCATTTTTAAAGACCCAGATCAAGCATAACATTCTTGGTGAAGCTTGTCCTGTCTCCCCCAGACAAGGGGAGTTACATCTTCCTATACACTCCTATAGCTGTTGGCACATATACTAATCATATTAATAAGGACAATAGGAGTAATAATAGTAGTAAAAAGGTCTAAGTTACCATTTATTGAGTGTGTCTGTGAGCCAGGTGTCATGCTAAGTGCTTTACATGCATTATTTAATACTCAAAAGAACACGGGGTTGGGGGAGGTACAGTTTACAGATTATATCAGTGAGGAGTCAAGTTTGGCTGCATGTAGAAACCTGTACACAGTGGCTTAAGCAAATAGGAACTTATTTTGCTCAAATAACGATAAATTAGAGGTGGATGGGCTAGGGCTGCTATGGTGGCTCCATAGTACCATTTTTAGCCTGTAGTTTTTGTTACTGTGGACACAAGAGGGCTGTCGTTTTTCCCATCTGTGTTTCGGGCGGGAGGAAGGATAAATGACAAAAAGCAAGAGATGAAGGGTTTTGTCTTATACTTGTCTTTGTCTTATGGTTTTGTCTTATTAGTTGGGAAGGGATGCTATCCCCTACCTACCTCTCTCTCTGGCCAGAACTGTGTAACGTGGCCACCCTCACCTGCCAGGGAGCTTGAGAATTCTTTCTATTTTTTCTTTTTAAAGCTGGTAAGATTTCTGCCCTGAACAAAATTGAGGTTCTGCTAGTAAAGAATAAGAGGAGAATGAATATTGGGTTGTTATCAGTGCTTGTCACACAAATGAAAAAACTGGGCCTTAGAGATGCAAAGGATCTTTCTTGTCCAAGATCAGAGAGATGACCATGACAGATTCAAGCCCATGTCTGTTTGACACGAGTCCGTGTGCTTGACCACTATGAGTGGTGACCTCCTTATCATGATGCGTTACAACTGTCTTTTTATTTGCTCATCCCTTCTTCCCTAGACTGTGAGCTCCTTACTCATTTTGGTATCCTAGACTCCTGCCCATAGTTTGTTGAGTGGATAAATGAATAAACGTTAGGACTTCCATAGTTTCTGCAGCTCAAAATTCTTTCTAGGAAAATATTTTAAAATTGTCCTCTTCCTCTGTAATGTTTTATAACCACTTGTTCCCAAACAGGTAGCTGCAGATATATATGAAAGGAATGATCCTGGTCTTTGTGCCGTCATGGGTGCATTTGGCCTCTTCCACTATTTATAGGCTTCTATTCTCTCCCTCCCTAGTTGCTTAATGTGTGCTTACAAGGCAGGGTCCAATTTCTCTTTGTTCTGCCTGGTCATTCAAACATTCCCATACCACATCGCTCTATTTCTTAGGGGACATGTATGCTACTTGGATAACAATAATTTGAGTCACAAGCAGCCCTGATCCCAAATTTTATTTCTTGCTGGGTCATGGAGCAGCCCAGGAAGGACCTAGCATCATTCAGATTCCAGTATTTTGGCAAGATAGGTGGGGAAGGGAAAAGAATTCTTAAGATACCAGTCTAGAAAGTAAACTTTTTGGAAAATCGAACACTGATATCCCTAGGTTAAAAAAAAAATAGCCATTGTTGTTCCACAGTCCATCAGGAAACATCCCAATTTTTCTTTAAATACATAATGCTTGGTTGGACAGGATCAAGCTCCATCTGCTGTGGAGTACCGGCTGATTTAGGTTGGAGCTCAAGAACAAGCTTGCAGGTACTTGCACTCCCAACCCAGAGGCCCAAATAGTGGTATTAAGAGATGTCTAAGCTTCTCTTTCCAGCCCCATGGGTCCCTAGCCAGTAGTTTACTGTCACTAAACAAATTACATGATAAATATTTACCATTTATTAAGCAGTTACTATATGTTAGGCGCTGTGCTGAGTACTTTATTTTGTCTCGTTTAATCCTTAGAACAACATTGTGACAATTATTGCCATCTTACAGACAAGGAGTTGAAGGCTTGGTGAAAATAGTTGATTTGCCCAACAGTGGTTGTACTAAAGGTTGACTTGGGGGCTTCCCTGGTGGCGCAGTGGTTGAGAGTCCGCCTGCCGATGCAGGGGACACGGGTCCGTGCCCCGGTCTGGGAGGATCCCACATGCCGCGGAGCGGCTGGGCCCGTGAGCCATGGCGGCTGGGCCTGCGCGTCCGGAGCCTGTGCTCCACAAGGGGAGAGGCCACAGCAGTGAGAGGCCTGTGTACCGCAAAGGAAAAAAAAAAAAAGGTTGACTTGGGGAGCTTTGTCTGACCATCTTAATCTCTAGCAGCCTCACAAAGCCACCTTATGTAATTTAAAAAACACAGTGGTAGTGATAATGATACATTCTTATCATTTATTGAGTGCTTCCCATAGGCCAATCTGTTCAAAGTTCTTAATGTGTGAAAAGTCATGTGAACCCTCACAGTAATCCTTTCAGAAAGGTACTATTATTATCCTAGCTTTCAGATGAAGAAACTGAGGCATAGAAAGGCTAAGTAGCTTTCACAGGGCACCATGACTTGTAAGTGACAGAGCTAAAACGTGACTATTTTTATTGGTCTATAACATAGCCTAGTTAAAACAATGTGCCTGCTATGAAAACTCAGCTTTAAGACAAGTCCTCCAGTCTTCCCTTGCACCCAGTCTGCAGGCCCTAATCCCCTTCAATATAGAAATTCTTAAGTCATCAGTGGTTCAACATCACATGGGCAGTGGGTGGTAAAGCCTGGATTCAAACCTGGGTTGGTCTGACTCCAAGCACATCACATGGGCAGTAGGTGGTAAAGCCCGGATTCAAACCTGGGTTGGTCTGACTCCAAGCAGGAATCTTTATCACTGGACTGTTCCAGCACTAGTCAGGTTAAACCCAAGTTCAAAGGATAAATCATAGGCCTATCTGGAAATGACCTGAGAAATCATCTAACCCGGGGTTTCTAAACCTCAGCACTATTGACATTTTGGGCTGGATAACTGCTGTGGGAACTGTCCTGTTCACTGTATGATGTTGAACAACTTTCCCAGTCGATCCTGGTCTCTATCCACCAGCAGCACCCCTTTCCCCAACCCACGCCAGGTGTAACAACCAAAAATATCTCCAGATGCTGACAGATATCCTGGGGGAGAGGGGTAGGTGCAAAATCGTCCCTGCTTTCAAACCACTGATCGAAATCATCTCCTCATTTTGCAAACGATGGAAAAGGGGTGGGCACGACATGGAACCCAGAGAAAGTGGATGCCGCCTTAGTCCTTACAGTCGGTAAGAAAGAGAAGCTATTGCACAAATATCTCTAATTGCACGAAGTTGATAAGCAATAAGTGTTAGGCAGCAAAGTGCAAAGAAAGAGAATATGATCTGTTTTCCTGAGATATGGATCTGCCAGTTTTTATCTGCAGGACTTAACCAAGGTTCAGGTTCACCATCAATGAAACAGAGATCATGGTATCTACTCTGCTTATACCACCGTCTCCAGAACGGGTCTGTGAATCCATTGTGCAAACTGTGAAGCTCTTACAGACATCAGGTATTATTAAGATGACCACAGATGTGATAATAATTATGATTAGAGTAAAGGCTTTCAGGACTGGGGAGAGAGGCCTGTAGTGGTGGCTTCATTCCTGGACCTTCCAACTCGAGATCCCCATTCTCCTGCGGGAGAAGGAGCAAGCAAAGACCTCTCTCCCCCAGAGCGCCTCTTCCCTCGCCTGGAACCGACGCGGCCAGATGGGCGAATTCGCTGCACAACTCTGCACAGCGAGTCCCGCCAGAGGGAGATGCTACGCGGCCTCGGGCCTCTCAAGCTCCGCCCTTTCTAGGCTGTGGCCCCGCCCTTAGGGAAACAGACTCCGCCCCCTCCGCCCCGCAACTCCAGCCGCGCGGTACCTCCAGGACAATCCCTCGACCGCGCCGTAAATCCCCGAGCTCCCCCGATCTCTTCCCGGCCTCCCTCGGGCGCCCGGAGCGGAGGCGGCGGAGATTGCCGAGGGGCGCTGGCCCCGCCCCCTCCGCGGGCTCGGCCACCGCCCCCCTCCCCCCTCCCCCGCCGCCTCGGCCTCCCGCGCGGGCTGGAGTCCCAGATCCCGGGCCCTCCCTCCTTCTTTCTCTCTCCCCGCCTTCCCGGGGCTGCCACAGTGGCGGGTCGGAGGATCCCAGCCAGTCAGCTCGTTCCGGCCTCGAGCCCCACCTCACGGCAAATAAACACCCCTCCCCACGCCTAGGGAGCCCGGACCGCCCCCTTCCTCCCTCGGCCCGGCGTGTGGCGAGGGCCAGTGTAAGGGAACGAGCGCGGGCCGGCGGGCTAGCTCCGTGAGTCCGCGAGGCGGGGTGCGCGGCGGGCCGGGCCGGGCCGGAGATCGTGTGTGCGCGTAGGGGCGCGAACGAGTGCCCGTCGCGACCCGCCGGCTGCCCCGAGTCGGGAAGCCGGCCTGCCAGCGACCAGCGGCGACCGCCCGCCACCGGCGAGGGGGAGCCGGGCCCGCGCGCGCACGCACGTACGCACGCGTGGGCGGGGGCAGGCGCGCGGCCGCCTGTCGCGACAGTCGGGGCCGAGGCCCAGGGGGAGGTGGCCTGTGGCGGGTCGCCGGGCTCCCGGAGGCGAGGGGGGCGCGGGCGGATGGCGGAAGGCGCCCAGCCGCAGCAGCCGCCTCAGCTCGGGCCCGGCGCCGCTGCCCGGGGGATGAAGCGGGAGTCGGAGCTGGAGCTGCCGGTGCCCGGAGGGGGAGGAGACGGAGCCGAACCCGGCCTGAGCAAGCGGCCGCGCACCGAGGAGGCGGCGGCCGACGGTGGCGGGATGCAGGTGACCGTGCGGGGCGGGTGCCCAGTTACCGCGGGGGTGCGGCGCGGGGGCCGCGGGGCGACTCGGGGCTCCCGGGCTTGGAGCGGGGAGGGCTGCCCGGGGTCCCGGCTTGGAGGTGGGAGGGGGCCGGTCGGGGCCTGCTTGGAAGGTGGGGCGAGACCCGGCTTGGAGGCGAAGGGTGCAGGTGGAGCCTGGTGTGCCCCGGAGGGTCCTGATCCCTGAGGGGACGGGGGGCCACGTCGCATGAATAGGTGTTGGGAGGAAATTGAACGTGCTTGAGATGGATTCCATTTCTTCAAACCCTTCCTTAGTTCCTTGGGGTGGGGTGGAAGCCAAGAGATCCTGGGTCTGTTGTCCAGAGAGCCGGAGACCCAGTCAAGGACGGGGAGAGAGTGGTGGGAAACCTTCCGCAAAGAGGGAGTACCTTTTTGTCAGCTCTCGACACACAACTGGGATGGAGAAGGGGAGCAACATAGAAAGGAGAGGAGTGAAAAGCGAGAAACCTCCTCGAGAGCCCAAAGGGGATGTGGCTTAGATTGTGGGTTAAATCAGTTCCACAAGGAGTGTGAGAAGTACGAGGAGTTGGGTAGTGTTAGGGGACGCCGTGGTGCTCGAGCTCATTAACTTTGTGGAGCTACTGAGTCTGGCGACACAGGACCTGCCCCTCCTGTACTTTGCCAGTTGCATTTTATATAGCTGGGGCACCTACTAGTTCTTTAATGTCCTGGGGTATAAAAGAAAATTTATAGGGTTGTTAGAAGACTGGATTCTGAGTTGTGGACTCAGGGAGAAGCTGGTTGATTTGGATAGGGACTGGCAAATGTAGTGACGATGTCAGTTGACTTCGTAATTGGAGGAAGATCGTGAAACCTTCCCAGGTTTTAGGATTTGGTCTCTGTTCAGAACATACTTACTATGAAAGGGTGAGGCTTACCTCCCAGCAGTCGTTTAGACTTCTGCCTAATTCTCTTAGAATCACAGAATGTTAGAGATAGAAGGGACCAGAGACATCATCTTTGACTGGAGTTCTTAACCTGGATAGACTTGGAAGATTCTTATGCAAAATAGAACTCTTTGGTGGGAGAAAGTCAACAGTTTTCATCTTTTTTTATTCAAGTCCCAAAATGTTTTAACTACCTCGTTGTACAGATGGGGAATCAAAAATCCAGAGCAGACTAGTGACTTGCCTAGGGCCACTCACTTAGCTGGTAGTAAAACTAGAGCTAGAATCCTAGTCTTCTAATTCCTATTCCTGTGCTCTCTCCATTACAGCACTCTTGGAAATCTCTGCAGTGCTAAAAGACTTCCTGTGCTCTTCTCTCTCTGCTTTTCAAGGCTCTGTCTGACTTCCTGTGTTAGAGACGGAGCTGTATTTAAGCCTGGCATGTTTGCCGTGTGCTTCTTGGTCTCCCTTGCAGAGGCCACTCTATTACTTGTGTTGACTTGGGTAAAGTGACCCTCTTTGTGTTTATTTTTGAATTCTTTTGTTTCGTTTGCCTCCTTTTGTTCTCCATTTGAACTCCCTCAGGCAGAGGGCTTGTGAGAAGTAAAAGCTTGGGCCATGGAGAAAATATAGAGGAATATGGGGAGACTTAAGGTGAGGTGGGTTAACACTGGATGATGAGGAGAGAAGATTGGATGTGGGTGCTGGTGAGCATGTGCATATATCTGTGTCTGTCTGTATTCATTTATCATTTCTGTCAATCATGGTTAATAGTGAGACTCCCACTGCCTTCCCCACCTTTCCTCCTGGGGCCCATTATTTGCTGGTTGCCTTCAAATTGGCCAAGGATAGTAGTATTTGGAAATGGAGCAGTGTATAGGGACTTTGGAGTATGCAGAGGAAGCAGTGGATTAGGTCCTTTGGGTACAGATGGGCAACTTAGAATTATCCCACAGAGAATCCTTTTTTCACTCTGTGTACTTGTGGATCTTTATTTATTTTTCACTTTATGCATTCTCATTGTTGTAGTTCCAATATACCATGTGACACAGGTATTCAAATCATCCTTGATTTAGCCCCCTACCTTCAACTACCTGTATGGTTCTGGGAAAATCCCTTCTTTGGGGGCCTCTGTTTCCTTGGTTGTAAAATACAGTGTTGGTACAGGATGATTTCTAAGTTATCTCTAAAAAAATATGTCAGGTTCCCTGACCTTAAGGTACTTGGTGTCTGCAATCTAGGTGGGGAGTCAAAATGGGTGAAAAGTTATAAAAAAATAAAAAAGTGCACGTGTGTGGGTACGTATATGTATCATACATAGGTACGTATGCATATCACATATATATATGTGTATATATATACATACATATATATATATGAATTTTTTGGGTAAGTTCCAGAGGAATGAAAGTAGAGATACCACAGGGTAGATGTGTGTCGCAAGGCATTGCAAAATTTAGAGCCAAAGCATACAGAGGATTTGTGCCACTGGGGCCAGAAGAAAGAGATGGTCCTTCTTGCCAAAATGATCAAGGAAGGTTTTATGGGGAGGTTGAAATTTGAGGTATAATTGGGAGTAAAGGAAAAATAATGTTCATGAAAAGATAAAATTTAAGCCTAGGTCACCTACATCTCTGGGACCTTCCTATCATTCTGATAAGAAGGATAGGATATTTAATATTCATTTAACTGATGTTTATTGAACAGCTGCTAAGTGCCAGGTCCTGTTTTAGAGCCCAGGAAATATGGTAGTAAACAAAACAAAGACTCCGCTCTCACGGAACTAATATTCTAATTGAAAGGGACAGACAGTAAAGAAATCAACTATTATTTGGTGGTCCTAAGTGCTAAGAAGAAAAATAAAACAGGGGAAGGGGTAGAGAGTGGTGAGGAGGATGGTTAGGGAAGGCGTCTCTGATAGGTGACCTTTGGATGACCTGAGGGAATGGGCCTGTTCAGATATTTAAGGGAAGAGCTTTCAGGCAGAGGAACTGTGGGTACAGAGGCATTGACGGAGGAGTGCGCTTGATGTGTTTGAGAACAAGAAACCAGTGTAGCTGGAGGAGAGCGAGCAGGGGCGAGGCAGTTTTAGGAAATATCAGCGGTGTAGACATGCCTATAGGCCCACGTAAACATACACGTAAAAAATCTAGAGTAACTTGCTTTTTGGTATACGGGTTTGTCTTAAAGCACATGTTTTTTTTCTTATATCTTAACACAAATGGAGTTTCTCGGAGGTCATAGCTCTTCTGGGACGCCTTCCCTGACAGCTTAGTTCACACCAGTCAGACCCTCCTCTTGCCTCCTGTTTGTGTTGATGCTTAATTATGCATCATCTTGTATTGTCCCTTCATTGTTTTATTCTTGTTTCCCTAGTGATGCTGTAAGCTTCTAGAAGACAGGAACTATATTTTCTTCGTAGTTATCCTGTGTAATACGTTACAGTTTTGGGTACATAGTAAGTGCTCAATGCCTGTTAGGTTGAAGTTGAAATTTTACCTTTTTTAAATAATTAAGGGATAGAAAAAAAATCATGAAATTTAGGGGTGAAAGTACTTTCCGGAAATTCCCCAATCTTTTGAGTGTCAAAGGATTAACCCTTTTTTTTTTTTTTTTTTAACAGAAGTTAATTTCCCAAGACTACAGACTAAATGGAGCTATGGCTCTAAGCTGCAGGTTCCAACCCTGTTGATTTACAGCCACTAAACTTTTGGGATAAATTATTACTTCCCCAAGTGGAGCACCAGGGACACAAGAGAGTCTGTGGTGCTTCTGTTATAATCCTTATGCTAAGAAGGAACCCTAGAGAGGAGAGGAAGGGTCACTCCTTTTCAAGGCCAGTATCCAGAAGCTTTATGTGGATGGCAGAGGAGTTCACACAGCCCTGGAAACAGTTTAGAATTAGAGAATCCTGCACTGTAGAGTAGGAGGGAAGAGACAAGTTCAACCTGAAAACTGAAACACAGCTTGAGAGATGTAGTTAGTTGTTAAAGGAGGTATTTGGAAATATTGTACTCTAACCTGGTAGAAAGTTAAGTGAGTTATATATATAGATATTAGAGGTTTGTTTCACTTTAAGCAAGTCTGATATATGTGAAAAATTTGGGCTTTATTAAACGTACCAGGGAATAAATTATTTTGTTCAGCTCTTCTAGTGAATATAAACAATTTGATGAGCAAAAATTCAATTTTTGTGCAACTTTCTAGGAACTTAGCTGCTTCATAAGGCAAGGTGCACCTTAATTATTATTTATAGCTTTCAGCAAAATTCTTTATGGTAGTGAAATGTTGGAATGTGATTGTTACATGGCTAACTAACTGCTTCTGACCATAGAGTCATGAATCCATTGTAGCTAAGTGAGTTCAGAAGTTGTTCATGTTAGTGGTGAATCAGCCACTAGTAGCAGGAAGACTTTCTGGTCTCAGGGAAGGGCTTCCAGGTAGCCTGTAATTGCTCTGTAGATACTGTATTTCTTGAAGTACTTTATCTTGCCATTTGCTTGGTTCTGGGTTTCTTTCCTCCTAGGTGGATGTCTCTTTGGACTTTGAGTGTTTGGTGCTGAAACTGAACATGGTGCTACCATTTGGGTAGAGTTATAAAAACGATGTGCTTTCCTTCAAAGTGATTTTTTGAACTATATCTCACTAAAATTATTGAATTTTTCATTTCTACATGTCTTAATCTGCTTAGGCACCCTAACAAAATACCATAGACTGGGTGGCTTAAACAACAGAAATTTGTTTCTCACAGTTTCGGAGGCTGGAAGTCCAAGATCAAGGTGCTGGCAGATTTGGTGCCTGGTGAGGGCTCTCTTCCTGGCTTGCAGCCAGCTGCCTTCTTGCTCTGTGTGCTCTGTGCTCACATGGCCTTTTCCCCATGTATGCTAGTGGACACACACACACAGAGATCTCTTCCTCTTCCTATACGGGTCCTAATCCCAACATGGGGGTCCTACCCACATGACCTAATCACCTCCCAACAGCCCCACCTCCAAATGCCATCATACTGTGGGCTAGGGCTTCAAGATATTAGTTTGGGAGGGGACACAGACATTCATCCCATAATACTACCAGAGTGGTAAATATTGTAGTTGGAGAAATTGAGGCACAGTCATGTAAAAATTACTAATTTCTTTCAAGCCTCACAAGGAAGCTTGTGATTGTGAAACTGGGAATGTCTTTGAGAAGGAGAAAGATCTGAATTCAAAGTAGAATTATTCTTCACGGCAACTCAAGAGATTAGCCTGAGTTGAATTTGTCTCCTAACTTCCTCTCCCATTTTTCTAGCCACGTTGTCATTTTTTTTTTCTCTATCATACTGACGTGTGAACACAACAAAAAGCTAACTAGAGATTTAACTTTCATTTTGGTATAAAGCAGACTGATGCAGACAGGCCTCAAGATTACAGGGCTGGGAAAGAAATTCAATGTACTACTTGGTGTAAACAAGAATGTTGCTAGTGAATCTCTGGTTTGACATCTCTCAGGCCATCAGTTTGATATCAGGCTTTAATAATTTGTGGAAAAAATAAAGATGGTCATTTTAGTGAATGGACTTGTTTGAATTGTTTTTTTTTTTTTTTTTTTTTTTGCGGTCCGCGGGCCTCTCACTGTTGTGGCCCCTCCCACCGCGGAGCACAGGCTCCGG
Source organism: Phocoena phocoena (assembly GCF_963924675.1). Lineage (NCBI taxonomy): Eukaryota > Metazoa > Chordata > Mammalia > Artiodactyla > Phocoenidae > Phocoena > Phocoena phocoena. The sequence goes on from NC_089229.1 coordinate 11,803,775, forward strand.
ACGCGCGGGCCCAGCGGCCATGGCCCACGGGCCCAGCCGCCCCGCGGCACGCGGGATCCTCCCGGACCGGGGCACGAACCCGCGCCCCCTGCATCAGCAGGCGGACTCCCAACCACTGCGCCACCAGGGAAGCCCTGAATTGTTTTTTGATATGCATTTGTAAAGCATAGTAAACATCTTTTTCTGGGGCAAATGTGTACTTCATTCAGAGACAGAAGGGAAGAGCATGCGAGATGGTGGAAAGGAAATGGCAGTAATTGGAGCGTGAGCAAACAGATGGAGGAGGGATGGCGAGTGCATGTGGTGTTTAGGTGGCCCCTAGGAGTATTGAGTTTCCTATTCTCCCCCACAGCCCCAGTACAAGCAGGCAGCTTACATGGCTAAGGTTTCATTATCTAATCCATCACAGATCAGCCTGAATAAACCCATTGGCTGGCGCTGATCTAGTTAGGAGGGTAGTGCAAAGCTGCTTGAGCCAGGATTGGGGCAAATCGGATCAGAACTGCCATGTGAATCCTGGACATATTTCTGTAATTTGGGTGGTAAAGTAGTTTGAGAAATCATTTAAGAGAGAGCGCAGCGAGAGCAAGCAATCAGCCATGAGTGTTTTCAGATGTTGTCTAAGAGACCCTGAGGGGAAGGGTATGGAGGATTTGATAGATTTCAGTGGAGTATAGTCAGGTTGCTTTGGTTATTTGAGTCTGAACAGTTTTTGGTCACTAATGCTCAGGAGTGACCTTTTTGGAGCATTTGAAGATTCCAGTTGTGATCACTCAATTGTGTCTTCTCTGAGTGATCCCTTCACCTGAGACTGTATAATGTGCTTCCCCTCTCAATTTTCAGAGGGGAGATACTGTTGTTATTATTATTACCAACCTTAATATGTCATTATGTTTGTTATCCATACATGAAGTATGGTGTAGTGAAAGAAACACTATTTAGAATTTCTCATATTGGGGTTTGAATCCTGGTTCCTCCACCTACCAACCAACTGAATGACCGTTGGTAAGATACTTAACATCTGAGCTCCTGTTTACACATCTGTGAACTGGGGGAATTACTGCATCCGCTGATGAGCTGCTATAATGAGAAAGTGAGATTATTTAAAGCTCCCATCATGGAGCTCCGCAGTAAATGTTTATTTCTTGCCTCCCTTATAACCTGCTACGCAGCACTCAGCGAGTTCCTGCTTACTGCTCATCAGCATGGAGCGGTTAACGTGCTTCTGATTTATTAAGTGCCGGAGTTGGGAGTTACCTGAGATGAGCGTTGTGTGAAACCGGGAAATCTAATTGGTTTGACATCCGCGTGGAGGAGGCGAATGGACCTGGTCATGGTGGTCTCTCCAATGAGAGGAAGAGGAGACATTCACTTCTTTGCTAAGGACTAAAAGGACTCCTGAAGTGTCACTGTCCCTGCATTGGGCATGTGGACATTTCAGGAACCTGTGGGATCTCTCCTGGGAGTGTGGGTGACAGAGGCACTGGCCGTTTTGGTGGCACTTGGGATGCAGGAGTGGCGAAAATGTCATTTTGTTCCAAATTTTATAAGGTTTGTTGGTTAAATGTATTGCATCAAATAGATGGCACGTTTTGTTCTCATTTTTGTTTGTGGAACTTGGGCTGGGATGCATTTGTCTCTTGTGGTCTCTTTCTGGACTCTTCAAACCCACCCTCCTGGCTACTAACAGGGTCATCCATCTAAAAGAGCTTAAAATGATTTGATAGCTTATCTTTGACTTGTGGATAAAGTCCATTCCGTTTGGCCTACCAGGTCCTTCTGGCCTGACTTGTGCCTGCCTTTCTAGCTTCTTTCTACACTCCACCTCCAAGTCCATGGCAAGGGACTTGCAGCTTCCTGAGCGCGCTGTGCGGCCCAGGCTCATTCATACCTCTGTGCTTTTGTTTCTGTTCCACCTGAAATTCCTGCCTCACATCTCTCTCTCATTTGTAAGGCTCAATCTTCAAGAATAAGTTGGGATACAGATTCCTCCTGGATGCCTTTTGTCACTGCTCCCATCCCTCCCACATTCTTGCTGCTTTCCAGAACATCATGTCCAGACCTCTGTTTTAGGACTTTTAGATTAACATTTGTTCAACTGTCTGCCCCTCTACCCCCACCTAGACTGTGAGATCAGGGGAGCCTTTGGGATCCATAGGATCTCGCACTGTGCCTGGGCCGGAGTAAGAAACTGTCGTTCTTGTTGAAGTGAACTTTGTCTTCCTGCTCCTCAGTTGGGGCCAGCAGATGGCTTTAATTGTTTTTCCAGATTTTCGCTGGGGGGTCTAGTCCTTGGTCTGCTTTCCAGCTCCTCTGAAGACTAGGTGTTGTGGGATTTGTGAATGGTACCTGATCTTTCCATTGATATCAGGGTTAAAGGTGAGAGAGGGGTCTTTGAAAACCGAAGCTGGGGTGGAACTTAACTGCCGAATGTGTCGGGTGGGCATGGCAACCTGATGTTTCATTTCCTGTGCTCAGATATTAATTGAGAGCACGTGCATGTGTATAAAAAGTGCCTTTGTGATGGGGTGGCTGAGGAAAGTAGAGGAACCACACGATTAAGGGGCAATTAGAGCTAACCTGTTCCAGTTCATTGGAGCAGTCTGTTGACCTACCTTTTACGGTGCTGCTGAGAGATTCTGGAGTGTTGCAGTTCAGATGTATTACCACCATTTGGGAGTAAACCCATTTGATCGACTGTGGACTTTAGCCTTTCTGTTCTCAACCAGTGAATTTCGTAAGCTATTATAGCTTGTTTTTATGGATGCAGGAAAAATACCCAATTGAGACACCTCACGGAATATATGCTATTTTTCAGATCATTCTTTGGCTGTGTTTGAAAATGAGGATAATTGATACGTTCTTTTATTTTTATTTTTTTGGTCTGCGTAGGGTCTTAGTTGCTGTGTGCAGGCTTTCTCTAGTTGTGGCGAGCCAGGGCTACTCTTTGTTGCAGTGCACAGGCTTCTCATGCAGTGGCTTCTCTTGTTGCAGAGCATGGGCTCTAGGCGTGTGGGCTTCTGTAGTTGCAGCAGGCGGGCTCAGTAGTTGTGGCTCGCGGGCTCTAGAGCGCAGGCTCAGTAGTTGTGGCGCACAGGCTTAGTTGCTCTGCGGCATGTGGGATCTTCCCAGACCAGGGCTCGAAACCGTGTCCCCTGCACTGGCAGGCAGATTCTTAACCACTGTGCCACCAGGGAAGTCCCTGATATAGATCTTTTAAATCTCAGCTTTGGAGACAGATTCATAGAAGTATTTTACAGGAATCTTCTCTCCCAGTCCCTTGCTATCCCCACCTCCTTCCCTTTCAGCTTCTGATCTGTGCTCCTATGTAATAATCCTCGCCTGTTTTCCAGCCTTGAGACTTCCCTTGCTAGTTGAGTTGGGGCCTCTTTAAAGGCAAATGGGCATACTTTATAGTGCCTCTGGCTTTTTGGATTCTGAGTGAATAAAGCAGTTTCTAAAAAGGGAATGAGGGAGACCAGTTATATCACTTCCTTCTGACATGTGCTGCACATACGTGGCATCTAGAAATTTCAGCTGAGGATTCAAGGCACAGCACACATGATAAGTACCACTTATGAAGTAGATGACAATTTTGAATAACCAAATGATAATGGTTGAGTAACTGCTTAGAAACCTATTTTCCCAAGGGTGGAAACCGAGCCTTTGAAATTTAGACTTCCACATGGGTGTGTTCAACCATAATACTCGGATTTTTTAGGGACCTAAGTCCCTAGATAATACCCTGGTATGTGGGACTTTTCCCATATAGGGGCTGGTTCCCTGGTTTCTCCTTTGCCGAGGAAAAGAGGTTTTGCACTGAGTATTGGATATTTTATTCCAAGCATATGGTTTTTGAGGAAGCATACTGTTTATTTTTCTTTGGGGCTGCATTGATTTAGCTGGATCCTAAATTGTTAATACCACAAGCAAAGCATGATTTCTTGTGAGGGATGGGCGGGGGAAGCTGTGGGAGTCTCTCAGCTTTGGGGTTCGGGGTGGGGAGCAGGAGCCACGCTGGTAGAACGAGAGGAGCTGCACACGTGGTCTCGGGGCGCCGTGGGGTTTGCATGTGGGCTCCAGCGCATGCTGGAGTTGGAACACTTTTGGAACTGAGGCTCATGGGAAGTTCTTCCAGTTGCTTTATTTTGAGCAGCATTTTCCTCTGCAGATCGGCAGCTGTTTGGAGGAGGGGGCATTCGTTGCTGTCAGCCAGGATGATTTCCAGAGCAGACCTGTATGGATTTCATTTATTTCACATTTATTTCAGGGGTATGTGGCCTGTCGTGAGTCAAGAGGACTTTGGTTCCATTTTCCTGGAAGTTGGTGGGCTTCTGTGAGCCTGCTCTATTTATCTTGGACGGTTAGGCGAGTAAAAAAGCAGCTGCATAGTTAGCCCTTGTTGCAGGGAGCTTAGTTTCATAGGTCATCCTCTCGGGGATTTTTGTACAGTCACATTTACAGCCTTGAGTTTTCTTTGCCTTTTTTCCCCCTCTCTTTTTCCATCTGAAGTTCAGTGCTCCATAAAAATTCTGAGGAAGGTGGGTAATAATTTGAGGTAGAAGACAGGAATTGTTTAGTTTCCTCCCCACCCCCATTTCTTGCCCAGCCTTCCCCCACCCCCGTCCTTTGCAAAAGAATCTGCAAATGAGGTCGCTTATCCCCTAGTCAGACTGGCTTGTCCCCTGATCTGTCTGAATATGTGGCTTTGACAACTTTTACCTGCTATTTCTTGGTTTCTAGGGGAGGGGATAGTAAGATCGTGTGATTTCAAAGCAAGAACTGGCAAAATTGGAAGATGTCTTGTGGTGGCTCCCAGCACCCACAAAGCTGAGCTCATTGGCTTGCACCTCATACAGACTTCCAGGAACACTGTCACTGTCGGTGGCTGGCACGATGGCCTTAAGGACTTTGTTGGCACTTCAGGAAGTCTCCACAATGGCTGCCTCTCACAGTGGGAGCGCTGACAAAGTTTATGGGGAGTCGGTAGCACTTGTTTTGAAAGTATGACTCTGGTCTTAGGCTGCACATCTCTGTGAGGGGTCAGAGGTGGCCTTGTTTGAAGAATGGAGAGTAGTGCCCTACACCTGTCACTTAGGTGGCCCGTTTCCTACTTGTCTGTGTTTGCTATCCTCACATACAAATTTCATGGTGTGTTTTGTATGTTGTGTTCACACTTGAAGCCATAGCCTGATTGGTGACTTTTAGTAAGGTAATTTGGCTAATCTGGTATCATCCTGGACTTTGAAGTGATGCTGGTCATATTTAAAAGGTCTGTGTCAGGGCTTAGAAGTTGATATTTCTGTTGATGGCCTCCTCCCCTCCCCAGCTGCCGCTCATTATTCATTAGATACACATCTTTTGTCCGCTTCCTTTGTGTTACAGGTCTTTAGCTGCTGTTGTGATACTAAGTAGATATTTTTGCTGCAACATTTTGGCTCTGAGCTGGCTGTGTTTTACAGTGTTGCAGATTAGTTGGCTAACTTTGGCACGTGGCGTCCACAGAGCAGAAGCCTTTCAGAGAGGTGCTTATCACGGACCATTAGTGATTTTTGTCAGCTGTATAAAAATGCTATGATTAACCGATACCCAGGTATCCATGTAGATGAGCAGTTTTCCTTTATGCTTACTTGGCGCTTCTCTCTCTAGGAGTAGTCGGGAGTAAGTGTTCCCTGGTAGGCTTTGTGTTTTAATCCTGGGAAGGCTGTCTTAAGAAACCTTTATATTTGATTTTCTCGAGGTTGGTGTAGGGATCATTTACCCTTACTGAATTTTAGCTTCACTATGAATTGTTTTCTGCAGTGTTAATTTTAGGCAAGTAGTAAATACTTCTTTGGTTTAACAGTATCCCGGAGTTTGAAGAAACCTACAAAAATTGATTGGTCCAGCATCTTGTTTTAAGCAAGGAAATGGTCTAATTCATGTTATCCCAAGCCGTTTTTTGTTGATTGCTCCTTGTGAAATGATAATAGGTGTCATTCTGACACACACACACACACACACACACACACACACACACACACAGAGTCAAATAACTTTGGAATAGGGTTAAACAGAATTTAAACTATCTCATTTTACTTTTCATAAGCAGATGTTGTGACTCTATATTTATAAAAAACATATTTAGTGAAGCATCTTCCTCTCTTCCCTGTTCTCCACCTGCCCTGTTAGTTTCTTGTTATTCCTCCCCCTTTCTTTTTACACAAACACTAGCATACTCCACACATTGTTTTTGCACCTTGCTTTTTTCACTTACTGTATCAGGTTAATTTTTTTAATGTAACAGGGTCTGTTAATATTTTCATTAATGATTTCTACTTTTTGTGTGTGTGTGTGTGATGCTTAGAAAAGTTTTTCCCACTCTAAGATTATAAAAAACAGAATGGGCTTACAGACAGACAGACCTGACTTGGACCCCTAGCTTTGCCACATCACAGCTGTGTGATCTTGGTTAAGTTACGTAACTTTTCTAAGGCTCAGCTTCTTCCCTTATAAAATACGTTATAGGATTGGTATAAGAATTAAAAGAGATAATGTATGTAATGTGCTTAGTTCAGAGCCTGACACGTAGTAGGTGTTCAGTATACAATAGCTGTTTTTATTATAATTACCAAGCCCTGTTTTCTTATATCCCAGTGCTTTTTGACTTCCTTAAAGGCAGGAACAGTCTCTTAATCTTTGTGTCCTTGGTTCCTCCATCAGTGCCAGGGATAACTAATAATAATAAGTCAGTAAACGTTTGTTGAAAAAATAAACCAACCTTTATACAATCTTTTTTTTTTTAATTTAATTTATTTATTTAGTTTTGTCTGCGTCGGGTCTTAGTTGTGGCATGCGGGCTCTTCGTTGCAGGGTGCGGACTTCTCTCAAGTTGAGGTGCTCGGTCTCAGCAGTTGCAGCACGCGGGCTTAGTTGCCCCGCAGCATGTGGGATCTTGGTTCCCTGACCAGGGATCGAACCTGTGTCCCCTGCATTGGAAGGCGGATTCTTAACCGTGGGACCACCAGGGAAGTCCCCAATCTATTTTTTAAAATGTCCTTAATAATTGTTGTTGCTTTTTGTGTAATCATCATGTCTGGATGTACCTAATCCTCAATAATTATAATTATACTTATATGATGTTTTATAGTTTATAAAGTGCTTTGACACAAGTCTCAACTTATTCCCTGTAACAAGCCCAGAAGGTAGGTGATTCTTCTTCCCATTTTTCAGATGGTGAAAATATACATCTCTAAGCCTCAAGACAGGGAAGTGGCAAAACTGATGCTTGTACCCAGATATTATGGCTTTTTATCCAGTAACTTTTTTGCTGAGCCTCATGTCTCTTGGACCAAAGGGTATGATTGATAAGGAATGGAGTGAATATGTGCTTCATTGTATGCCACGTTTAATATTGAAAACATTTTACTCATTACCTGACAGTGGATTCGTGTAGCACTTGAAGTCAACACTGAACCCCAGTTTTTTTCTTCAATAATTTGGATCTAGCCAGTGTTTTGAATTGGGATTTTGCTAAAATTTATCATGTACTTGTATGTGCCAAGCATTGTGGGAGAGATTTTATGTGTTTATCTCACTTTCCTGTAGTACATATTGGGAGGAGTTAGATGGGATAGTTGGTTGCTGTATGTATGGTAGTTTGTTATTGTTGTTTGGTTTTTGCCTTAAAGTTATCAGTCTCTAATTTTATTATCAATCAAGTAATGGGTCAACAATAGCTAAGTCAATGGATTGATAATGGTGGGTAGTATAAAATCATGAGAGCTGAGGGCATCTCAAAGTTACCTGGACCAGCTCTCTTGTTTCGGTCAGGTGAAATAGATGCTGTGCCCATTTTTATGGAGAAGTTATGTCAGGCTCAGAGAGGGTATGAGAAAGCAAGCAATAAGCTCAGACTTTCAGCTCTAGGACTAAATAGAATCATTTTTTATTCTTTTTTTGTAAAATTTATTTATTTATTTAATTTTTGGCTGCATTGGGTCTTCACTGCTTCACGCGGGTTTTCTCTAGTTGCTGAGAGCGGGGGCTGCTCTTTGTTACGGTGCGCGGGCTTCTCATTGCAGTGGCTTCTTTTGTTGCGGAGCATGGGCTCTAGCATGTGGGCTTCAGTAGTTGTGGCACGCGGGCTCTAGAGCGTAGGCTCGGTAGTTGTGGTGCACGGGCTTAGTTGCTTCGCGGCATGTGGGATCTTCCCCGACCAGGGCTCGAACCCGTGTCCCCTGCATTAGCAGGCGGATTCTTAACCACTGTGCCACCAGGGAAGCCCCTCATTTCTTATTCTTTTCTACTTTTTGGGTGTGATTTCTCTGGGAGTTTCTTATATGGAGTTTTTTTTTTTCACCTTTTACATTTATTTTTTAAACATGTAATGTATGTTCACGTGGTTAATGATTCAAACTATGCAAGAGATTGAAGAGTAAAAAGTCTCTGCCTTTTCCCAGCTACCTAGTTTCTCTCCTTGGAAGTAACCAGTATGGTTAGTTATCTGGGTTTCTGTCCAGAGATAGTATCTACGTAATATTTTCTCCACCCCCTTTTAAAAACTCAAATGGTAGTATGAATATTCATATGCTTTTCTTTTCTCTATAGTATTTGGAGATCATTTTATATCAGCTTGTAAACTTTTTTTCTCTATTTGTTAGGTTTCTGGAATTAGGATTATTCTGTTCTGCTCTACTGAGATAACTACATCTAAATGTCTCTGGGAAGGATGACTCTGATTAGTACAGGATCTCATAAAGTAAGAGTCTGCATTTTTATGGAATCATGGAGTCACAGGGTCAGAGACCTAATCTGCATCTCTCTTCTCTCATGTGAATATCCATAAATCCCTGACTGATGATACCTTTTAAAGATGCTTGAGTACAATGTAGGCATCTTCAACTCTCCACCTGCTCCAATCAGCTGCTCCTGGTCCTATCTTTTTGTGGTAGTAGGGCCCATTTGGGGTCAGGTATTCCATTTGTCATTGAGTTAGTAATGATACTCTGGATCTGCCTTGAGTCATTGCATATAGAATCTCAACTGCAGTGTGATTTTATTCCGTGTGACATCTTCTATACCAGACATATCCAGAATGCCTAAGTTTATCCTGATTGAATGTTATTGCTGTCAGGAGGCTGTTCAGTGAGCCAAGTTTGGTGCTGAATTGTGAGAAAGAAAGGTTTGGTTCCTAGTAGGTGTTTGCATCTCAGCAGCCACAGTTGCTGTTAGTTTCACTTTACTCCTGTGTTTGTGGAAAGCCCAGGATTGAGTGAATGCTCTTCATCCCTGGAATATGACCAGTCTGTGACTGAGACTCGATGGGAAGTAAATAGATATGGTTCAACAAACAGGGAATATTTTTCTTTTGTTTTGTGGACAGTAGTGGATTCTGATTCAGACATAGAATTAAGGATTTCAAGTTTAGGCTTTGATTCTAGCTCAGTTAACCTTTACACACTTCTGCATTTAAAGACGTGAACTAAAACAGTGCTTTTCAGAGTTGGCTTCTGCAATGGACCTTTGTCTTCACAAAAATATTATAGAGGAGGTAGCATTCCCGCTGTTTGGAGAATGAGGCCAGTGGGGATGCGTCTTGCATTCTGGATGAATGTTGACCTCCATTGTGTGGTGATGCTAATCTCACCATACAATCTTTCTGGTCACAAGGCTTTGCAGGGAGTGAATTAGGCCCACTCCGTCTCCATGACCCCACACAGTGAATGGAAGCAGGCAGGGCACCAGATGCTGTGTTGCTTCCCCTGTTGCGTCTTCCTTCACACTCGGTGTAATGTTTCCAGGCATTTGTGCAACCTGAGAGCAGAAAGTGCCTGTCTTAGCAGTCGAGAGATGGGTTGGCAGGTGGCTCAAGTTACTCCATGTTCCTGATAAGAGCCACTGATGCAGGCTGGTGGCTCCTGTGGGGTGGGAGCTGTATTGCCAGTGCCCTGCCCAGCAGGAATGGTGGTTTGGGTCTCTGTGGTGTTCTAGGACTCCAAGAATGTACCCAAAGGCAGTTTGAGAGGTCTGGCCAACATCTCTAGGGAAGTAGCACAATTTAGGAAGCACATCTTGCTTTAAAGGATATGGGTCTTAGGAAGTGGTGGCACACAGAGGAAGAAGCATCAACATTGAAAATATGAAGTGCAAACCCGAGGAATAGAAATGGAATTTTATTATTCCACCTCTTAACCTAAAACGCAGTTGAAGAATTTATTGAGTCAGGTAGTGCTGGGCACAGTGATGACTAGGACTTGGACTTGCGGTGGGAAAGTGGATGTATACACAGATAATTTTAATGCAATGTGATCGTTTCTCTGATAGAGGCTCACACTGAGCATGTCAAAGCCTGGTGCTCTGGTAACATATATTCTGTGTGCCACTCTATCAGAGCAGTTATCACCTGTATTAAAATATTGGGGTAAGAGGTGCCATTCTGCCTAGGTTCAAATTCTCTCTCTGCACCTACTTAGCTGTGTGTCCTTTGGGCAAGTCACTTATCTCCTCTGTGCTTCAGTTTTTCATCTGTAAAATGGGGATAATAATAGTTTCTCACAAGGTTGTTGTATTAGATGAGTTCATAGAGTAAATATAATATGCTTAGAAGAGTACCAGGTCCACGGTAAGCGTATATAAGTGCTATCTGTTGTTACTGTGGTTGTTAACAGTACCAAACAGGGGCACTGGAGACCATGGCAAACCCATGACCAGTGGTGGTACAGAGGTCCCCACTGTATTCACTTACTGTATTCATAATACCGTATTCATTGCTGTATTCACCGAAAGATTTTTTGTGGTGACTATGCCAGGTACCGCACGGAAGCAAATGAATGAGATGTTAACCGGCTATGTGACTGCACAATACGTGATGAGAGTCAAGTATTTGGCAAGTGTGTAAGTAAGAGGAATATTGACGTGAGAGGCTTCAGTATCCCATGGCAGTTTCAGAGAAGGGATCTTGCTGTTGCTTTGGAGGCCCTTTAGCTTTCTTGACATTCTGAGTATAGGTTATGTATCTTACTTTAAGGTAGGACAGTACTTGACTATTTCAGATAGGTAGGTATCTTTCCTGTTTTTTAAAAACCTCTAGGAGAAGGCATGTTAGATCAGAATCTATCCATCAAGCCATCTATCAGTCCTTTCTTACTTTCCTCTCTCCCTCCTTCTCTACAAGGGAAAAGTTGCTAATATTTAAATCACTTTCCTTGTTCTTTATATTAAAGTAAACTTCCCATGTTGTACAAAAGGCCTTACCCTTTTGCTCAGTCATTCATTCATTTAATAGCATTTGAATGTTATGACATGCTAGATGCCAGGATTATGGAGTTAAAGGAGGTTCTTATGGAACCCGGGAGGCTTATTGGGGAAGGTTTCTGGAACAACTATACAGTAAAAGAAAAACTTGGTAGCACAGTGTATTATAAGGGTGTAGGTAGAGAAATAGGTACTTATATTGCTGGTGGGGTGAAAAGTCACGTAACTTCCACAAAGAGCTATTTAGCAATGTCTGTTAAAATACATATATTCTTTGACCCAGCAGTTCCATCTCTAGGAATTAATTCTACAGATACTATTGTGTCTGTGTGTAAGAATATACAGTACAGAATTATTTGAAATAGCAAAAGGTTGAAAAAAATCCAAATGCTCTTTGACAGGAAATCTGTGAATTAAAATAAGATACATTCTTAAAATGGAATATCATGCAGACGTTAAAAAGAATTAGACAGCTCTATATAAACGCATTTAGAAGACACTAAAATACATTCAGTGTGAACAGTCACGGTGCTGAAAAAAGTGTATAGTTTGTTACTATTTGTGTAATGAAAAAAGTATATATCCGTATACTTAGTACACATAGACTCTCTTTGCCAGGAAATGCAAGATTCTGGTAACATTGGTTGCCTCTTGGGAGGGGTATTGAGTGATGAAGGAATGGGTTATAGGTGAAGATTTAATTTTCACTGTATACCTTTTGTGCCTTTTGAATTTTGTATTACATGCATGTATTGTTTTAAAAATAAAATAGTTTATTAAAATTACATAGGAGGGACTTCCTTGGTGGTACAGTGGTTAAGAATCCGCCTGCCAATGCAGGGGACATGGGTTCGAGCCCTGGTCCGGGAAGATCCCACATGCCACGGAGCAACTAAGCCCGTGCGCCACAACCACTGAGCCCATGCTCCACACCTACTGAAGCCCGCACGCCTAGAGCCCGTGCTCCACAACAAGAGAAGCCACCGCAAGGAGAAGCCGGTGCACTGCAAAGAAGAGTAGCCCTGCTCCCCACAACTAGAGAAAGCCTGTGCGCAGCAGTGAAGACCCAACGCAGCCAAAAAAATAAAATTAAAAAAGAAAAAAATTACATAGGAATAAGTACAGGAGCTACTTTACTTATGATCCTTGAACTTGCTAATTTTCATAGAAAAATGAATAAAGTTACGTGTTAGAGCAAAAGTGCGAATTCTGCTTATCACAAGCAAAGAAAAAATAGTACTGGTGGTGGTACATGGTCATTTAAATTTTGTCTGTCACACTGTTTATTGGTATATAGGATGTTTCCAGTGCTTTTAACTATGTCTTATTATATTTATTTATTTTTTTGTGGTACGCGGGCCTCTCACTGTTGTGGCCTCTCCCGCTGCGGAGCACAGACTCAGCAGCCATGGCTCACGGGCCCAGCTGCTCCGTGGCATGTGGAATCTTCCCAGACCTGGGCATGAACCCGTGTCCCCTGCACCGTCAGGCGGACTCTCAACCACTGCGCCACCAGGGAGGCCCTATTATATTTATTTTTAACGGTCTTATTCAGTAAGGATAAAACCTGATTATAACGAAAATACTGATATGAAAAGGTGGATAAATGTAGAGATGAATAAAAATGGAGGTGATGTTAGGAAATGGTAAATGTTGTATATGTGTACGGGATGATTCATTCAACAACAGATGATAATAAAGGGCCAAGTGCAAATCAACATGAGTTGACAAGAAACAAAACAAGTCAGAACCACTACCATAAGCCTCTCTAGTTTTCTTAAGAAATGTCCCCTCACTAGAGGTGCACCCATGGGTTCCTTGGATTTTTTTCACGTTGGAATTTTATGAACCAATGGACTTAGGAGCAGCCTTTCATTCCAGACATAACCTGATGGTAAATAAAGGAGCTTCTGTACCCTGATAGGAGTGAGCACAGGGTTTCTATGGCAGCATAATAGAGGAATTCTTAGCCAGCCAGGCTGGGATGGGCGCAGAGAGAGCATTCTGCAGAAGCCACTGGTGAGTACTAAGTGAGTGAGCAGGGCTTAGGCAGGTAAAGGAGAGGGAGGCTCAGGCCATCTGGGCAGGAGAGGCAGAATGTCCAGGGATCAGGTGTGAGAGGACCTTCATTGGGTCCATGGGGAGGGCAGAGGATTTTCCCAATCTGCCTTTGGTAGTTAGTCCCTCCTCAGACAGCCATCCCCTTGCAGTCATGTACCATTGTTCACGAAGCTGACTAGAAGACGGTGATTGGATTATCCTGCCACTCTCGGAGCATAACCTCATAGAGGTAGGGGAGTAGAGACACTGTCTTAGTTCATCCAAAAGAAAAAAAAAGGTAAGAGAGAGCAAAGAAAACCTGTATTTGATTATGTTGTATATATGTAGATGTGCCTTCTAGCAGAATTATTATTTTTTTTTCCGTTGTCTTCATCCTAGAAGAAGCTTTACTCTGTTTGGAATCACAGTTTGAGTGCTGCATGGAAACAACTTGAACCTTATGTTCCATTTCATTATATTTAAATTTATGTGAAGCACTTTCTACCACTTAGGCATGCATTTTGCTCTTCATAGCATGGAATGCTGTAACAAAATGTTTCGTCCATCAGAGGCTTTCTCAACATTTTACGAGCGTTTAAGTGCTTAATCTCCACAGTGTGCAGGGTAGGTGGCAGGTGGTCAAGTGATATTTTTTTCACGTATCTTGCATATTCTCATGTTTTGGTGGTTCATGCCTCTTAAGGAGAAATTTTCCCCTTTGAAGCTGAAATACCCTATGCTTTGAATCCAGTCAAAGACAAATTATTCTGGAAAGCTTGAACCAAACCTGGTCAGATGCTTCTGAGTTATGATAGAGGGATTGAAATAAACTTTTTCAGCTAAAAATAATTTTGCTCACAAGTTACCAAAAATGGCCGACTAGAAATGCTTTTAAGATACTTGTCCAAGCTACCATAAGCCGAAGGTCAAGAAAAAAGTTTAGAACACATTTTGAGAAATGATTGGCTCTATTTTGCCAAAGCTTTTGCCAAGCTTCTTATTCCATAATTGCCCTGAGAGACAGAAACTGGTGGAAAGTGTTATGCCTGAGATTCACTGGGAACCTAGACGTTCTTCAAGTGGAACACGTAGGCTGCCTGTTTCTTCTGACAGTAAACTCATACTTCTGGGAGGCATTAGGGTTAGATGAAAATGAGACACTTAATTCTAAAGATATTGTACAATTACCTATGCTAATTAATTATTTAAAACCTATCTCCTGTTGCAGAGCAGTTCTTACTCTCAGGGAATATTTGTTAGTCTTCACAGAGAGCCAAGTGCTGGGTCTTTAGCACGTGGTACTGCCATTGATGCTCTGTTGTTCTGTTAAGGTACTTCTCTGCATCTCACTGAATAGTGGACAGTTAAGGGCAGCACTTTATGTGCAGTATGATCGGTTGTCACTGGAGTTTATATTTATGCTTCATTCTAAAACCTCAGTGTACCTTACTGATTATGCAGAGGGTCCCTTTGCAGCAGCAGTTTGCACCACTGATTGCTGGTGGTAGCCTTGAGAAGGCATGGTGACTCTCCTTAAGGTTGCTTAGTATTGTAGAATAAAGTCTTGATTTAGAATAAAATTTAGAGCTTTTTTCCTCATAAAAATTGCTCTTTTAAATAGAGCTAATATAAAGCCATGATGTTTTTCCTTCCTAAATTTAACACGTATTTATTGAGCCTCTGATGTGTATGAGGTAATGAGAAGGGAAATTGACCGAGCTCATGTCAGAGGACCTCTGTCTTCCTTCAGTTAGAGAAGAACAGTAGCCTGTAGGCAGGGATGGTAATGACACTCTGAGATGGTGGAGAAATTTTAGAGGTAGGTGTTGTTCCAGTGTAATAAGCATTCATTAAAAAGTAGAATAGGGCTTCCCTGGTGGCGCAGTGGTTAAGAATCCGCCTGCCAATGCAGGGGACATGGGTTGGAGCCCTGGTCCAGGAAGATCCCACATGCCACGGAGCAACTAAGCCTGTGAGCCACAACTACTGAAGCCCATGCGCCTAGAGCCTGTGCTCCGCAACAAGGAGCCACTGCAATGAGAAGCCAGCACACTGCAATGAAGAGTAGCCCCCACTCGCTGCAACTTGAGAAAGCTGGGTGCAGCAACAAAGACCCAACGCAGCCAAAGATAAATAAAAAAATAAAAACAAGTACAATAAAAGGATTGCTAAGTCTCAGTTAAGTGCCAGCTTGGATTGAGGTGGTCTTGGTGATTTCTTAACTTCATCAGACGGTACTCAGAAGCCCACAAGTGTAGCTAAGTGCGCATTACCCTGGGCTGAGCGTCAGTAAACTGGGACAGACAGCTTCAGGTGGAGGAAAGGGGCGGGAGAAGACAAAGGATAGGAAGCTTGTGACAGGAGTTTGAGATCTTGATGTTAGAAGAGTTTAGGTAGTGATGATTCCTAAGGAATGGTGATCAAATGGATGATTGTGATAGAGGTCAAGTCCTCTGGAAATAAGTAGGTTGAAGAACTTGGAGGCTTTGGAAGGGTTGTCAACTGGAGGTTGAGGAAGTAGAATGATGTGTAAGCATAACTCAGTAGTTCTCGACTGGGAGAGGTTTTGCCCCCCAGGGGATGTTTGGCAATGTCTGGAGACATTTTTGCCTCTCCTAACTGGAGTTGCTGCTGGCTTCTAGTGGGTAGAAGCCCGGGATGCTGCTTTAACACTTGAAAATGCACGGGGCAGCTCCCTACAGTGAAGGATGATCTGGCCCAGAATGTCAATAGCATTGAGGTTGAGAAACCCTGCATTAACTTTAAGAGTTGTTGAGTAAAGGCAACAGAATATGATTATTTCCCTCCCCTTCCTCTCTGTTTCTTAAAACAGGGACCAGTTGTTAGGTAGAACTTTTTGACTTATTATAGGTGGCATACAGTTGTTACCCAGTAAATGTTTGCTGAGTGACGAATGGTATGAATTGATAGAAAAGCAGCAATGGGGAGCAGAAAGAATGCCAACTCCTAGCAACGGCCTTTAGGCTTTGGAAGACTGTGAGGTATACATATGGGAAAAATGAATTAATATTAGGGTGCAGGAGAAGTATTGAGAGAGTGAAGAAGAAATCAAAATTGTAGAGGTGTGGAAAGGGGAGCTACCCAAGGGGGCCCAGTTGAGCTGGTCGAAAGGCAAAGAAGGGGGTGAGAAGGAGCAAAGATTTTCGTTGTATGTAGGGTTCAAGAGTTCCAGGAGAGGTAGTTGGAGATGGGTCTTTTTTTTTCTTTTTTTTAAAAACACATTTATTTATTTATTTATTTATGGCTGCGCTGGGTCTTCGCTGCTGTGTGCGGGCTTTCTCAGTTGCGGCGAGTTGGGGCTACTCTTCGTTGTGGTGCCCGGGCTTCTCATTGCGATGGCTTCTCTTGTTGTGGACCATGGGCTCTAGGTGCACGGGTTTCAGTAGTTGTGGCATGTGGGCTCAGTAGTTGTGTTGCATGGGCTTAGTTGCTCTGTGGCATGTGGGATCTTCCCGGACCAGGGCTCGAACCCGTGTCCCCTGCATTGGCAGATGGATTCTTAACCACTGTGCCACCAGGGAAGTCCCGGGGTGAGTTTTCCGAGGAAAGTTATTGCAGGTTAGCAATCAGGAAGAACTTACTAATGTAGGAGCTTCTTAGAACTAGAAGAGCCCTAAAGTTCCTTTTGGAATGTTGGTGTGATAGAAACCTTAGTAGTTTCTGTTATGTTCTGGGAAAATTCTATACATGTGTATACATATAGACGTACATACATGTTTGTATACCTGAAGTCTCTTCGTTGCTTTTCACTGAACAGAACATCTTGCAGGATATTTTGTTTCAGTTTGTACAGAGCAACCTCATTCTTCTGAAATGACCACATAGTATTCCATAGTAAGTTTTTTTTTTGTTGTTGTTGTTGATGTTTTAAAATCATGATTTGTTTAAAAATTTCCTATTGCTGGACATTTAGGTTGTTTCCAGTCTTTTGTTAGTAGAAGCAGTGCTGCTTGTGTATGTAGGTAAGTATATGGGGACAGATTCTGAGAAGTGGAATTGTTGGGTCTCTAGGGTATGTTCATTTAAACTTCTGATAGGTATTGCCAAGCAGCCTCCAAAAGCGTATACTTTTATGAACAACGAAGTAGAGTGACTTTTTCCTATCAGCTTGGCAAACTATATGTTACCATACTTTGATTTTCACCAGCCCAATAAGTGAAAACTGGTACAGTGATTTTTTGTATTTTTGAAAAAGGATCTGTTTTTTAAAAAATATGTTTAAAAATTACTTGTGTTTCTTTGTCATGAACTGAGTTTTGAAAGAATTTTTTTTTTGGTCAGTAAGAACTTTCAAAAATTAAGGAAATTAGCTCTTGTCATTCATATTACAAAATTTCTCAGTTTGTCATTTGAGTTTGTTTATAGTATTTAAATGTATGTATATGTGTTTGTGTACGTTTTAGAGCCAGATAAAAACATTTTAATATAATCAAATATATAAGGTATTTATTTTTAAGCTTTTGGATCTTGTTTCTTTCTGAGAAAGGTCTTGTATACTGAGATTTAAAAATAATGTTCTGTGCTTTCTTTTAGTACTTTAACAGGAAAAGCTGGATTTTAGTTTTGGTTCTATCATTTATTAGTTTTGTGACATTGGGCAAATTATGTAACCTCCCAGAGCCTCAGTTTCCTAAACTGGAACGGTTTGATCAGATGATTTGTAACATTGTAAAGAATGTTGTAAAATTTCTTGTTTGCTTTTGAGTGGGGTTTACTTTTGTGTTGTGTGGGGATAGGGAGTTGAGGCAAGCAAAGGGAAAGATGAAAAGAGGCAGGCAGGCGGACATGGAAGGAAGATGGGCAGAAGTAAAAAGGAGGACGGAGAGAAACCAGGAGTGCCAATGAGAAACAAAAAACCCGGAGATGATAACAAAGGAAAACAGACACAAGGAAGGTAGATACCGAGAACTCTAGTGGGATGCATTTTTCCTGTCACAGGAGGTCTAAGGCATTTTGGGCACTTTTGTTCATTCACTCTCCCTTCTCCCCCTTTCTTCCTCCTATCCCTGCCTTTTTCCCTTCTTTCCTTTTTTTTTTTTTAATGGTTGAAAAAAATTTCTTTTTAAATTTTACTTATTTCTTGGCTGCATTGGGTCTTTGTTGCTGCGCGCGGGCTTTCTCTAGTTGCGGCGAGCGAGGCTACTCTTAGTTGTGGTGCAGTGGCTTCTCTTGTTGCGGAGCATGGGCTCTAGGCATGTGGGCTTCAGTAGTTGTGGTGCGTGGGCTTAGTTGCACCGCGGCATGTGGGATCTTCCCTGGCCAGTGATCAAACCCATGTCCCCTGCATTGTCAGGCGGATTCTTAACCAGGGTGCCACCAGGGAAGTCCCCCTTCCTTTCTTTTTCTTTGAATAAGAAGTGTAATACAGAGGATATAAATTAGCACAAATCATAAAGTACAAAAGTTAAGGCTTCAAAGTCTTACTCATGCTGTACATATATAGCATTTTATTTTTAGATGTTGGGGGTAGGAGTTTATTAATTATTTATTTTTGCTGTGTTGCATCTTCGTTTCTGTGCAAGGGCTTTCTCTAGTTGTGGCAAGCGGGGGCCACTCTCCATCGCGGTGCGCGGGCCTCTCACTATCGCCGTCTCTCTTGTTGCGGAGCACAGGCTCCAGACGCGCAGGCTCAGTAGTTGTGGCTCACGGGCCTAGTTGCTCTGCGGCATGTGGGATCCTCCCAGACCAGGGCTCGAACCCGTGTCCCCTGCATTAGCAGGCAGATTCTCAACCACTGCGCCACCAGGGAAGCCCCGTATATAGCATTTAAAGCCAAGTGCTTTGAACTTCTTGGACATAAGTTTCTGT
Source organism: Phocoena phocoena (assembly GCF_963924675.1). Classification (NCBI taxonomy): domain Eukaryota; kingdom Metazoa; phylum Chordata; class Mammalia; order Artiodactyla; family Phocoenidae; genus Phocoena; species Phocoena phocoena. The sequence continues at coordinate 11,822,879 of NC_089229.1, forward strand.
TGGAATTGCTATTATACTGATTTATTGTCTAGCAATCCCTTCCAGCTCTAAAATTCTGTTTTTAAATATAGTGTATGTATTTTAACATTGTTATAAGAACTATAACTTTTGCATTTCCTGCTTTTAGATCTTAAATATGTAAAATTAATAATGCATTCCCACGTTTTATATTTCATGTCTGAGAAGTTCTTCCCATAATTTATGCCTTTAAGAAATCGAGTTTCTGTCTTTGGACACCTGTCTTCTGTGAAACCTTGAGCTGAGATGTTTAACTTCTTCCCTGTCTGCTAAGTATGGGTAATTGTACCCATCCAACAATAAATAGTTAACCAAAATTCTTAAATGACAGATTCCTCTAAAGTATAGTTTTCAGTTATTTCCATCACTTATTTATTTATTTTTTTGCGGTACGCAGGCCTCTCACTATTGTGGCCTCTCCCGTTGGGGAGCACAGGCTCCGGACGCGTAGGCTCAGTGGCCATGGCTCACGGGCCCAGCCTCTCTGCGGCATGTGGGATCTTCCTGGACCGGGGCACGAACCCGCGTCCCCTGCATTGGCAGGCGGACTCTCAACCACTGAGCCACCAGGGAAGCCCCTCACTTATTTTTAAAAAATCAATACATACTTTGCCCTTAGACCCTAAGTGTGATTCTATTTTCCTTGTTGCTTTGGTTGGGGGAAAAAAAAAATCCTGTGGTTACTACCATGCACCCATTTGAGTTGAATACACTCTTACCTCTTAGATGATGGTGATCTTCTCACAAACTCCTTTTTACCTTTTCAACCTCATGAACCTCCCAGAGCTGGCCTGGGACATGCTTATCTGTTGGCTTTTTCAGGTTACCCTGGAAAACAGATGACTAGACTTATTAAAATCATGCCTGACTCTCATGGCAGTGGCTGTCAACGTGGGCTACTTGGAAAGGAAGTTATTGTGGTGATCAGAAATACATACCGAAGGAGAAGGGGATGAAAATGTAAGTGGCTTTGGTTGCTTAGCTTTGTTACTGGTAGCTTGGCTTTCGGGGGATACAGAGGTCTCGATGTCATCTTTTGGATTTGATCAAAAGCTTTCTTCTTTTCCACTTCTGGAGGATGGCTTCTTTGGGAAAGAATCACCTTCGTTGATTCCTCATTTTGTGCATTTTAGATCCAGTCTCTCCATTTCATCCCCAGACTCATTTTATGTAAAGTGAAACCTAATCAAGAGGTGTCGATTGAGGTTCTGCTCTTTGTGAGGTAGTGTGGGCAGGAAGAGGAAGATCCAGGGGGTGTTCTGTAAAGGGTTTCAATTCAGTTGTGTAGGTGATGTATAAACTAAGCCAAAATTAAATAACAGTTGAAGTTGATGGTGTCAGATATGGTAAAGGGTCATGTACCTTGCTAATTTGTTGGTGAGAAAGACTATATTTATTATAAAATTGTACCACAGTTGTTTTTCTGGATTTGCTGTACACTTAGAAAGATAAAAATATAAAGGAGAATAAAAGGGGATCCAGAATGTAAGCTATGGCAACTGAAAAAGTTTTTATGACTTTTACATTTTTTAAATGAAGTTGTCATATTAATTATTTTAATTTTAAACCTGGGAGGCCAAGGAAAAAGTTTCCTTTGGTCCTGGAAGCTGACTCAGACTTTACATTCCCTCCCCATCTCAGTTCCTTCCAATATTTACAGGATCTCCAATAGCTGGCTTCAGAAATTAGTTGCAAGAGGTCCTATGCATGATGTAATGTAGTAAATACTTAAAAAAATATTTGTGGAAGAAATAACTAAAGTTCTGTAGGGAGTCCGGAGAGTGTATAGAGACATTTTGAGTCTTTGTAGCTACTTTAGAAACAGTGTTGCTGCTGGCAGGTGGGTAGCTGGGAGAGTTGAAGGGACTTTGCATTGGCTTTTAAAAATCTCGAGGCACTTCCCTGGTGACGCAGTGGTTACGAATTCGCCTGCCAATGCAGGGGACACGGGTTCGAGCCCTGGTCCGGGAAGATCCCACATGCCGTGGAGCAACTAAGCCTGTGTGCCACAACTACTGAGCCCGTGTGCCACAGCTACTGAAGCCCGCATGCCTAGAGCTCATGCTCTGCAACAAGAGAAGCCACCGCAATGAGAAGCCTGTGCACCGCAATGAAGGGTAGCCCCCACTCGCCGCAACTAGAGAGAAGGCCCGCGTGCAGCAGCAAAAACCCAATGCAGCCAAAATAAATTAAATAAATAAATTTAAAAAAATGTATCTTGAGACCTCTTCTGAAAGCAGCAGCTCTTCTGTTCTCATGGATGGTCTGCCTGGTGAGTTTGGACAACATGCAGTATTTCTACCATGTGAATGTCTAAAATGACTGAAGAATCCAAGACTGACCACCCTGGAGTGTGTATTGATCAAAACCATTTGAGCTGTAGGCACAGGGGTTTGAAGGATGGCTGGATGTACAGAGACCGGGTAGAAGGGGATGCTCATGAGTCCCCTGTGTCTCATGACCAGAGCCAACTAATGATAGTTTAAATGCGTCAGATGCCAGTGAATCCCTATTGTTCCCTTACCTATTGAAGTCTGAGAAGTTCTCGTTTAGGAAAGGTATCTGTTGTTACACTGCTCATTTTGGGGCAGTATCTGGACCAGGGGTCAGCTGCCTTTTCTTCAGGACCTCAAGGACTAATGTGTGAAGACCTGCATCTTTTTGGCTAGCAGCAAAGTGGATTAGAAGTCTAGAGGCTGGTTGCTTTCTAGTTTTGGAGGTTGAAGATGATTCGTCACGATGCCAGGAAAGCCAGAGTGATGGCCCAGTCAGTAGTCTTGTTGGTATCATTTCAACCTTCTGAGATGAGTCCTTAATGGACACTGAGGCCTTATACCCGGTGTAAGTGCCCTTCTTTGGGCACTTTTTCATTTTTCCTTAATCAACAGTGTTTATAACGTCATGATCATGTGAGGAGAGTGGAACTCCTCTTTCCCTGGGGCTATTTTTCTGGCCGATTTCAGCAGGCTCATATTTCCTGGTGACATTTGTTTTTTTGAGTTTCGTTCAAGCGGGCAGTATTTTGCCTTTACAGCTACTCCCCTGATGGATTCTTGTTTACCCCCTATCCTGGGAGAAGCGTGGTGGGGGTGGTATCCCACCCTGGATAATTGTCTCGGGGCTGGGAACCTGTTGCTGTTTCCTTCATTAGGAGGAGAAACGTAAGGAAGCAGGGAGAAGAAACTTTTTGTTTGGGAGAGAAAATAAAACCCAGCTTTTCTGAGGCCAGAATGGGATCGTGTGTAATAAACTATGAATTCATCCTCTTTTTTCCTCCTTCCCTCCCAGTTGCAGTTGATCTCACAACAGCTGTTTCCAGCTGTCCTCTGGATTTTGCCCAGGCCCCTTGGGATGGCTGCAATGACTCACACAGCTGGGCTTTTTTCCATAATGGTCTCAGTCTGCTTCTCAAGACATAGGAGCAGGAGCAGGAGGAAGAGGGTGACTCTGGTTGCACTGGGGTAGATTTTCTTGTTGAGATTGCTGTCTGCTGAGGGCTCTGGGTGTGATTTGTCCTCCTTTAAAATTAAAGCAGTGGTCCTAGAAGCCAACACTGGTGATGGGGGGGAGGCAAATGCGTTAGCTGGAGAATGCTTTTGGAGAGAACCAGATATTCTTCTACTTTGCCTCCCTCCCCCTGCTTCAAGACCTTCCATTTCAGAGCAAACTGCATCTTTCCTTTTCCAATGGATGTAGGGTAGTGTGTGTAATGGGTAGACGAATGAATGATGAGGGAAACATCAGTTAAAAACGGGGATGATGTACTCTGCACTCGGCCTGATTCTTGGTGTTGATCTTTTGTCGGTGGAGTCAGTTTCTTTTCAGTTTCTCAAAATGGTCCTTCCTTTTCTTAACAGTAAACACTGCCCTTCCCCTCCCTCTTTCCTTCCATGAAGGCCACTCCTTCCTAGCTTGGGAACCTATACAAATGAGATATCTCAGTAGAGAAAACAAAAAGAATCCTTTAGGTGTCTAAAAAAATCCTTATTTTTACCTCTTTGGGCTCCACACTCATGTTTCTAAAAGGGCAACAAGCTGCAGAAAAAATCTTCTAGACCTGCTCTGTCTTATACAGTAGCCACATGTGACTGTCGAGGGCTTGAAATGTGGCTAGTCCAAATTGAGATGCTCTGGAAGTATAAAATATACCTTAGATTTTAAAGACAGTCTAAAAAAAAATTTCATTGAGATTTTTAAAATGTCGACTATGTTTTTATATTGACATATTGAAATGCTAGTATTTTGGATATGTTAGGTTCAATAAAGTATATTATTAAAATTATTCTCACCTATTTCTTTTTACCCTTTTAAATGTGGCTACTAGAAAATTTTTTTTTTTTTTTTTATGGTACACGGGCCTCTCACTGTTGTGGCCCCTCCCGTTGCGGAGCACAGGCTCCGGACGCGCAGGCTCACGGCTGTGGCTCACGGGCCCAGCCGCTCCACGGCACGTGGGATCTTCCCGGACTGGGGCACGAACCCGTGTCCCCTGCATCGGCAGGTGGACTCTCAACCACTGCGCCACCAGGGAAGCCCTAGAAAATTTTAAATTACATAAATGGCCCATATTTCTGGCTCTCAGGATATTTCTGTTAGATGTTGTGCTCGAAGAGAAGAGGAACTTACTGAAGTACAGGTGTGCTCCTCTCTGGTAGTGTCTGTTTCCAGAACCTTGGAGGAACGTTAACGACAGTTTGGGATTCACAACTTAGTGTGCTACAACATACCCACTATGTTAGTTATTTTTTGCTGTGTAGCAAATTGACCCATACTTACTGACTTAAAACAACAAGTGTTTATTTACTATCTCACATTTTCTGTGGGTGAGAAATTTGGGACCAACTTAACTGTGTGGTTCTGACTCAGAATTTCTCATGAGGTTTTAGTCCAGCTGTTGGCTGGACTGCTGCCATCATCTGAAGGCTGGACTGGGGCTGGAGGAGCCACTTCCGAGAGGGCTCATCTCATGGCTGTTGGCATGTTGTCAGCTCCTCACTGGCTATTGGCAGGAGGCATGGGTTCCCTCTGACACGATTGTCTCCTTTGGCTCTTTGAGTGTCTTCCTTACATGGCAGAACTTCCTCGGAGTGAGTGATCAAGTGAGAGATCAGATAAGAGAGAGAGCAGGGGAAGTGGTGCGGTGCCTTTTATGATCTAGTCCCTGAGGTATACACTGTCATTTCTGCTTTACTTATCTGTTAGAAGCAAATGTCTAAGTCTAGTTCCTCCCAAGGGATGGAGAATTAGGCTCCACCTCTTGAAGGGAGTAGTATCAAAGAATTTGTGGACACACTTTGGAACTACTCTACCTACCTGTTTTTCCGCTGTTTTCCCCTGTTAGTGTACCTGTATTTCACTGACTGCCTCTGATGATGGTCAGAGTCCAGTGGCTGAAGTCCATTTTACCCTCAACTGCTACTTCAACAATATTATTTGGAACAATTCTGTTCATTTTGAGGATGCAAATTCTGACTTATAATCAAATTGGTCTTTTCGGGGGTGGGGGGCAAAGATGAGTTTAGCTTTGCTTGAGCTTTAAACACTGGTATGTGCCTATGTTCATGTGTTATGTCTGTGCCTTAGTTGATTTTGAGTAGTGAAATAAGGCTGTTTGGATATTCCATGGTAAATGTGTTATTATGTACTTGTGTATCACACTTCTTATGTAAGATTCAGAGCACTTAAGAACCATTCCATAGCTCATTCTACCTCTGAGAGGTCTGCACGTGAAGCAAGGTACCATTCTATTCCACAGGTAGGGGAATGGAGGTGAGTTCATTTACGCGTGAGATTGAGTGAAGGCGTGTGAGGGATGTAGAGGTGTACTAGGCAGAGACATTGACGGTGCTCTCAGGTAGCTTCAAATGTAGTATTGGAGTTAAGATATTATACAAGTAAGTGTGCTTAGAGCACGCTGCTGAGTTTCCAGAGGTGGGTTCATCCATTGCCTCTCCTCCTGATGGCTGTTTCGTTTTTGGCTCAGCCTCAAACTTCTCAAATTTAGATTGAGGCAAGATGCAAGACTTATAGGATATAAATGACCCATTAGACGTAATCAGTGAAGGTCGAGTTTTGCCTGCTCTGGGTCAAAACAGAGCTTTAGTACATGGAAACTAAGTATACTAGCAGAAAATTGTTGGATTAGGATAGGTTTCAAGATTCAGGAGAGCAGGTATTTCAATCCACTTAACTTCATTTTTTTTTTCGTGTCTTGGTATGATTTACTCAGATATTTCCTAAGGAATTAAACATTATATCTAACGTTTGAGAAGTCTGAAAGCTTAGATGAATGGGCTGTTAGAAAGTTTATTGCCTTGGACAGAGAATTAAAAATCTATGTAATCTAGCTATCTTTTAAACCCTTGTTACCATTATCATAATCTTGGTACTTAAGTAGTTTTGAATTGTTGTTTTCCTTTTTTTTTTTTTGTAGTTATCTCTCGTCTCTCTAACCAGACATAATTTTCTTGAGGATCATGCCTTTTATTTCTTTGTATTCTCACTGCTAATAACTATACTTTCAGTTGTGTATTCAAGAGGCTCCGTACTTAGATACACTGTCAGCATCCACTGGTGTGAGAGTCAGGCGTAGAGCTCATGGATAAGAGTCTTACTGGCTCTGCTGCTTAATAAATTTATAACCTTGGGCAAGTTTCTTAATTTCTCTGAGGCTCGCTTCCTTCCTCTGTAAAATGTTAATAATAGTTTCTACCTCATAGACTTGTGAAAACTAATGAGCTATTGCAAATAAAGCACTTAGCGCAGGAGAGGCTACATATGTGAGATGTGTAAAAAGTTATTTGATTAGCTTATTAATTTTTTTTTATTAGAAGCAGCAAAATTCTTGACTCTCGAGCCTCTCATTATTTATTTCACATTATTTACTGGAGGTAACAGAAGCCTGAATCAGGTGCCTGTCCTTGTCAGTCTACAGGGGTCCAGGTCATAACTGACTCCACTTAGAGAGTTTTCTTGTCTGCTGTGGCAAAATAGATATTCCGCCCTCCTGGCAGGGCCTGAGGGCGCCCCCTCTCTCCCACCATCAGAGGCTGCCAGTTGTTTTTAATACACGGTACGTCACATGGGATTCAAAGGGCCCTCATTTGGTCAGCAGCTAAGACTCTGGGTCACTGAAACCTGGCTAATGCTGACGCCTATCAAAAGGCCCAAGTCCTTCTGCGCCCTCCAGTTTTCTATTAAGGAATTGTTGGGACTCTTTTTGTTTTTTGGTTTTTTTTAGAAATCTTGCAGCAGCCAAACAGATCATTCCTTTCAACTCTGCACTCCTTGGTCAGCGTCCAGAATGTAAGCAACGATGGCCATCTGTGTATTCCTGTGATCTCGGGCCTGATTTGATGCTTTTTCTCTCCTGACCTGACCTTCCAGTGACTTCTTCCCTCATCGACTATCCCATTTTCCCTGTTGCATAGTAAACAAATTTCTTCACCCTCAGCCTTTTAACTGCACGTTATTTCTACCCCTTTCTCTTGACTGAATGTGATTTCTTTCCGAGGCCATCACGTCCCCCTCCTCAAGGGTGGTTGTTGTTCCCCTTGGTGGGGGAGGTCAGTATCCTGTCCCCTCTCTCCCCTCTCCATTGCTCCTATCTAATCTTCTACCTTTGGGCGAAATTCCCGGCCCGTCTAAGCTCTAGTAATCTGGCTAATAATCTACCCTCTTCCCTTGCTCAGTGCTGTTGTTTATTGATTACCTTGCCTCCTTCCCTCATTTAAAAAACCAAAAACTATGTTGGCACTTGGATCTTGAGCTTTCTTCCTACCTTAAATAATGTTATTATTGTAGGAAATTCCAGTGTCTGTGCTGATGACGGACCCAGCACCTTAGCTAGTCCCCTGTCTCTTGGTTCTTTAATTAATCAGCTTCCCTCCTTGAGTTGCACTTTCACCACCTATTCTAAGGACACACTGTGGGTCTTGTCAGTGTGGAACTGCTCCATTTCTGAAAATTTAGACAGGCATTCTCATTTTCTCATTAAGACTCTTCCAGTTCTCCCATTCATTTACTCCCACTGCATCTTTTCTCCAATGTCTCTGAGAAATCTGCTTCCTTGGCCCTCTCTCTCTGTTCTTGCCCTGTCTGTTGACTCCCCTGCCTTTGCTTCCTTCCCTGTCTTGTTTGGATTTCATGGTCCTTTGCTTAAACAGCTCTTTTGGCCAGTATCCTCTCTTTATTTTCATTTTGTTTTACCTACCAAGCAAAACCCCAGGTCTAGATCAATACAAATGTCTGCTGTCATGATTTCCAACCTTTCCTGGACCCTTGACTCCTGTCTGGAAGTCTTTCTGTGTTTGAGTGACCTGTCTTGGGGACTTGCCACGATGGCCGCTTCAGCCGTTCCTCATTGTCCTACCTTCACTTTCTCTTCACTTACAGCAAGAAATCTTGCCTCTTAATTTATAGATGGAATAGAAGCTATCAAATTGAATTCTTTTAACTTCTGCCACCAAACCTACAAACTTCATCTGTTATAGTGAAAGATGTATATCTTTCTTTCTTTCTGTGGTGAATTCTACTTGGATCTCTTGCTTAGATTTAAAAATCTTTTCTTATCAACTTTATACATGCTTATCTCATTAAAAATAAATAAAATCTAGCAAATTAGTCCTTCAGTCTCCTTCACCCTCCAGCTCCTTTTCATTCTTCTCCCTTCTATAAACTAACTTCTTAAAATAATTGACTATATCCTTTGAGCCCATTGTAGTCTGGTTTCTTACTCAACCACAATATTGATACCCCTTCCCTTGGTGTCACCAATAACTCCCTTGTGGCTAAATCCAATGAATATCCTTTTCTATCTTCTGTGTCCTTGAAACGCCTCTTTTCCCTTGGCTTCTCTGGCACCATCCTTAAAAAATGTTTCCCTCTCTCTGCCAGTCCCCTTTCTTCGTCTCTTCCTCAGCCCACCACTTAAAAGTTGCTGTTGTGCAGGATTCTCTAGGCGTATCCGTTGCTGAGGCTTTATTGATCATCTAGGATTCTCTAGGTGTATCCATTGCTGAGGCTTTATTGATCATCTAGGATTCTTTGGGCGTATCCATTGCTGAGGCTTTATTGATATCTGTACGCTGACAACTTGCACGTTGCTGTCTCTAGCCATCTCCTTCCTGCACTTCAGGTGTCTGTCTCCAGCTGCTTCGTGTGCATCTGCGCTTGGATGCCCCACAGTTACTGCAAAGCCAGCATGTCTAAAACTGACTTCTCCTCATCTGCTCTTTCTGCAAAACTCTGCCCTTGTGAAAGTCAGGGACCAGTGCCGCCATTTACGCAGTGGTCTTTCTGCCTTTATTTTTGTCCCTTCCATCCCACATCCCTGCATTGCAGCTGTCTTTCTTAGAGTGATCCTTCTGAGACAGCTCTCACCATATCATTGCCTTTAGTCCCATTAAATGACACTGGGGTGATACAGCTCCTACCTCATCTCCCAAACCCTCGACCCACTCATGCATAGACCACGCACCCCTCCTTGAAGGTACCCCTATAAATTTCTCTTTCCACCTGTACTCGCCTACCCTCATCTCTGAAATCTTGGTTTAGAGGTCAGTTTTCTTTGGGAACCTTTTGTTGAATGTCTAAGATGGGGCTGGGAATTCTCCTGACTGCTGTTGTAGAACCTTATACTTTCCCCTTTCTAGCATTTATCTCACTGTATTGTAAATGCCTGTTTACTTTGATCTGGTACCAAACTGTACCAGATTGAGGGTAAGGACTATGCTTTCATCTTTTTTTCTTTTTAAATGCCCATCTTCTAGCATAGTACCCAATATATAGTAGGCCTAATATTTATTGGATGGTTAATGGTTGGATAGGTTATAGGATTTTAGAACTCAAAGAACCCTATCTGTATAGAATATGTCCTGGATTTTCAGGGTGAATGATCACTGTGTGGCATTTAGTTCTTTTGCTAGAGATACTGATTCCAAACAAAGTCGTATTCAAAGGCCCAAACCTCCTTCTAATGTGGTACCCTTGATTTCACTACTTCAGTAGCCCTAGGTAGTTCGTTTCCAAATTTAGGTAGACGCATGTTTCCCAGTCCTGGCTGCGCATTAGCATCATCTGGGGAGCTTTAAAAAAAAAGTTCCATTGCCCCAACCTCAGCAAATAAGAGAATAAATCTTACTCTTATTCTGGTAGGATTGTCATCCATTTCCAGCTTATTAAAATTGGTCAACAGCAGCCTTACTACTCTTTGACAAAAGAAATGGCAGGTGAGACTTTGTATTATCTAATTTCTAGATGCACCAGTCGTTGAGCATTTGGAAATCAGGGGCCCTTTTCTGTCTGTGACCCTTGGCTCATGATCTGTAATATAGAATGTGAGCAAAAGGTTTCCATCCGGTGTAGTTGCCGGCTCCTCTGATAGGGTCTCTGGTTTGGGGAACTGCTGTTGTATCACATACCTCTTTATGATGGGCTCACAGACTAATTCCCAGGGGCTAACCTGATGTAAGTAGGAAAATTTGGTTATTATCCCCAGAAGGAGCAGGTTATTATTTAATTACTTTTTTTCCCCTTTATTTTTGGCTGCGCTGGGTCTTCGTTGCTGTGCACGGGCTTTCTCTAGTTGCGGCGAGCGGGGGCTACTCTTCGTTGTGATGCGCGGGCTTCTCATTGTGGTGGCTTCTCTTGTTGCGCAGAACGGGCTGTAGGTGCGCGGGCTTCAGTAGTTGTGGCTCGCGGGCTCTAGAGCGCAGGCTCAGTAGTTGTGGCCCACGGGCTTAGTTGCTCCACGGCATGTGGGATCTTCCTTGACCAGGGCTCGAACCTGTGTCCCCTGCATTGGCAGGCAGATTCTTAACCACTGTGCCACCAGGGAAGCCCTTAATTACTTTTTTTTTTTTAAATGTTATTTCATCTTTGCTTTTAGGGCTGAAACATCTCCTGTTGAAATATTTGAATTTTGGAAAAGTTGCTGCTTTTGGTAACTCTGAGGAATCAGGCGAATTTTTTAAGTGGTTCTTAGGCTTCCCTGGTGGCGCAGTGGTTAGGAATCCGCCTGCCAGTGCAGGAGACACGGGTTCGAGCCCTGGTCCGGGAAGATCCCACATGCCGCAGAGCAACTAAGCCCATGCACCACAACTACTGAGCCTGCGATTTAGAGTCCGCGAGCCACAACTACCGAAGCCCGCAAGCCACAACTACTGAAGCCTGTGTGCCACAACTACTGAAGCCCGTGCACCTAGAGCCCGTGCTCCACAACAAGAGAAGCCACCGCAATGAGAAGCCCGTGCACCGCAACAAAGAGTAGCCCCCGATCTCAGCAACTAGAGAAAAACCTGCGTGCAGCAGCAAAGGCCCAGTGCAGCCAAAAATTAAATAAAATGAATAAAATAATTAAAAAAAAAAAGGTTTTTAAAAGTGTGAGCTCACCCTTGAGTGCACTTATTTGTGGTAGTAATTGCTTGATAATATCTGTTTTCTGCTACTCAACTAGTATAATATTTAAGATCCATTTATTGCAAAGAGTCTCTGTATCTTAACAGCCTTAGAAGGATTTGAGGAACCTCAAATTTGTTTTCTTCCCTTGCTTTTTATACCAATACGATGTTAGTACTGTGGTGTTCAGAAGTTAATACATTCTTGGCGTGTTGTTTACAATAACATTTCACCAGTGCAAGACTCAAAGAGTTACTTGCATCAGTGAGTATCATAGATCTGAGAGATTTAAATGTTGAAAGATTACAAATATTTTATCCTTGTCATTAAAAACCTGTCATAGAGACACATGAAAACAAGTTGGGCTGTTTACCATTCTTTTTTCTTCCCTAGGTCATTTCTGTAGCAAACCTGTTTGTTTGTTTGTTTTTTAAATTTATTTATTTTTCAATTTTTGGCTGCATCGGGTCTTCGTTGCTGCACGCGAGCTTTCTCTAGTTGCAGTGAGTGGGGGCTACTCTTCATTTGGTGCGCGGGCTTCTCATTGCGGTGGCTTCTCTTGTTGTGGAGCACGGGCTCTAGGTGGGCGGGTTTCAGTAGTTGTGGCATGCGGGCTCAGTAGTTGTGGCTCGTGGGCTGTAGAGCACAGGCTCAGTAGTTGTGGCGTACGGGCTTAGTTGCTCTGCGGCATGTGGGATCCTCCCGCACCAGGGCTCGAACCCGTGTCCCCTGCATTGGCAGGCAGATGCTTAACCACTGCGCCACCAGGGAAGCCCTGTTCGTTTGTTTTTTAATCTGCAGTACAAAGCCCTGGTTTCCAGCAAACTGAGATTTTGTGAAGACTGATTAATTCTCAGGATAGATCTGCATCTGTTTTCAGAATTGCTTGTGTCTAAAAATAATGTGGAACTTAGGTAAAGCAATTGATGAATAGTTCATAAATTGGTCATCATTGGTAGTTTAAAGGTAGTTAATGTTGGGAACTTTCTTCACTCTTGAAAGTGGGACAGTGGGGGTAGGGAAGGTGTCTGCATACTTTCAGCTATTCTGGCCGATACTTTTTTTCCTTTGCCTTCCCCATTATCTTGTTTCCATTGGCTTTCTGGTCTAATGAGGCCTCCTTAGAGAGGGTAGGCATACGGACTTCCCTGGTGGCACGGTGGTTAAGAATCCGCCTGCCAATGCAGGGGACACGGGTTCGAGCCCTGGTCCAGGAAGATCCCACATGCTGTGGAGCAACTAAGCCCGTGCGCCACAACTACTGAGCCTGCGCTCTAGAGCCCGCGAGCCACAACTACTGGGCCCATGTGCCACAGTTACTGAAGCCGAGGCGCCTAGAGCCCATGCTCCGCAACAAAGAAAAGCCATCGCAATGAGAAGCCCGTGCACTACACCGAAGAGTAGCCCCCACTCGCCGCAACTAGAGAAAGCCCGCACGCAGCAACGAAGACCCAACCCAGCCAAAAATAAAAAAAACAATTAAAAAAAAAGAGGGTGGGCGTAAATAAAATATGCATGCTGTTTTTCCTTTGCTAATGACAGTGTGAGAACATTGTCCACTTTCAGGTTTGGTCTTTTATGATGAATTGGCGTTCAGAAGAAGAACGTGACTTATTTTAGTTCCAAGTCGGTCGTATCTTCCCTCTCCCACCTGTGAGCAGGCACGGTTGGCTTTCCATTCAGACGCTGAGCTCGTGTTGCTCTCAGATGAGGGAGCTCAGCCTGTAAGCCCTGGGCCTCAGCTTGGGCCTGCAGCACTTGGTTAAGTGAATCAGGGAGTCTGAATTATTCATTCTCCTTCCTGATCCCGCTGTTCGTATCAAATTCCTGCTGTGTCTTTGGGGCATCTTGCCAGTCTTCAGCATAATTGATTTTCTTGCTTTGTGGGGTGTGTGTGTCTGTGTGCGTGCACATGAGTTGTGCCTCTTTAAGCATTCCTGACTGCTTAGGATAGGAATATTTATTAAGCACATGTGGGTAGCTTTTATAACCTAAAGGAGAGGTTGGAATTGTTCTTTTTATTGTCCAGGATACAAAATTTTCTTTCCAAGTAATAGGATTTATTGACTGATGAATTATGAAGAAGGCTCTTCTATGATCTGAGTACAACACAAGTAGAAACACTTGTTCTTTTCTCTTTTTGTCCTCTACTCCTGTTGTCCCTTCTTTCGTGTTTTTCTGTAAGAAGATATTTCATTGCAGAGCCGTGGACTGTTAGAACTAGGAAGGACCCAGGGGTGATCTAGTCTATAGGCTGTGCAAACTTTAGGCCTATCGTCTGGCCCTTACACAAGGGGTTTTGTTTTAAAGATATTTGGATGAAGCATTTAAACACTGGGAGAACTTACATGAAATCCAGGTTTCTGGCTTCTCTCGGCAGCCCTGGGCCTGCATTCCTGTGTGGGCCCCTCTGCTGGCGCTTTAGGAACGGCCTGCGAGCCCCACCACTACAAGGCTCTACCCGCACACTTCTCTCTTCTCTTACCTCTGGGGAGCGTTACAGTGCCAGTCTAATGCAGTCTACTTATTTTATGCAAGAGAGGAAGGGACTCGCCCCAAATCTTGTAGGTAGTGCGAGAAACTTAGGTGAGGGTTCATGTCTCTTAACTCTTAGTTGATTATGATACTTCATTTTTCTTTTTAACTTCTACCTTTTTTCTCACCCTTATGTTTTTTATTCATTCAAAATATTTATTGTGTATGTACAAAGAGTGAATGCTGGGAGTGTAAAAAGAATATGGTAGAGCCCCCTTGTTCTTGATGTGGTCTTGAGAGACCCAGTGAGTCTGCCTTTGGGGAGAGTTACCACCCACCATTACTCTGTCATGTTATTTTGTTTTATTTTCTTCATATCACTTAACCACCATCTGGAATTATTTTAATTTGTCTGCTTGTTTACTATCTGGCTCCCCAAGTAGAATATAAGCACTGTGAGACCAGTGACTATGTCTTGTTCAACGTTGTATCTCTAGTGCCTAGACAAATGCCTGACACTTAGTAGATTCTCAGTATTTTTTGACTGGATGACTAAAGGAGGCATTTGAACTGGGCTTTGAAGGACGAATAGGAGTTTTCCAAGCAGACAGTTATTGATATATGCGTAAGCATGGAGGCATGAAAATACATGTCATACCTTGTGCTTTTTTGGGGTTGGCCACAGAGGGCTATTTTTTTTTTTTTTTTCTTCTTTTTTTTTCAGAGGGCTATTTTTGATACTGGAAGACCATCTGGATTTGAAGGACCTTGGATCCTTGGTAAAAAACCAGAAACTAAACGTGTTTGAGTCAGAAAACTCCAGTACAGCTTTTTTCCCCCTCTGTAGTCTTTTATCAGGATCTGGCCATTTATCATCATTGATGATTTATAGAGCTTTACCGACATATTTACCAAAGCATTATCATATGACAGATGTGAATCAAGTGCATGGTTCTAATGTGCCTTCAGTCTAGCAACATGTGCGCCTGGCACAGGGCAGTCTGATATTTTACAAGTCCAAAACAACTGGCAGTAGTTATTTTTAGAGTATACAGTGGACCGGGCAGCTAATTTCTGAGGGTATAGGGCAGAGGTTCTCAGTGTTAGCTAGCTGTGCATTAGAATCACCTAGGGAGCTTTTAAAAATATCATTCCTTGGCCATACCCAACCCAGGCCAATGAAATCAGGAACTCTGGGGGTTGGGCCCAGGAATCAGTAGTTTTGTAAAAAATTCCCCAGGTGATTGCAGTATGCAGTCAAAGTTGAGAACCACTGGCTTAAGGGGACAGACACGGGAGGTGAGACAGATTGTGGTAAGTTGAGATAGGAGGAGGGATCCCAAAGAGCACAGTCATTAAGAAGATTAAGAGGACAGTTGAAGAGAATTATTAAGAGTATCGAGTGGAAGATATTTTAGGAAACCAGTTTAGAAATGTATGATTTTTAGAGCAGTTGGAACATAAAGAGGTTGGAAGTCTTATAAATGGTGTCAGAGATAAAGGGAGTGTACCTAGTGGTTGAGGAGGGAGAGAGCCTGAATTCCATGGGGTCTGCTGTGCACATAAATCCTCACCCATAGATTCTAGTTTTCTAGTCACGTATGATGAAAAAACAGTGTACTTGAAGTAAAACATCATGGGACATAGTCCTATGACTAATTAGTTGTGTTCGTTTGGTTCAGTTTGCCAGCCATGTTTCAAGTGCTGAGCGCTGCGTTGGACCCTGGAGATGAATTAGATACAACTCTTGCCATTTAGGATCTGACATTCTAGGGAATTCCTCTGTGTAACTGCAGTTCAGCAGTTCTTAACTTCTCTGAGCCTTTCTCCATCTGTGAAATGTGGGGATATGATGGGATTATTTCTGAGGTTGCTTTCAGCTTGGACATCTTATTACAGTGATTCTAAGTAAAATCTAATAAGAATCAGCACCTCTCCAAGGTAATTTCTATAGTTTTTATTGGGCAGAAAAAAATCCAAGAAAAAGTGTGGTCACAGGGTTTAAACTGAAACAATCCCAGGGCCTTATCACATCCTTTTCCTGTCTTACCTTGTTAGCAGGTTCTGTTTGAATTTGACAAGTATAGTTGGTAAAGAGGATCGGAGAGCAGATGTCCCTAGGGAAGGAAGTGGCTGATGGATTAGAGCAAAAGAAGAGCCTGGAGCTGCAGGCAGATTGGGAAGGTGCTGCCAGAGCATGTTTTTGAGATCTTCCATCGTTTCCAGCACCTTGTTGAGGAGTTGCTGACTACATTCATCACCCAGATGAAGTCTGCTATAATTGGGAACAAATTGCTTATCTTGCCAGCAGCCCTAAAGAAAAGCTTAGGAGAATTGGGGAGATGTATCTTTCTGAAGATTCTTGCGTATTGCAATACAGTCATTGTTTTCTTTGGTAGGTTGTAGAAGGAGGGGAGAGTGGAGAAGGTAAGGGGAAGCGGTGGGCAAAAAGTGCCCCCCCCCCCAAAAAAAAGGAGCCCTGAAAAACAGTTTGTGCTGGGAACTGGGGCAGAGTGGTAGGGCTGTGGTAGTTTTTTTGTAGGCTGTGCTCTCTTGTTGCTGTTTTGCTTTGGGGGACATACACTAATAATTATGGTTAGTTTTTTTTTTTTTTTAATGATACTCTTAGTGTCATCTTTCGTTCTAGAGCTCTCTATTAGAGACTGTGAAAGGATGATTTTTTTAAATGTAAATTTTGCACTCAACATATCAGTCCAGTGTAGAGACTGTACCATGATGTCTATTCAGATATCCTGGATTCTCAGACCTCAGATTACTGTTCAACCATTTCCTTTTCCACTGCCCACTTCCCGTTTCATTCTGCAGTCCTTGTATGCACTCTGCGAACCTAGGCAGATTGAGAGACAGTCCCTGTCCTTGGGAGCTCTCAGTATAGTGGGGAGACTGACCCCAGACAGATCTGTAATGTGCTAAGTGCAGAGAGAGGTGAGTAAATGTTGTGTGTGGGGGAGGGTACCCAGTCCAGCTGGGGCAGTGTGAGTGTCAGGGAATGAGACCTGGGGGCTGTAACGGGAGCTACAAGTCTATGCTAGACAGTAGAAGAAATAGGGAGATCCTGCTTTAATGTGTAGAGCACAGAGTGGGGAGGTAGGACCCTTACTTTTTGGTCTTTTGTATTCAGAAGTACAGCAGCTTCCTTTGCTTCCCACTCGTGGCAGGAGATTCTCTCTTCCTGTGGAATGATGTGGGGTAGAGAAGAATGGCAAGGAACTGGCCCACCTACACGGGAGGAGAGGGAGGCATTAGGGATGTGGGTGTTTAAAAGCTCTTGGCGTGACTAGCTGTAAGCACAGTTGGCTATTTGTGTTACAGTTACTGTAGCTGTTATGCCTGCATTCCCTTTGCTGTGCCTCTCTACCGGGATAACTGTGGGGTCCTAACTTATATCTCTTCCTGCTGCCAGATAAAATAGGTGCCAATGTGTGGTGCATTACAGGGTATACAGTGAATTCTGCGTGGGCTATCTTCCTATTGCTGCCTTAAGTTTTTGAGGCCTCTGCAGCATAAGGGGAAAAATGTTTTATTTTTTTTTTGTATTGAAAGCCACATTGGTGAAAACATAAAAATGAGTATTCTAGATTTTACTGAGGGATTGACCTCTAAATAGAGCTAAAATCAATTTTGGTAACTGTGTTTTGAAAGTGTTAAATACCAAGGGTTGAATATCCATAGAAAAGGTGATTTGTCTGGGAATCCAAGGAACTAGTCACGTTCTGGTAAAACTCTCAGGAGAGTAGCCCAGAAAGAGGATGGGTTTTACAGCCCATCTGCCATTCATTTGTTGTGTGACCTTGTCCAATTGACTTAACTTTTCTCAAGCCTCAGTTTTCTCATTAGTAAACAGAAGCTAATATAACTACCATAGAATTGTTGTGATGATCAGATGTTTATCATTCCACTACTAAAAACCTTTCCCAGGCTTCTTCCTTCATATTTATGTCCCAGCAAGATGACATCACTTGCTATTTCTTTTTCCTTTTGTACATATTCTTGTATTACATATTCTTGTATTACTTTTTACCTGCCTGTCCAGAAAATTCTCTACCAAATAAAACACACAAACCTGGCAATTTTAGGTTAATGCTCTTTTGTTCTTTAGATCTCATCTCAGTGTGCTCCCTTTTCAAGGAAGCCTTTCCTGATCCTGGTCCTGCTCCAACCTGGAAAGTGTTCTTTCTAGATGTTCCATAGTACTCTTTAAATTTATCTGAGTCCTCTGCTAAACGGCAGGTTTTCTGAGGGCAGTGCCTGTCATGTGTACTGTTGTGTTACCAGTGCAGAGCCTGTGCCTTCCTCCTTCCCTTGACTTAAATGATGTATGGTCTGAGCCCAAAAGCTATTGCAAAACTCAGGACAATACAGAGAGGCACAGCAGGCGCCCCCCCCCCCCCCCCCCCCCCCGCCCCTCCCGCTAGATTTACAACCAGAAAAGAAAACCACTTAATTTGCACATAATTGATGGTAAAACCCACTTCCTCTGGGGGCCTGGTGAACCTGATTCTTGTACTTTCGTAGAGATTCAGACTTCTGCTCTCTTTCATACATAAGAGTTGTTTTTTGCTCTGAGTAGAAAACCACTGGAAAGCAAGGGTATGGCTTGGCAGTAATCTTGTCTCGTCATTGGGCCAAACAGCTCTAGTCCCACCACAGCCACTACTTTTTAGAAAAGGACCCCTTTAAACAGAATACCTCTGGGGATGATAAAAACCTAAGGGGAAGAATAGTCTGAGACTCCTTAAATATACTTGGATATCTGCTCCCCCTCCCCCCTTTTTTCTTTAGGGCAGTTCAGGCCTTGGAGGAGACAGGGAGGGAAGGAGGAGTGGCAGGGGGAGGGGGAGAGTGAGAGAGAGTGAGACTCTGTGTGTGTGTGTGTGTGTGTGTGTGTGTGTGTGTGTGTGTTGTGGTCAGGCAGGGACCTCTCACTTACGTGGCCTAAGCGTACCCCATGTGGCCATGTGGTCCTATACATCTCAAAAGTTACCTTCCACTCTAATGGGTCGTATTGCATTTGTGGTAGAGTGAGTGTCAACATTCCCTGCAAAAGTAATGACAAACAGAGCACCTGTAACCCTTTACTACCTCACAAGTCTGTCTATGTCTCTTAAACCAAATACCTTGAGGGCAGGGATGGTCTTATTCATTTCATGTCCTCAGTGATCTGTACAGATGCTGGCATGTCCCACAGTAAACAGTGGTTACCTGTTTGTGGAATGAGGCAGCATGGTGTGGTAGAAGATTGAAGGCTTTTAGAGTTTGTGGACCTCAGTTAGGATGGGTCCAGCCAGCACTTGTTAGCTGGAGGACCTTGGGCGAGGTTTTAACCTTCTGAGCTTCAGGATCAGCTTTTGTTGTGAAGATAAAAGATATGGTGCCCTGCACAATTCCTGGCAGTAGATGGCTATTACTTTTTCCCGAATAGGTCATTTTGAAATAACTTCACAATTAGAGAAAAGTTGCCAAAGCAATTAAAAACTTAAAAATTCCTATATATGTTACTCAGATTCCCCAGTTGTTAATATTTTATTGCTTTTGCTTCATTGCCCACTCTCTTCGTGTGTGTGTGTGTGTGTGTGTGTGTGTATGTATGCATACCCTTTATCATTATTCCTTTTCTGAACTTTTTTGAAGCAAATACTCCAGTGTGCATGCCCCCAAATAGGACTTTCCTACATAAACAGTATACAACTCTCCAAGTCAGGAAGTCACTGTTGGTATGTTAACCATCCATCCATAGACCCCATTAACATTTTGGCAGTTGCCCCTATAATGTCTCTTTTTCCTTTTGGGTCCAGGATCCTCTCTAGGAATATGTGTGACATTTAGTTACATGTCTCCTCAATCTTTCAGTCCTATTTCAATCTGGAACAGTTCCTTAGTCTCTGCCTTTCCTTCATGCCCTTGACATTTTTGAAGTGTCTTGGCCTGGGTCTGTCTGGTTCTTCATGACAGTAGTCATGTCACTTTTGGTGGGAATGTCACCGAAATATGCTGTGCTCTTGCCAGTGCATCAGACCTGGAGGCAAATGATACATACCCATCCCATGACCAGTGATATTAACCGTGATCGCCAGGTTTGGTTGGTGTTTGCCAGGTTTTTCCACATTAAGTTCATCATTTTTCCTTTTGCAATTAATGATTATCTTACGGAAAAATATTCTGAGGTTATACTACTAGCCCGTTCCTCATCAGAGCTCCACCTGACATCCTGAATAGTTGCCAAATGGTGATTCTCTATCAGTCTGTCTATATTTATCAGTTGCCATTCTACTATAAGGAGAAGTTTTCCCTTATTTGTTTGTTTATTTCTGTCACTGTGGACTCCTGGATTCCTGTTTTAGTCTATTGTTTGTAATCCATTTCTGTAATTGTTCTAATCCTCGAGCTGTTCCCAGTTCGGCCAGTAGCTCCCACTTTATGCTGCCTTCTTTGTTCTGTTGGCCTGCCTCCATCATTCATGGGATGTCTCTTTGACATTCTGGCACAAGAAGATTTTCCAAGCTTATCTTGTTCTTTTCCTGCTCTAGCTCTGGAATCAGCTACTTCCAAGGAGTCCTGGTTCTGTTAAGTGGAGGAGAGTGATTAGAAACCAAAATCTGGGTGCTAGGTATGTGCATTGCTACTGGGGTGTCATTGCCTCTAGGCTCTCTCAGAGCTAGAAAATATAGATAAGTAAATATGTACACATACATACATATATACACACACACCATACATATACCTCTGTAACTTTCTAGATTTCTTTATGTACAGATATGTATATATGTAGTATAGTATGTGCAGATGTATGATGTTTGTATGTGTGTATATGTTATGTGTGTATATATTATGTATTTTATATTATAAAACCTTGAATTTTATATCGTAAAAACCAGAGTTCATACCGATAACTCCATCTTAAATCTAGCCAACCTCTTTCCATTTTTGTAAATATATTTCCAAGTAGGGAGAAACTTGGGTTCTTCTTATCCTCGGTATATTTACTTATTTCATTTTATTTATTTGCTCAATGTAATCAGTTTCCCAACCACAGCAGACAGGTCCTCCATCCCTGTATCCACTCCTCATGGTCTGGAATCCTCAGCCAGTGGGCCCTCTGGTCTGTCTTCCGTTTTGGCCTCCCAGTGTCCCTCCAGTTCCCTCAGCCTTCCTTGTGGTTCCCCACCTCCCCCAGCCACTCTTGTCATTGGGGTCTGGGCCTGCTGGTCTGTGCCTTCTTATAATTCCTCGACTCCTTACCCCACCTGTATCCTTAGCTGTTGCGCTAACTCCTCTATGATGGAAGCGAGCTATTATTATTTTCTGAGGGAGATTATATCTTTTTTGTTCGTTTATTGAGGTATAATTTATATGCAGTGAAATTCATCCTTTTGAGGTATACATTTCTATCAGTTTTGACAAATGTAATATAGCCATGTAGTGATGACCACAATCAAGATATAGAATGCTTTCATTAGCACAGAAGGCTCCCTTAGTTCCCTTTCCAGTCAGGGCTGCCTTCTGCCCCCAGCTGCTGGCAATCACTGATCTGATTTCTGTTCACTATGTAGTGTTTTGAGTCTGGCTTCTTTCACTTTGGGTTCTTTCAGGATTCGCCCATGCTATTTTTTTTTTTTTTCCGGTAGGCGGGGCCTCTCACTGCTGTGGCCTCTCCCGTTGCGGAACATAGGCTCCGGACGCGCAGGCTCAGCGTCCATGGCTCACGTGCTCAGCCGCTCCACGGCATGTGGGATCTTCCCGGGCCAGGGAACGAACCTGCGTCCTCTGCATCGGCAGGTGGACTCTCAACCACGGAGCCACCAGGGAAGCCCCGCCCATGCTATTTTATGGATTAGTAATTCATTCCTTTTTATTGTTGAGTGCTTATTTATTTATATGTGTACCACAATTTATTTTTCCATTCACCAGTTGATGGACACTTAGGTTGCTTCCAGCTTTTGATAACTATGAATTAAACTGCAATAAATATTTGTATATAGGTTTTTGTGTGGATATATGTCTTCATTTCTCATGCGTAAATACATAGGGATGGGATTGCTGGGTCATATGTTAAGTATATGTTTAACTGTATAAGAAACTGCTAAACTTTTTCCAGTGTGGCTTACCATTTTTGCATTCCCATCAGCAGTGAATGTATGAGAGAGTTCCAGTTGCTCCACATTCTTTGCAGTATCTGATATTGTCAGTTTTAAAAAAAACCTGAGTCATTCCAGTAGGTATGTAGTGGTATCTCTTGTGGTTTTAATTGGTACTTCCTTAAATTCTAATGGTGTTGAGCAGCTCTTCATTTGCATAGTTGCCATCCGCATTTCTTTGATGATGGGTCTGTTAAATCTTTTGCTCATTTTAAAAATCGAGTTGGTTGTTTTCTTTGGTGAGTTTTGAGAGTTCTTTGTATATTCTTGTTACCAGTCCATTGTCAGATATGTGTTTGCAGATATTTTCTCCCTGTTATTTTAAATTATAAACATAGCTTCTTCGGTGTATCAGAATTTTGGATTGGATTCTTTGGGGCTTTCCATAGAGCCTCCGTGTTGTGAATACCCAAGAGAACTATATGTAAGAGGGTGAATCTAGGCTTGAGGGAAGGTGGAGATCTTCGAGGGTCAGGTGGAATAGCCTCTCCCCAGGGACTGAAGGGTACTTGTGAAAAGGAAGCAAGAACTGAGGGAAAAATAAGAAGAGTGGTAGTGGTGACCAGGACTTTTGGTGGGAGAATTCAGTACAGCCAGTTCAGGGATGGGAGGACGGCTGTTAGAATTATCTACAACAGAAGGGTAAGGAGCATGAGAGGAGCCAGGGGGTTAACGTGGAGTGTGTTGAATCTAAATGAAGTCAAACAGGGAGCTTCATTTGGTAGGTAAGAGAGAGCCTTAGAGAGGGGATGCAACTTACCGAAGAACTGGGCCTTAAATTCAGATCTTTAAGAACATTTGTGAAGAAGGGCCGCATATTGAGTTGGAGGCAGGAGGGGGAAAATGAGGATGCTAAGCTGGGGTGACATGTTTTTGTTATTCTTTATATGCTTTACATAACTTATAAATACTCTTCTTGTATCTACTCAGTATTTAGTAAAACATAACAACAAAGCTGGAATGACCGCAGAATTGGTGATGGAGCTGGTAAGAGTTTTGACTGTAAGTCAATCTGGAATATATTCTGGGTCAAAAGAAAACATTAGAAATCTAATGGGAATGCATTTTTGGCACAACAAGAATGTTTGGTTCTTCCTGACACCAAAAGGGAAAGAGGATACTAAAGACAGTAAGAGATCATAAGTCTGGCTTTTGCTAGTTAACATTTAGCCATGAAACTACTAGCTCCCAAGGTTAGGATTTATTGGAATTGGAATTGCCTTTGGATTAAAAGAGGATGATGAAAGGAAATATCTGGGAAAGCCTGATAATAGTAGTATTGGATTCCTGGTCTAATTCAGGCACTCCTGAGTATGCTCCTTGTCATTACATTTTCCTGATCCTTTCATAACTCTGCAGAGTATTTGGTGATACTATATTTTTATTTTATAAATGCAGAAATTGAGATTGAGAAAAATTAAGTGATATGTCCAAAGTCATGTAACTAGTGGGTGGGATTCCTCCCTAGGACTGGGTGGCATCAGAGCTTGTTCTCTTTTCACTGTACCAGTGCTGATCATGGTGTCATTTGAACACTGGTGTCAGTCCACTGTTGGTTGCCAGCTCACTGCAAGATAGATACAGGACTTGATAGTGAGCATGTAGAAGCTTTTATAGCATTTTGATGGAGTAATTTTGTGAGTGTTGAATCTAATAATAAAACGCTTGGGGTTGTATTTTATATGTCTTTGGTTTTTTAAATTTCATTTTTTCTAGTAGTTCATTTTATTGCATTTTACAAAAGTACCATTCCATGATGGATTGGGAATTAAAAAAAGAAAGGGGTTGCTACAGTTAGTTTGAGAAGCCCTGCACTGTGCGGTGCTGCCTCTCTCATTGGTGATACTTGCATCAGTAGGCAGTTTGCTCTGGCATTTCAGCTGACTCTGAGTTCTGAATGGCAGCGGGGACAGGGTCAGTAGAAAGGGGAAGAGGCAGGAGGGAAGGTGAGGGTCTAGTGGAGACTCTGGGAGAAGGCTTCAGACTGCTCTCAACAGAAGGGTGAATCCCAGGTCTCCCCTAAGGTGAAGGTGGATACCACGCTTCCTTTGGTCAAATGCAGTGTTTGGATTGTGGCCACCTTTCTGTAGAGTCCTTACCTGCTCTTTATTACTGTCTGCGGCAATGCTGGTGTTGTTATAGAGGAGAACAAATACAGGAAAAGGAATTTATAGAAATAAAGTTGACAGAAGGTAAGAATTCAGAAAATCTGAAACCTCCTTTCCTCTCTTCACGACTGCACATGAGTACTCACCTTGAAGTGTTTTCCCTTTAAGGGAAAGGCTGCAGTTTTTTGGCAGAGCTGAGAGTTTTGATTGGCCCCCTCTACTGCTGTTTGCCACGAAGAATCCTGACCAGTCCAGTTTTGTTCAGAGCTGGATGGGGAGTCAGCTGAGCTGCCAAGTTCTGTGCACCCAATTCGAAATGTATTAGTGTTTAGGGAGTGGGCCAAGTCTCTCAGATGCGCCTCCTACAGTTCAACTTTCCATGTTCCAGGAGGAAATGTGACCCTCCTGTTTCTGGAACCCCAGGTCACAGATTCTTACTTCTCTCTGAATGCCTTTGAAGCCTTGCCAGTTTAGGGAAGCGGGGAGATTAACTCACTGAAGGGAGTATGTTTTTAGGGAGGTTACCCAGAATGGGATACCCTAATTAGTGGCCCAGGAAAAGGAGCCCACATCCTTCAGGTTACCTAGGATATGAAGTTAAGGAAACAAGTATCAGTCTTATGGGATTCTTTTTATGAAATGGCAAAACAGGCCCTCTAATTTAGACCCTTATTTGACCAATTTTAGTTATGATGAAACATCGATCACACTGATGTAGATAAAGGCAGGCAATATCGCATGGTACGCACCTCTTGCCAAAACCCTTACATGTGGTCTACAGTAAACTCCTGCCATTCTGGTTGTGGCCGAGGGCAGGACTGCGGACCTGTGACAGTTCTAATTGCAAACCTTGTACTTGCTTTGCTGGTTCTTAATCCCTAGAACCAAGCTAGGGTCAAGAATAGGTTCCCGATTGCCATGGGTATGACTGTTGAGATAGTTTTCAGTGCTCCTGTGCTGGTGACAGCTGTAGGTTGGGAGGTGGTTTATGTAGGTCTGCCCTTCTCTCTATGGGGATAAGCTACTTATTTAACATTTATTGAACCTGTGATAAGTATAGGCAGTTTATAATGCCAGCTTTTAAATTTCAAGGCAAAATAATTTTGATAATTTTCAGATTCATTAGAACTCTCTTAACATTTGAACAGAAGGTGGAAGATAAGAGATCAGAGAATGAGGCATGTGGAAGAAGCGGCATTTTGGGATCTGTCACAATACTTTATCCTTACCTCAGTGTCATCAAGTCTGGGAATAAAACTACGTCCGAACATCTCTGTGTCTCTTCTGTAGGTTATAAATTTCCTGAGGAGAGGGCAGTGTCTGATCCTGTTTTGTATTTCTCAGAGAGTCTGACCTTCTTGGTAGATTCAATAAATATTTGTTGAGATCAATTAAATAAATAAGCAGCTTCTAAAGTAAGCACAAAGGACAGAGTGCTAATTCAGTAGTTTATTTGTGAATTTAGTTCTCCAGGTCTTCATGCTGACTTCTCTGATCAGGTTCCTGAGCCCAAATGACTCGCCTGGTACTTGGCCTTAAACTTTCTCCCCGGGCTTCCCTGGTGGCGCAGTGGTTGAGAATCTACCTGCCAATGCAGGGGATATGGGTTCGAGCCCTGAGTCTGGGAAGATCCCACATGCCGCGGAGCATCTAGGCCCGTGAGCCACAATTACTGAGCCTGCGCGTCTCGAGCCTGTGCTCCACAACAGGAGAGGCCGCGATGGTGAGAGGCCCGCGCACCGCGATGAAGAATGGTCTCCGCTTGCCGCAACTAGAGAAAGCCCTCGTACAGGAATGAAGACCCAACACAGCCATAAATAAATAAATAAAATTAAAAAAAAAAAAAAAAACTTTCTCCCCTCTGCCTTTGGTTATGCTCTCCCTAAGCAACGAGAAGACGGGGAATGAGGTTTATAGACGATTCAGAGCAGCGGGCACACTCCACTCCTCCTCCCCCGCCACACACCCAACTCCTTCCTGTATGGTCTTTGGGGACAATTAAAATTTTTTTTTGCCATAAAGGTATGATTCCTAGGTGAAGCTGGGAATTCCTAATTGCGTATGTACTCATATTTTTGTTAGGTGTGTGGAATTGGAGGGGGTAACAGTGCTGGAAATAACCTTAGGGTCTCTTCCTGCCCCCCCCCGTTTTACCAGTGACAAGGTAGAGACCCAGAAAGGCTAAGCAGCTTATGCCTAGCCACGTGGTGCATTGATCGTTCCTCAGGACTGTTCTCCAGGTCTGCCAAGTCCTAGTTCTAGCATTTACCGCACTACCCGAGGAGGCCTGTTCTTTATAGAAAGCATCAGTAAAACCTGACTTCCGGCAAAAACGAATATTGGCAACTTAACTTAGGAATGTGAGTGCAACACCTTTTCCCCTTTTGAATGCTAGAACTGTCCCAGAGTTTCTCTTTTTCTGCTTTTTGCATGATTTAGAAGACAGAACAAAAAGAGAAAAGTTGCATAAAGGATATGCTTCATTTAAATGCTTAAAGAAAAAAGTAGGGCACTTCAGATTCCTAAAAATAACATTTTTTTTAAAATCCCAAGATTGTGTAAAAAGGGATTTTAGTTTCACGAATTCTTTAATTTTCTGGGGTTGTCTGGGCCGGGGGGGGGGGGAGGATGCTAGCTCTCCAAGTGCTTTATGTTCTTATATTCCTCTTTTGTTTGTGGTGACCCCAGAACGGGAGATGGAGAAACGTTCTCTGAAGAGTGATCTGGGGGGAGGGATGAGAAAGTTGCAGGCGGGAAAGCTCGGCCTAGCGGTTTTAGAGAGGGTTGTTTTTTTTCTTTTTTAAAAAGGAAAGGTCTGCTAGGAGCCTGGTCCTAACTGATTCCAGATGGGCCTGCTCCAGTACAAAGGTTTTCAGTGTGTTTGGGATGGGACAGACCATGAGGGCCCCCTGAGCACTTCCTGTGCAGCTAGGCAATTGTACTCACCTAATCAGAAACAGCCGTCATTGCTGGGCCTCAAGAGCAGCCATCTTGGGCTGTCTTTGTGCCTCATTCTGTGAAACTGCCCTCTTCTCCTGCCTGGTTTATCTCCCCATTCTAGTCTCCTTTCCTCTCTAATCTCTTCCCTGTTTGTTTTCAGGGGACATATATATTCCTTATGGGGTGGGAGCAGTGGGGAGGAGGAGGAGGGGAAGGGAGAAATAGGAGGAGGGAGGAGGGTGAACAGCCAAATTAAAGACAGATGCTGAAAGGCTTTTTTTCCTGGACCTGGGAGATATTTGCTGGAAGTGGGTATTGGGAACATGAGAATGTGAAGCAGACAGGGGAAACCAAGCCAACTCTGTTTTTTAATTTCTTCAGTCCGGCATCCTTTCCAAAAGGGCTCAGAATAATACGTGGTTTGTTTACATTATAGACTGAGTATCACTGGCCCTTTCTGGCTGTGTGCCACAGGGCGAGTTTGACAGTGACTTTAAGCCCAATAGAGATAGAAAGATGTTTTGTGTTCACATCCCACGGAGCATTGTTGCCAGGGGAGCATACCTTCTGTGCTCTGATGGAGGCTTGAATTGGGCCACCTTCTCAACTACTGCAGTGCATCTCAGGCACTCTGCACGGATGAAAAGAGGATTTCGCGGTGATGCTCAGCTGCAGGGACTATGAATCGTTCCCGTGGGCCTTCCACACTCTACCAAGGATATATTTTATGTATAAATTTGATTTTCTCTTTTGGCGCTGATGCCTGTTAGACCATTTGGTCCAGATGTATGCTTGGTGTTTGAATCTCAGTTTTCTGGATCTAGCTGATGATTGCAGAAACTCTGTGGGCCCAGGGGTTCGTCTGGGTCCTTGGAGTTTCATCCTGATCCGTTTGGCTGTTTGTATTCATGTTATTGCATAAATGTGAATTTATTAGGATTGAATATGTAAAATTCTGTGTAGGAATAAAGTTCTCCAAGGCCTTGAGTCTTAAAAAGCTGCTTTTTATTTTTAATTGGAATTTTTTTGGGGGAAATTGTAGATTCACATGCAGTTGTACAAAAGCTGCTTCTGAAATGGCAGGAAAGCAGAGGTTCTGATTTAGAGGCGGATAGACACCTTTCCTTGTCTTCTGAAGCAGAGTGGAAGAAGATTGGATGAGGGGCCCTTGAGCCCTCTGCTCACCTTGTTGGCTCTCTGCTGTCTTTGGTGTATGCACTTGTCAAATACTAGAAGTGCTCTAGCACGAGAAGTACCCAGTTGCAGTCCCTAGTTCAGGCAGGCCATACCATGAAACCTTGCTGATGTGCTTGAGCAGAGACAGTGCTCAGAATGTAGGGATAGATTGGGGGTGGAGACATTGTAGACCTTGGAAGAAGTGAGTTGGAATTGATAGGGTTGAATCGACAAGACATATTTGGTTGGGATCACTAGGATTACTCCGTTCATTGTTTTCCTATTAGCTTAGATGTCATCTTCCTAAAGAGGCCTTCTTTAACCTAAAGTACATTTATCCCAATTTTTTTAACATTTATTGTGATTTGCATCTAAATATTTGCTTATTTACTTGGTAAAATATTTTTCCCCAATTTGACTATACTTCATGAAGGCAGGGACTGTGTCTGTTTTTCATACTGTATACGTGGTACCTAGACTAGTAGGTGTACATATCATAAAAGTTCGTTGAATGAATATCATGGGAAATTATGGTTCCTGTTGAAAAGCTTAATTCTTAGTTGGCCAACCCTTTGCCTATTATTTTGGGTCAGAATAGAGACTTGGAAAATTTTCTAGATGAAAGAGTTTTAATCCCTTAGGCTTCTTCTCTTCTTGTAACAAATCAGTAAACTACCTTAGCTTGAGGTCATCACTTAAGCTCTACTAATAGATTCTTGCATCATTTCAGAATATGTGTTTAAGGCCTAGAATCCCAGGGTCTGAAGCATCTGGTCCACCCTGACCTCTAAAATTAGCAGACTTATTCTTTTCCCTCCTGTTCTACATGTTTAGAAGAGTAGCACAATTCTATTTTAATGCTTGTTACAAAATAGAATAAGGAAAACTCGATGACTCTGGTTTAAAAACTCTCTGCTCATCTAAATTGGTTTAATGGCTAGTCTTTCCTTTTACCACTTCAGCTTCTCATCTTGGAAATGACCTTCCCTAGATTTATCTTTATAAAGGGGGTCACATATATATTAGCTCCCTAACTCACTGGGACTCTTTCTTAAGCTTGGCATTTTGTTTGTTTGTTTTTAAGTAACTTTTCTCCCCAAGACCAGGAAGAAAAGGTTAAGTAATTATGGGCAAGAAAATTAGAAAACATATAGGAAAAAAATGTAGGGCTGTGTGGGTGTGTAAGAGTGTTTGTGTATGCATATATATATTGATGTTTTCCCCTTCTCTGCCACATTCTTCTGTACCTAGAATGAGATTTTTTTTTTTTTTTTTTTTTTTTTTTGCGGTACGCGGGCCTCTCACCGCTGTGGCCTCTCCCGTTGCGGAGCTCAGGCTCCGGACGCGCAGGCTCAGTGGCCACGGCTCACGGGCCCAGCCGCTCCGCGGCATGTGGGATCTTCCCAGACTGGGGCACGAACCCGTGTCCCCTGCATCGGCAGGTGGACTCTCAACCACTGCGCCACCAGGGAAGCCCGGGATTTTTTTATTCTGGGAAAAATTGCATAACTTCTGGATTCGGCTATTTCTTTTAGGTAGTTGAACTATAAAATACTGAATTTGTAGCTGTTACCTTATTAAGGTCTTTGGTCTACTCTTTTGAAAACTGGTAAATGATGTGGTTTTTAGATATGTGTGTTGAAGCAGTACCAGTAATAAAGTATTGCCTTTGTCCTGCTGTTCCTTATTGAAGTAGAAATTTGCTTGGAGAGCTGAGAGTCATAGAGGATTGTTATTTTTGAGCTCTGAGGTCAAAATCCTCACAATTAATATTTAAGTGTTATGCTGTCAGCTAAGGTTAATATTCATTTAGGTCAGGGATCACCTCTTATATATATATCGCTTTTATCTCTTGTAGCACCTAACACAGTCCTGGGCACATGAGAGGTGCTCAGTGCAGTTAATTTAGTGTGATCTTGTGTAACTCACAGGTTGAGTTGGTTGATCTGTTTTTTGGAGGAAAACTTCACTTGTGCATTTTATAGACACATACATGGTGTGCCTGGGAATTTTTAAATATGTATTAAAAATGCTACTTTATTCAAGTTTCTAGAGGAAAACATATGAGAATATCTTCAAGGTATTCTTTACTTGAACCAGGACATAAATAATAACTATAAAGGAAAAAAATGATAGATGGACTACATTAGCATTAGGGCTATCTTTTCATTAAAATGCACCATTAAGAAAATAGAAAGCCATGCCACAGAGTAGGAGAAGATATTTGCAATACAGGTATCTGGCTGAGATCCAGAATACATAAATAACTCCTTCAAATCAGTATATAAAAGAAGTCCTGTAAATTAATCTTTGAACAAGCCAGAAAAAAAAAAATGAGCAAAAGATTTGAATAGGTACTTCACAAAAGATGAGAAGTGGTCGACATCATTAATCATCAGGGTAAAACAAATAACCATAGTGAGATACTACTACACTAACTCCAGAAAGACTGAAATGGAAAGGGCAGACGCTACCAGGTGTTAGTGAGATTGTTCAGCATCAGGAACCCCCCCTCAGGAGCCCTCATGCACTGCTGGTGGGGATGTAAGTTGGTACAACTTTGGAAAATCTGCAGTTGGCAGTATCTACCAAAGCTGAACGTAAGTGTACCCTATAACCAGCACTTCTACTCCTGCTTATATGCAACAGAAATGTGTACGTATATGCACCAAAAGACATGTGTACGTATATGCACCAAAAGACATGCACAGGAATGTACGTAGCAGCATTTTTAGCAATAGCCCCAAGCTGGAAATAACACAGTTGCCTTTCAACAGTACTGGAATATTTTCCAATAAATTATAGTTATAAAATGGAATACTTTACAATAATAACAGTGAATGAACCATTGCTGTATTCAACAAATGAATCAGTTTCACAAATGTAATGTGGAACGAAAGAAGCCAGCACAAAAGTACAGTATATAATGTGTGATTTCGGTTATATGAAGTTTAAAAACAGGCAGAATGAATCTATGGTGTTAAAGTCATTACTGTGAGCTGATAGGAGTGACTTTGCAAACGCCCTAGATGGGCTTCCAGTATGCTGATGATGTTCTCTCTCTCTCTCTCTCTCTTTTTACTTAGATGCTGCTTTACATGGGGGGTTCACTTTGTGGAAATTCATTGAGTTGTATAGTTATGATTTTTTCCCATTTATATATATATAGTCACTTCTGTAAAAAGTTTGCTTAAAAATTAGATTTTCCTTTTGTCCTGTGAAAAGCCTATAGATAGCTTTTCCTCTGATGCATGTACTAATCCTTTGCCTGTCAAAGCTGGTAGGATGTGGGTGTGCATATACATTTATGTGTTTATATATTAGAGATGTTGTATGGGCATGAAGATGCTTCTCTTATTAATGTAAATTTGCTTGTCAAGTATTCAACACACTAAGACTTTCAGACAGCCACTGGAAAAGAAAAGTGATAAAAAAAAAACTCCACTGATCACTTTTTAAACTAGCTCTCTGAGAAGAATAAGGAAACTTTCACTCTGCCTCACTGGGCAGCAAATTTGGGGTTTGCTCTGCAGATAGAAGAACCTCTTCATTAAATGTTCTCCATCACTAAAGGCTTCATTTTCAGAAGAATGCACCTCCCTTTTTTTTTTTTTTTTTTGCGGTACGCGGGCCTCTCACTGTTGTGGCCTCTCCCGTTGCAGAGCACAGGCTCCGGACGTGTAGGCTCAGCGGCCGTAGCTCACGGGCCCAGCCGCTCCGTGGCATGTGGGATCTTCCCGGACCGGGGCACGAACCCGTGTTCCCTGCATTGGCAGGCGGACTCTCAACCACTAAGCCACCAGGGAAGCCCTGCACCTCCTTTTGACCTTTATTCTTTTTATAAAATTAAGATATAATTGAAATACAACATTACATTAGTTTTAGGTGTACAGCATGATTCAATATATGTATATATTGCAGATGGTCACCATAATATGTCTAGTTAACATCCATCACCACACACAGTTACAGAGTTTTTTTCTTGTGGTAAGAATTTTTAAGATCTACTCTCTTAGCAACTTTCAAATATATGGTACAGTATTATTAACTGTAGTCACCATGCTGTCCATTACACCCCCATGTCTTATTTATTTTATAACTGGAAGTTTGTACCTTTTGACCACCTTCACCCATTACCCCACCCCAATCCCTACTTCTGGCCACCACCAATCTGTTCTCTGTTAGGGTTTGGGTTTTTTTTTGTTTGTTTCTTTGTTTGTTGTTGTTGTTTTTAATATTCGTCATATAAGTGAGATCTTACAGTATTTATCTTTCTCTGTCTGACTTTTTCGCTTGGCCTAATGCCCTCAAGGTCCGTCTGTGTTGTTGCAGATGGCAGGATTTCCTTCTTTTTATGGCCGAATAATATTCCATTGTATATATATACCACATTTTCTTTATCTGCTCATCCATCAGTGGTTACCTAGGTTCTTCCCGTGTCCCGGCTGTTGTGAATAATGCTGCAGTGAGCGTGGGCATGCAGGTATCTTCTCGAATTAGTATAGTGCTTTTGTTTCCTTCAGATAAATACCCCGAAGTGGAATTGCTGGATCGTATGGCAGCTCTATTTTTAGTTTTTGAGGAACCTCCATACTGTTTTCCATAGTGACTTCACCAGTTTACATTCCCACCAGCAGTGCACAAGGGGTCCCTTTCCTCCACATGCTCACCAGCACTTGTTATTTCTTGTCTTTTTGATAATAGCTATTCTAGCAGGTGTAAGGTGGCATCTCATTGTGGTTTTGACTTGCATTTCCCTGATGATTAGTGATGTTGAGCACCTTTTCACGTACCTGTTGGCCATCTGCAGGTCTTCTTTGGAAAATGTCTATTCAGATCCCCTGCTCATTTTATAATCAGATTGTTTGTTGTTTTGTTATTGAGTTGTATGGGTTCTTTATGTATTTTGGATATTAACCCCTTATCAGATATATGATTTGCAAATATCTTCTCCCATGCAGTAGGTTGACTTTTCATTTTGTTGGTAGTTTCTTTTGTTGTGGAGAGGCTTTTTATTGACCTTTATTCTTATCATGGAAACTATAAAGAGAGGAACTCTTCACATGATATTAAAAAAATTTCCCCCCTTACTCTATGGAAATCTAACTCAAAGCAAGGCGGTTTAGGAAAACCTAACCTGGATGAGGTAGAAAATCATGTGGCCTTGACTTCTCTCAACTGGTCATATCTCTCAGTTCTCAGTCTGGCCTTAGTAAAATTCTTGAAAGTCATCTTAAGATTGCCATGTTGTTTTCTGACCATACCTTCGTAAATCTTCGTTCTCTCTCCCTGGAAGGCCCTTACCTGCCTCATTTACCTCAGTAAGCTCCTGGAGCTCATTCTCCACGATACCTTTGAGAGGTAGCCATTCCTCTTGTGTCTTCTCACTCTACCTGTATACTCTGCCATATCACATACTACACATAACTGTGTTTATTTGTCCTCCAGTGCTCGCCTTTTGAGACTTACCAGCTGGCATGTGGTACGTGTTCAATAAATATTGAAAGAAAGTATGAATGATTTGGCATATTTTCTGAAAAACAATAGCTATTTTCTACGGATTAAAAGTCAGTGATAATAGTTGATATTAGTAGATATATTTTAACTTTTTTCAGAAGTGATACTTTGTGTTAATTTCTCAGTAAACCCAGGAATGTATTTACAGCAGGGGGCGTATTGTGGCAGTAGGCAAGAGGGATGCTAACTGGTTTACATGGGTATCAGACATGAGCCCTTGGCCTCTTTAGCGTGGTCCTCTAATAGCTGATTTAATATTAGTGGAATCTCTGGAGAAATACTTAGAAATGCTCTCATTCTGTGTGCAGAGTGTGAGGTCATAACTAATCTAATGTACAGATCTTGACTGCACAGGGTTTATGGATTAAAATCAGCAGATGAGACTGTGTAGGCATTAGGACCTTATGACTGGGACAGTGTAGGCGTTTTGACAGTGATAATTTTGTTCATCTCAAATATTATAAAATTTAATTCCAGAATATGTTATCTGAAGTTTTATCATTTCACTTCAGCATGTAACTTCTCAAGCCAATTTTAATTTTAAAAGCTCTGAGTAGAATCATTGCCATTTGTCCAGAAGTTTAGACTAATAGGATTAGGATAATAAATTAGTAAGTATTGAGTGCCTGCTCAGCATGTAAAACTGTTAGTATACCTAAAAAGTATGACTTTGACCTTGATGTCAAGCAATCTGTATTTTATTTTATTTATTTTTTAATTTCTTTTGGCCGCACGGGCTCTTCATTGTGGCATGCGGGCTGGGTTCTCTAGTTGTGGCATGCAGGCTCCAGAGCACATGGGCTCAGTAGTTGCTGCACATGGGCTTAGTAGCCCTGGGGCACGTGGGATCTTCGTTCCCCGACCAGGGATCGCACCCACATCCCCTGCACTGGAAGGCGGATTCTTGACCACTGTACCACCAGGGAAGTCCCGCAACCTGTATTTTATTGATGGCATAAGAAATCACAGATACAAAGTGATTTCTGACTGTTTCTTTCCAACCCCAACTGTCTGTAAATGGGAGGCCAAGCAGAAAAAACACAGGCTTTGGAGTCCAAACACATCTGGGTTAGAGTCTTAGGTTTTAAAAAAATTAAATAACAAATTATATAACCGTGGTCACATTGACATCTCTGGAATTGTTGTTTCTCTGTTTGCAAAGAGAGGTAAGAATATATGCAAGTTGCAGTTTTTTGGTTTTATTTTTGAGAATTAATGACAACCCATATAAAACCCCTGGCACATAGTAAGTACACTTAATGTGTGTTTGAATGAAAGGAGTAGGTAAATAGAGCTTTATTTGCAGTAGTCCACTTAGTCCAGACCATTCTTGATAGATGTCATAATGATAACTAAGGTAAGTCAAGCTCCATAACTGATTGGATGGGCAATCTTGGAAACTGTGCTTCAGTCTTCCCATTGTGGAATAAGGTGACTGACCTTCTCTTTGTTTAAGAATATTGAGGAGAACTTTTAGAAGAGTGTTCATCATAGTTAGCCTGTGGAACCGTCTGATTAGTGGTGTCCACAGTAAAGGTTTCACACAGGGAGTGGCTTGTTATGAGTCCACGTGGAGTGAAATGAGGAGGTACAAACCTCAGAGATGGGCTAGTCATGCTGTGTTCCTCCTCCCCCTGACTGCCCCGCCCCCCATGTGAGTTTCCGTTGTTTATTAGCAAATACCGCATCCTTTGCTGCATTCTATAGCAGTTCTGAAGCTTAGTCTGGATGCCTGTATGTTAACTGGTGGGGCATTTTGACTCTGCTGAATGTTCCAGATTGTTTAAATTCTGTTTGGGGCAAACGACTATTTATCGTACGAAATTATTTTCCTTCCATGTCTATTTTTTCACTGGAGAGTTGGTGCCCTGGAGCTGAGTCTCTGCCCTGCAAACCCAAAATACAGTTTTCCTGGGTGTGTCTTATTTTAATCCACCCCCTTTCATACTGTAAGGCTCTGACCTGCTTAGAGCCTTTCCTACTTGGTTACAATTGATGCTTTGTCCTTTAGAGTCATATATGACTAGCCACTGGGTTGACTCAGTGTTCAGCTATCAAATATGGCTCTGACAAAAAATCATTTCCCTAGAAATGGGCAGCCAAGCTGGAAAATGAAACCCTGGTCCATATTGAGTCATTTAGGGAGAATGAGTAGCAGTTTCAAAATTAGAGTTAGGGCTAAGCAAAGAAAAGATAGGGCCAGCTCCAAAATTGAGAACTAGTCAAAGATTAGCTGAATTTTACTAGAAGTAGACACCTTTGGGGGAACGATCTGTGGTTCAAGAAAGTATGCATACATTGTGCCGTATCTAATGAGTATGGAGGGATAATTTTCTAGAAGTTCATGTTCTTCCTCTGTGGATTATTGATTTCTGTTTATATCCACAGGAATTTCACTACTAATGATGTCAACTTACTCTATATTCAGTCCCTTTGGCCCAGGGACTTAAACTACTTTACATTAATTTTGTCAGTAATTCTTATAACATCCCTGTGTGGGAGCTGCTTTTGAGATAAGGGATGTCAGAACTTGCTCTAGTTTACATAGCAGGTCAGGCTCTGGGATGGAAAATTCGACCCAGGATTTGTGGTTCTAGGCTTAGCATGTTTGGTCACTGAAGTGTGCAGTCTTTCAACTTCACTTCTCTCCCCTTTTCCTCCTCCTTTTTTTCCTCTGCTGGAGGAAATAATATCAAGCAAATAGCGAGGGAATCCGGTCTTCTGAGTGGTTGGAGACTTAGGAATTCTGCCTTTAGGCATGGAGTTTCCAATCCTTGGCTTGGGATGGAAAGAAACAGCAGAATGCCGATGCTCAGCCCATAACATGTCCTAACTGGTTTTTTGACCAGTGCGTACTTTTATTTTTGTTCTTTTTTTTTTTTTTTTTTCTTGGGAGGAGAGGAGGGTGTGAGAGTTTTCTGTGTGCCAGCCTTATATGTGGAACAGTCAGATGTTTTGAATGCTCAGCAGATACTGCTTTGGGTTGGGGGCCAGAGAGAAAGAGGTGAAGCAGCCACTTTGGGGTGGGGTTGAGAGAAGGGTGGAATGTAGGAGGGAGGACGTTTCTCTGTCTTCTTAGTCATAGGACTCTGAATCCCAAGTAGCTAAATTTAGCTCAGGTTCCTGTTGAAAGCATCATTTTTTGGGGGCGGGTGGTAAGGGGAGAACGGAAAACCTTTTTGTGTATCCTGCTCCATGAAGCCAATAGGGAAGCAGGAGGAGGTGAGGTTGCCATAGAGATGGTAGCTGTGTGCAAGGGGAGAGCAGCAGGGTTTAGAATTCCAGGAAGGAAGAGAGAGTGATGTCATCAGATTCCATGGACCAGCCCAGGAACCCCTGTGAGGTTGGTGGGGAGTTGGGTGTGCGTGGGGGGTGGTGGATGGGAGTTTGTGCAGGGGAATTGTGGCTTCAGTAAGGTGTGGGGAGTCCAGTTCAAGCACAGAGGTTGGTTGTGTGGAATCGTGCTGATCTGCGTTAATGCCTGCTTTTTAAAAACCTGTAAATCATTCTGAATTTGCAGAATATTTTCTTTGTTGAAAAGGATATATTCATTTAACAAAGGAGCTAATCTAGATGTAGGAATACAATACCTTTCTAGAGTTATATTCCCTGTAGTATTTGTGTGTGCCTTTATCCTCTGTACGTGAGGGTATTTGTGCACCTATTTTGGATATATAGTTGCCTTTGTGGGATGCCTTTTACGGTGCTGCATGCAGTTACATGCTTTATTAATGCCTGATTATTATATTTATTTTTCTACGGATGGGTGTGTATAAATAAAGCACACTTTTTATTTTTAAAAAAATCTGGAAGGAAATCAAAGCCATTGCTTTTGCAGCAGAAAGGAGAACTGCATGCCTCAGGACAGTTGTTCTGAACATATGCGTGCGTGTCCGTACAGATAGTGAAGGGCAAATGTGTTTCTTTTGGAATGAGTGAGGGGCTGATATTTTTAAAAACAAATATAACAGAGTCTGTGCATCCAGATGAGTATTGTCCTTCAAAATAGTCACTTTGACTCTAGTGATACAGCCACTGCGCAAAACATAAAGAACTCTCCTTTGGAGTCAGCTTCAGAGACGAGTGATGAGGACAACATTTGTAATATCTAACATCACATTTTTTATTTAAAAAGAACACCTAGCTTGATCAGACACTGGATTTCTTTGAATTGGCTTTTCCTGGTTTGGGGTTGTCAAAAAAATCAAATCTGTGTTCAAATGATGAGCTTTTGTCCCAGTTAAAGATATTTAAAGTCATAGGTTTAGGTTCTGAAGGCATTTTCATTTTCAGATCAAGAGCTCCTAGATTATGTAGTTTAGCAGTGGCTGCATGAATGATGGCAGCATCTGAGGAATAAGAGCATAGCCTTCTCAGGGCACAGTCTTCTGAGGTGACCCATGTGGACTTATTTGTTCAACTGTGTTTGTTAAAATCAGTGACATTACCATTGGGTGATCGAAGCAGCATTTTGTGATGTGTCTGAGGGCACAGACTGAGGAACCAGATTGATTCAAGTGTGCACCCCTGTTCTGCTGCTCAGTGACTGACCTTGGACAAGTAGCAGTCTCTTGGTGCATTGGTTTCCTCGTGTCTAAAATGGGGATGATAGTGCTGTAAGTACCAACCTTACAGTGTGGTGCTGAGGGAAAGTAAACTAATACAGAAAACACGTAGACATTTGGTATGTTCTCAATCAGTGTTTCCTTTGGCTATTGTCATTAATAATTAATTATACATTTCTTTGAATCACAGAATTATGAGGTAGAAGGTTTCAGACACCCTGAATGTCCAGGAGGGAGGGGCCTAGGAATCTATAATTTTTAAGTGATTCCCAGATGATTACGATGAACAGCCAGGTTTGGGAACCGCTGTGTGTAATCCGTTTTAAGTATGGCCCAAGCACTAGAAGTGTCATCGTTTCCTGAAATCTTATTAGAAATGCAGAATCTCAGGTGCTACCCCAGACCCAATGAATCAGAATCTGCATTTTTAACAAGATACCCCGCAGTGACCTGTATGCACGTTAAAGTTCAAGGAACACTGCTTCTCTTCTACCAGTGGGAGTAACTGGGTGATAACTACAGGCTAAGGATGGATTATTTCTCAGTTATTCCCATTGGTAGAAGAGAAGCAGTCAGGCTAAGCCAGTGTGTAGAGGAGCCTGCACTTCCCTTCCCTGCTTAGCCTGTAGGGATAAGTGCCTTTCTGGACTGGGTCACTGTGCACCGTTTAACGGGAAGAAGAGAGTTATAATGGTGCCTGCCTCTACCACTTACTGGTTGTTTGACCTTGATCTAGTCATTCAGCTTCTCTGAGTCTCAGTGTCCTCAGCTGATAACGGAAATAATACCCAGACCATGCAATAATGTGCATGAAGTATCTAGCACATTGCAGTGTCTGCACACATTAGTGCCTCCCCCCTCTCCCGCCCGCTTCCCCCTTTCAGTGATGATCTGTGTGGTAGTTCTGTTCCCTCAGAAAGGGCCACCAGTCGAGACCCAACACCATTCTCTCTGGGTAGTTTCCTTGCCTCTTGCCCTTCTTTCAGCTATCTCGAGCATATCATTGTACTACAGAAAACCGTACGTATAGTCTTCTTTGCCACTTTTTTCTGTTAAGTGCCTTTTACTTAATGGAGACTATCTAAGAGGGCTGGAAGAACTATAGGAGTTGAATAGTGGAGCTGGTATAGGAATTAGGTGTGATGAGATCTGACAGAGGCAGCCCTTTCATGAATTCTTAGTAAGTTGACCATATGTTTTAGAAAATTAATTTGTATTTTTAAAAAATTGCTGTTTAAAAAAAAATAACCACCATGAATTCATATGATTTCATTTAAAGTCTTTTAGACTAGTTGCAAGCAAGAATTAACATGGAAGATCCTTGACATCAGAAGATCCTTGAATTGTAATGAGCATTATCTTTTTTCTGACCAGGGAATTAATATGATAAGGGGAAGTTCAGGGACTTGCTCTGGGGACACCAGAAGTAGATGGCAGAGAGTTTAGGTCAGAGGATTGGCAATCGTAGCAAGTAGGGCATTGGAAGCAACAGCAGGAGTAGGAGATAGAAAGGCCCATTGTCACTCAGCCGTATAAATCTTAGGGGACTGAGGGATAAGGCAGGATTGTGAACTCAAAGCGTATAATAAAAATTGTTATAATAATAGCTTTCCTCTATAAGGTGGGTACACTCCTAGGTGCTTTGTATATATTATGCGTAATCTTAACATCTCTGCAAGGTATAGGAATAATAGATCAGAGAGGTTGAGTAACTTGCCTTCAGTCACTCAGCTAATAGCAACAGAGCTCGTTTGAAATCATGTTGAATAGCAATGTGAGTGATGAGACTGTTTTAAAAGCTAAATTGAAATAGCAAATATATGCCAGTTAAAGTAAAATTTATTTTGTCTGTATTGACCTTTATGGCTAAAGGGTTAACATGTTAGCCTATCTCAGAGGGATTTTTGGAATGTTGCAGAATTATCCTTTTGGGATATATTTCCTTTATACTCTGAGGCTAATAAAGAGGTATCTTTTTTTTTTTTTAAAGTCTGCAGTTCAGTGAAACAGCAGTTTCAACTGAATATCACAATACAAGGGTTGTTTGACCATGGGATTTTGACTATGACCCATGATAAGAGATCCATTTTACGTGACAGCCTAGTGTATAGTTAGATGTTTATCTGTATGTATGTGACCAAAACACGTTTCATGGAATAATTTTTACCCTTACTAAACGTGAGGTACTTGATTCTTTCTGTTTAAAAATTCTTTTGTAGTCCAGTATAGTGATTCTTAAAGTGTGGTCTATGGACCTCACTTCCCCTGCCTACAAAGGTACCCAAGAACCTTGTAGGGGGGTCTTCAAGGTCAAAACTCTTTTCATAACATTAAGATGCTTTTTGACTTTCCTACTATGTTGACATTTGCACTGGTGTTGTGTAAGCAATGATGGGTCGTCCTAGAGTGAATCAAGGCACCAGCACCAAACTACTGGTAGTCATTTTTTTTACCACCACACCCTTGTACTTAAAGGAGGGGCGAAAAAAGTCAGTTTCATTGATATTGTATAATGAAATGTGTCAGTATTGAGAAGATCTTTATAACTTAGTGAACCAGTATTTTATAAACAAACAATGCAAGATGTTACGTAATCATGATAGGTGAAAATTCATTCAAAATGCAGGACAGGCCAATGGGTCTTATGAAAAAAATTCATTGATATGGTTTCAGATGTCACACTGCAACTAACTTTTAAGGAACTGTTACTTTTCAAGTTTTGGTGTAATATTAAGGAAGAATATCCATAGATATGTGAAAAGACTATTAAAGTACTCCTACTTTTTCCAAATACATATCTGTGGAAGGCCAGATTTTCTTCATATACCTTCACCAAAATAACATATCACAACAGATTAAAGGCAGAAGCAGATATCTTAGCCATCTTCTGTTAAGTGGGATGTGAAAGATATTTGCAGAAACAAAATGTAAGACAATGGCACTGTTCTCACTAAATTTTTTGTTTTATAAAATATAGTTAATTTTCATAAAATGTTTTATGTTAGCATAATGGTTTATTATTGGTATTTTAAAGTGAATTAACAAATATTTTAAAAATTACGCAGTTTCAGTTTCTAATAGGCAAATACTAATCCTTATTAACTCCCATAAACAAAAGTTCTTTGGGATCTCTAGTAATTTTTAAGCGGGTAAAGGGATTCTAAGACCCGAAAGTTTGAGAGCTGCTGCTCTCATTTTTTTATTTTTTAATAATGGTTGAGATCTCTTAAATTAAATCAGTCGTGAATGGGTCTTGACTCAGTTTGAAAATACACTGAGCCAGAGTTACAAGAATTGCATTGTGAAGGCAGGTAGCACTTTGCTAGATTTTACTAAAGTTGAGTTGATGTGGGAGAACACCCTAAGGTGCGAAGTAAATTGAGTAAAGTTTAGATCTGGAAATTAGCTATTTGCAGTCATCCTTCAAACCCCATCCAGATCTTGCCTCCCATGACTTCCCGTGTTTGTAATTTCTTCATGCCTTTCTCACTGCATTATCAACTTTGTACACTTGTTCCCTCTGGACCTTATATTTACATTTTATTGCATGATTCATGTTGTGCTTATTTACATGCCTGTCTCTCTTACTAGACTATGAGTTCCTTAAGAAAAGAATCAGTAACTTATTTGTCTTTCTATTTCTGCCATTGTGCCAGACACATGAATGTCCTTCAGTAAATATTTGTTGAAGGAATAAATAAATGGGGAGAAAAAGGGAATGGCCAGGTGAGGCCAGATTTAGAGTGTTTGGAACTTGATCATGTAAGCAATGGAGGGCCATTAGCATGGGAGTGATATGAGTGGTGTTTGATGAATTACCCTGGCCTGGTAAGAAAATTGGGAAGAGGTGGATGGAGACTGCTGGACCAGCTAAGAAGCTATTATTCAGTTATTTAGGCTTGACTCAGATGACCCAGGCCTGGATTAAGGTGAATGCTTTTGCCAGAGGTAATGAAAGATATGTGTCCTGAAAAATATTTACAAAAACAGAAACATAATATTACCCCTATTACCTCATATTTATTGCATACTTATAATATCCTGAATATAGTTTTAAGGGCTTTATGTGTATTATCTCATTTAATCTTCACAGCATCCTTGAGAAGGTACTGTTATTATTCCTAATTTTTGATGGTTAAGTGAAAACAATATGTATTCGTTGTTGAAAAATTAGAAAATACAGATAGGCAAAAGAAAAAAAAATGTATGTCACTCTATAAACCCAAACTCAACACCAAGACATAATCACTAAACATTTTGGGAAATATCCTTTTAGACTTAAGGGGAAAAAAGTTATGTGTATGTGCTGTAAATGCCTGAATATGAGGAAACTCTGTATATAAGGCTTTAAGTTGTTTTCCATTGAAAGGACAAGCCAACCTAAATATACAAATTTTTAGGGATGTTGATGAAAT
Source organism: Phocoena phocoena (assembly GCF_963924675.1). NCBI lineage: Eukaryota > Metazoa > Chordata > Mammalia > Artiodactyla > Phocoenidae > Phocoena > Phocoena phocoena. Next base: position 11,865,646 of record NC_089229.1, read on the forward strand.
AGGCAAATGTCTTTAAAATACTGATTTTATTTATGCATACATGCCTATTCAAAGTCTTACATAATAATTTAGAAACATTTTATTTTCTATGGTTTTGGGAAGAAAATTTATACATACTCTACGGCATCAGTATCTGTATCATTGCTTAGAACCACTGAGTCTTCAAATCGTTTTCCAGGGTATATACTGAGATGTGGCACTTTTTTGAATCCGTATCTGTTGTAGTCACTGATGATTTTATTTCAAGCTACAAGAACCCATTCAAATAACATCATTATCACCATATTGTATACTGCGTTGCTTTTCAAAAAATGTTTTTATTGAGATGAAATTCACACAACATATTATTCGTCTTTTAGAAGTGAACAGTTTGGTGTATTAGTACATTCACAGTATTGTGCAGGCACCACCCTATCTAGTTCCAAACATTTTCCTCACCCCATACCTATTAGGCAGTCACCCTCCATTTCCCTTTCCTTCCATCCGCTTTCTGCCTCTATGAATTTACCTATTCTTGGTATTTCATATAAATGGAATTCTACAATATGAGACCTTTTGTGTCTGGCTTTTTTCATGTACCATCATGTTTTCAAGGTCCAATCATGTTGTAGCGTGTATCAGCACTTTGTTCCTTTTTAAAGTTGAATAATGTTCCTTTGTATGTGTATACAATTATTTATTCATTCATTCATTGATGGACATGGGTGTTATTTCCACATCTCAGCTATTTTGCATAGTGTGTACAAGTACTTACATGAGTACTTGTTTTTAATTCCTTGGGGAATATACCTAGCAGTGGAATTGCTGGGCCGTGCGGTAGTTCGATATTTAACTTTTTGTGGAACCGCCAAACTATTTTCTTTAGTAGCTGCACCACTTTATATTCCTACCAGCAGTGTACAAGAGTTGGTCAATTTATTTTTAATGAGGAACACAATATGATGGGGAAAGTAAAGAGAAGATATGTGTGGCCTTCGAGTTTATTAGAGCTTTGTATCTCAGATTTTGCTTGGTAGACTTATTAAATATTTAGCATCATTTCAGCGCCAAGAATGAAATTTAGCTTAGGGAGATGTATCTAATCTATTTTAAGTGGCAAACAGACTAAGAAGTGAAGATCAGAGAAGTGAAAGAAGGGAAATTTAAATAGACTGTAAAATTCCTTGAGGGCAAAGGCCCTATTCATCTTTGTATCCTCTGCATTCAATAAAATACTTGGCATGTCATAAGCTGTATTGGGGGGCGTCCCCGAGACTACCCCAGCTCCAATGATTTGCTAGGATTTACAGAATTCATTGTATAGACATACTCATGGCTATGATTTATAACAGTGAAAGGATACAAAGCAAAATCACCAAGGGAAAAATTGCATGGGGTGAAGTCCAGAAGAAATCAGGCTCCAGCTTCCTAGAGTTCTCTTGCAGTTGAGTCACACAGGATGTGCTTACTTCCTTCAGCCAGTGGTGGCAGTGTTGTCTACCAGGGAAGCTCATCAGGCTTAGCGCTGAAAATTTTCTTTTTGGGGCACGGCTGGGAAGGGTTGTTCACGTAGGCACCCTCTGCCTAGCACATGCTCAAATTCTAGACTCCCAGGAGGAAAGCAGTGTTCGGCATAAACCGTATTGTTTGCACAGTTTAGGCACAGTGAGCCACTCTTAACCAGTTCTGGGAATAGAACCCTCCTGATATCTAAGTTCCCAGGCACCAGTCAAGGCCAACCAGCAAACTGCCCTTTCTAAGTATAGCAGCCAGGACCGCTTTGTTCATTCTTTTCCCGTACATAGATGTTTAGTTCTTTAAAAAGTGTTGCTAGGTTCTGTGAAGAAAAGTAAATGCTATAGTAGGGAACCAGCAGGGACTTGAGTATCAGACCAACCTGGATTTGCATTATTGTAGACAAATTGCATCATTTTCTGAGCCTTAGTTTTCTTAATATTGAGAGATATATTACAGAGTTTTAGTGAGAATACAAAGTGATAACGTATAGAAAACATGAAGCATAATGACTGCCCTGTGTGAAATAAGTGGCTATTAGCATTTTGTTTCAGCTCATCTGTACCAATCTGGGTCCATTCAGGACAAAGAGACTATAAGTAATTTAGACAAGGAATTTAACGTAAAGAATTGTTTACTATAACAGCAGATTGAATTAATAAGGGATTGGATTGTAAGAGGTAAAGAGAACTCTAAGGAATAGCAGATGTAATACAATAGATATAAAATAATGTAATAATATGATTGATAGATGATAATATATCATTAGTATAAAGTTAATTTGTAACAGCAACTATCCTTAGGGCTGAGATAAAGCACCCCCAAAGTGAGCTGTCTCTTAAAAAAAAGATGGGGTATTTGGGGTGGAAGTGGTGAGTGTAACAAAGAGCTACTGTCTGTCAGTTTTCTTGGTTGGGAGGTGGGACGAATTACCCTGTTTTATTTTATTCTATTGTAGTGTGAAAGTTTAGTCTACCAGTTACCTATTGCACCTTCTGTTGGGCCTGTGTTGTTAGATACTACCAGATTCATATCCCTTGTAAGCCCTCTTATCTTTGGGTACCTTGAACCCTGTATGGTTTGGACGCGGAATGATGTCCTGTGGTTACTAAGCAGTCTCTCTTCCTGACCCTACTTGCTGCTAGGATTTGTTTTTGTACGTAATAGCATGGGAACTTAGGTACATCTTCAGTTCCTGTGGTGTTCCCTTCCATGTCCCTGTTCAAAAGTAGGCTTACTACTTGAAAAACAGTAACTTGGGCTGCAAAACAAGGTAATGAAATACCCTGGGAATTTGCTTTTGCTTTTTTTTTTTTCCCCTAGCCATTATGGTCTAAATCAGTCTTTCCCTCCATTGCTAAATGTAAGGTAATGTGAAATTAATTTTCAGTTGGGAGTAAGTCAGTGAAAAATTTGGGCTTGTACCATTGCCCAAGCTTTGTTTGTTAGAGGACATCTTCATTCTTACTTTCTTTTGCTTCCTTTTACTTTCCTCTCCCCAAATTGCATGGTGGCAAGAATTTATTTTGTTCCATTCTCAGTATTTTTCTTCCCCTTCCATTTTGTGAAATGGGTTTGATTTTGTTAGACACAAAAGAAAAACAGTAGGGTGGGTTAAATTTTTTTTTCTAATTGCTTGGTGTAACTTCCTTGTGCATTTCCAGTTTTCTGCACCTGCTCCTAAACAACCCTCATCGTTGATGGAAGCCAGTAAGAAATACTTTTGTAGTAAATCTCTGGACGCTGAACACATGACCTGTTAAGTAGGTGAAGCCAAGGGAGATGGCAGAGGCTCCTACGCTCCCAGGCTCCTCAGTTAGTGTTTTATTGGTATTGCTTAGGATTTATAGCTAGTACGTTATTTTTTTAATTAATTAATTTTATTTTTGGCTGTGTTGGGTCTTCGTTGCTGCATGCGGCCTTTCTCTTGTTGCAGTGAGTGGGAGCTACTCTTCGTTGCGGTGCGTGGGCTTCTCATTGCAGTGGCTTCTCGTGTTGTGGAGCGTGGGCTCTAGGCGCACGGGCTTCAGTAGTTGCCGCACGCGGGCTCAGTAGTTGTGGCTCGCGGGCTCTAGAGCGCAGGCTCAGTCGTTGTGGCTCATGGGTTTAGTTGCTCCGTGGCATGTGGCATCTTCCCGGACCAGGGATCGAAGCTGTGTCCCCTGCAATGGCAGGCGGATTCTTAACCACTGTGCCGCCAGGGAAGTCCTGCTAGTATGTTATATCACTGCTATATTTCTGTACCGAAAGCAGGGCTTTTTTGATTTTCAGTGTTGTTAAGTCCTCTTAGTACCTCTCTTTTAACTGTATTTTTTAAATGCTTAAGGAAGCAGTTCTTTTCTATTGTACCTCCCAGGTGCAGTATTCTGGGTAATTTTCATTTGGAATGGGCAAATATATCGGCCCATTATGTATATCTAAATAATCATTTAGAAATGACGTTGATGATTTTCAGAATGTATTTAGAAAAGTGGCTTTAAAATCGATTTTACATTGTGTCTTTTCAGCATGCATCAATCCATCACAGTGTGGAGGTCTTGTCCTCCAATAAGAGGTTAGAGGCTGTTAGCCACTCAACTCTCCCCCGCACCCCCAAATCCCATACACACTTTTCCAAAAGATTTTCTGGAGTCCTGTCGTTCTTCTTATAGATGTTAGTTATGTTATCAATCACATTATTTTATAATTATTACGACTCACAGCTCCTCAAGGGCAGGGATACCAGCACTGCACTTGTCATAGAGCAGTTGTTCAATCCACTTTTACTGAATGAATGAAGATTCTTCTGCTTAAATGGATTTTTCAAACATAGGTGCAATGGGAGCTTCTAAGCAGCTAGTGAAGAATACAAATGTCAGGTAATATTTTTCTTCACTTCCTTCAGTGTCCGTTGTATGTGCACGATCCATCACAGTTGCTGTATTTTCCAGTTACTTAAGGATCCTTCTGTTACTCTTTCACACATTCACTTACCAGAAGCTTCTAAACAGGTTTCATTGCTATCTCTGTAGTAAAATTCTTACGGTTGGTATTTTATTTCTTATATATTATTTTTATTTTTGAGCAGCTTCTGTGCCTTGGCGGTCAGTTTCTAAGTCTTTCAGTCTTACTAGGTCAACAACTCTTGCTTATAGCAGCATAGCTGCCTTTCCTCTTTGGAGTTTAACACATCTGATTTCTGTCCCATCTGTTCCATTAGCTTGCCTTGTAATTCCATGTCTGCTTTAAATTTCAGTTATTTATGTATAACTGAATCACTTTGCTGTACACCTGAAACTAATACAACATTGTTAATCAGTTATACTCCAACATGAAATATTGGAGTATTTCATGTAATTCCATGTCTGCTTTAAATTTCGTTATTTATGTATAACTGAATCACTTTGCTGTACACCTGAAACTAATACAACATTGTTAATCAATTATACTCCAACATGAAATAAAAATTTAAAAAAACAATAACCTTCAGTTATTATTTCTACACTGATTAAAAACTCAGATCTGCATGTTTTTAGACAATCATAGTAATCTCTACCAGGACCAGTACTGGTTTGAACTAGTTGTCATGAAGTAGCAGAAGTACTGGATATAGAGTTAAAAGACCTAAGTCTGAAGGCAGCTCAGCCACTATCATTAGCTATTTGGCCTAGAGCAAATCATTTAATCTTTCTGAAATTCAGCTTTGTCATCTGTAAAATGAGGGTTATAAAACCTATTTTCTGCATCTAAATAAGATTATGTGAAGGTGTTTTGTGCATTATAAAACACTGGTAGTAGTGACTTCTTTGGTTCTTTTTTATGCTCTAAGTAATACATGAAATTTACACATTGTAAATTCAAATAATTCAGATAAAGCATGCCCTCTCGACCTTCCACAGATCTTATTCTTCTCTCTAGAGGGAACCACTGTTAGAAGTTTGTTGTATATCCCTCTAGATCTTCTCTATGCATTTATTTACTTTTTTATATGCATGTAGAAATACCTCTTTTTGTATTGTGACTTAAAGGGATAGCACACCGACTGTTCTGCTGTCATTTAATATGACTTGAGATAGTTCACTGAGATTTTACCTTTTAAAACACTTGCAGTTTAACAGAGGATGTTGAATAGTCAACAATATCAACAGTAGTTGATAGCACTATTTCCCTATTATTGAGGTACTTTTTAGTTTTTCAGTGTTGCAAACAGCACTGCATTGAAAAATCTTTGCACATGCTTCTTTGAGCACAAGTTCAGGTGATTCTCTAGAGTAGATAAAGAGATCAGGGATATGAAATTACAAGAAGGTATGAGTATTTAATATTTAATAATTATTGTCAAATTGCTTTCCAAAAGAGTAGTCCCAATATGCTTATTTCCTACTATTAGATGTAAAGATATCTATTTACTCTTCTTCCTGCCAATTTGTCATATTTTCATTTTCATTTTTGTCAGTCTATGGGTGGAAAGTGATACCTCAACTCTAAAAGAATGTTCACAGGCAGCAGTGGTTTGTGAGTATAACTGGAAACAATTTAAATATCTATTAACAGGAAAACGAGGGGTAAATAAATTGTGACATAGTCATAAAATAGAATATTAAGCAGTAGTCAAAATTAGTGAAATACAGTGACATGCATAAGTGGAGATAAATCTCATAAAATGAGAAAAAAGGAAATTGCTATACAATAGGATTCATTTCTATAAAATTCAAAAACACGCAAAGTTCATGCATTTTGAAGGGACAGATATATACGTGGTAAAATTAAAAACGAAAGCAAACCTTTGTCGTTAAGTATAGTCCACTTTGAGAGAGGCGGCTCGTGTCTGAGTGCTGGAGAGTTCTAGGTAGCCTCGGGTGAGCGATGGGGAAGAAAGGAGGACTACTTTGCTGAGCAGGTGGAGGGGGAAGTCCGTTTCCTCTGGCACATCTCTGTGTACCTGTTATATCTGTCTTTGCTGTTAAAGTTTTTGACAATACTTGCTTGTAGGAATGTACTTTTCTTTTCCTTAAAAAAAGTTTTCTGCATTGTTGAACTCAAGAATATAGTCTATACATGGGATAGTCTCTGGGAGTGACAAATCTTTGTTAGTGATGCTTTCGTGGTTTTTTTTTTTTTTTTTTTTTTTTTTTTTTTTTTTTTTGCGGTACACGGGCCTCTCACTGTTGTGGCCTCTCCCGTTGCGGAGCACAGGCTCCGGACGCGCAGGCTCACCGGCCATGGCTCACGGGCACAGCCGCTCCGCCGCATGTGGGATCTTCCCGGACCGGGGCACGAACCCGTGTCCCCTGCATCGGCAGGTGGACTCTCAACCACTGCGCCACCAGGGAAGCCCCTTTTGGGTGTTTTTGATGACTTTCTTCATCCTATAATTCCTTCCTCAGACAATCTTGAAATTTACTCTTAAAGGAATAATATGGAATGGTTATTAGAGAATTTGATAAAGCGGGAGGAACAGGGGCTTTGGAGTCCAACAGATCTGGGTTGAAAGTTTGACTTTTCCACCTTTTATCTGTGCTTTATTATCTCCTTCTCTTTGCCACTTTCTCTTACTCCTCCCCTCCATCCTGAAACCACGCGTGATTGGTTGCTCAGTATCTAGTGGTTATTATCACGTTTATCATCATCATTGTTAAAATCTGTAGAGAATGGTATTGAAGTAAATGTATAGACTCCAGAACAAACAAGGCACTTGGGGATTTTGGAAGGAGCCCTGTTCTTTTTGTTATGGTCTAAGCTGCATGTGTCTCCCCTGTAAAAATTTGTATGAAAATAGCCAGCCAGCATTGCCTATTGTTATTATTTTTAAATAACAGGTTTATTGACTTATAATTCACAGACCATAAATCTCACCCTTTTCAAGCGTTTTTTAGTGTTTTGTGGTTTTAAGCAAAATCATAGAGTTGTGAGTCCATCATCACTAATTCCAGAACATTTTCATCACCAAAAGTAAAACCCAGTTCCCACTGGCAGTTGCTCCCTTTAGTCCCTGGAACTACTAATCGACTTTCTTTCTCCATGGATTTGCCCCTTCTGAATATCTCATATAAATGGAATCATATAATTTGTGGCCTATTGTCTCTGGCTTTTTCACTTAGCATGATGTTTTTAAAATTCATCTTTGTTGTATCATTCCTTTTATTGCCAAATAATATTCAGTTATAGATATACAGTACTTTGCTTATCCACTTATCAGTTGATGGATATTTGGATTATTTCACCTTTTCGGCTATTATGAAATAATTCTGCTATGAGCATTTGTGTACAAGGCTTTGTGTGGATGTATGTTTCCAGTTTTCTTGGTTATACCTAGTGTGGAATTGCTGGGTCACATGGTAACTCTTTTTTAACATTTTGAGGGACTTCCAAACTATTTCCAAAGTGCCTGCACCATTTTATAGTCCCAACAGCAATGTATGAGATTCCAGTCTCTCCACGTTGTTGTTATACTTGTTATTGTCTGACTTTTTGATTATAGCCATCCTAGTGGGTGTGAAGTGTCATCTCATTTGCATCTCATTTGATTTGCATTTGCATTTTCCTGATGACCAGCAGTGTTGAGTATCTTTTTATGTGGTTTTTTTTTTTTTTTTTTTTTTTTTTCGGTACACAGGCCTCTCACCGCTGTGGCCTCGCCCGTTGCGGAGCACAGGCTCCGGACGCGCAGGCTCAGCGGCCATGGCTCACGGGCCCAGCCACTCCGTGGCACGTGGGATCTTCCCGTACCGGGGCACGAACCCGTGTCCCCTGCATCGGCAGGCGGACTCTCAACCACTGCGCCACCAGGGAAGCCCATCTTTTTATGTGTTTATTGGCCATTTGTATATCCTGTTGGGGGAACTTCCTGTTTGCAACTTTTGCCTACTTAAAAATTTGGGTTGTCTTTCTAAGAGTGCTTTTATATTCTGACTACAAGCCCCTTATTGGACAAAGGATTTGCAAATATTTTCTCCCATTCTGTTGTCTTCTCACTTACTTGATGGTGTCTTTTCCTCCCCAGCTTTATTGAGACATAATTGGCATTAACATTGTATAAGTTTAATGTGTACAACTTGTTGGTTTGATACATTTATATGTTGCAAAGTGATTACCACCATAGCTGTAACTAACACCTACATCATGTCACATAATTACCATTTATTTTTTGTGGTGAGAACATTTACAGTCTACTCTCTTAGCAGCTTTCAAGTGTATCATTCAGTATTGTTAACTATAATCACTCTGTGTACATTAGATGCCCAGAATTGATGGTGTCCTTTGAAGCACAAAAGTTTTAAATTTTGATGAAGTCCACTTATCTATTTTTCGTCATTTGTGTCTTTGTAGTCATATTGAGGAAACCATTGCCTAACCAAAGGTCATGAAGGTTTAATCCTTTGTTTTCTTCTAAGAGTTTTATGATTTTAGGTCTGTGATCTATCTTGAGTTAATTTTGTATATGGTGTAAGATAGAGTTCCAACTTTATTCTTTGACATGGGATATCCAGTTGTCCCAGCACCATTTGTTGAAAAGGCTATTCTTTCTAACATTGCTTTTCTTGGCACCCTTTTTAAAACTCAGTTGATTGTAACTGCAAGGGTTTATTTCTGGACTCTCAGTTGTACTTCATTGGTCTGTACGTCTGTTCTTAGGCAGTATTATACTGTCTTGATTACTGTAGCTTTGTAATGTGAGTCCTTCAACTTTGTTCTTTCTCGGGATCATTTTGGCATCTATAATGTTTAAAGGCAGTTATCTTTGGTGTACTCTCTTTAGGGAGACTTAACTTATAAATGTCCAAAATAGAGATTTAGGAAAAAAAAGGAGAACTTGGGTTGTCTGTGATTGAGTCAGCAACTGAATGCCTAATAATTTCTGGTTATTGAACCTCATTTATTTATTTACACATTCTTCTGAATGTCCACCATGTGTTAGACACTGTGCTAGGTTGTGGGGAAACCATGATGAACAAGACATGGGGTCTGTGCAGGGAGCTTAAGTTGACACCTGGCTTTCATGTTTTTGAAAGGAGTATGGACTTTCGATGATCAACAAAGATATGGATGTAATGGAAGCAGATGTACCGTCAGGTGGCAGGTTTACTCTCGTCATAAACGAAGATCCTATCAAGGAAAATTCTTCTTAACTTACTGTTTTGCTAGTAAGAATGGAATAAGAGGATGCGTATCTTTCAGATAGCTGTGTTGAGCACCTTGGAAAAACTATGAAAGCACTGTGTTCTCATTTACACCTTTGTGTGCATATGTATCTCCTCCCATTTAAAAGTTCCCTTGAAGGCGAGGGGCTTGTTTTACTGACTTACTCTGTCAGTCATCTAAACTACTTTGAAAATATTAGGTATTCAATATATGTTGACTGAGTAATTGAATGAGTCAAGTAAGCCATAAGCGAGTGCTCATATTGTATGACATTGTATTAAATTAGGGTTTGTGTAGCTTTTATTTGCTATCATTCTTGCCCTCAAGGATCTTTTTTTTTTTTTTTTTTTGTGGTACGCGGGCCTCTCACTGTTGTGGCCTCTCCCGTTGCGGAGCACAGGCTCCGGACGCGCAGGCTCAGCGGCCATGGCTCACGGGCCCAGCCGCTCCGCGGCATGTGGGATCTTCCTGGACCGGGGCACGAACCTTGTCCTCTGCATTGGCAGGCGGACCCCCAACCTCTGCACCACCAGGGAAGCCCCAGGGATCTTGATTTAATGGTTAATGTGAGGATGAGACACTCAGTATGAAACACCTTTACAAAAAGAAGATATGTTAAATTATAAATAATATGAAAAGTAAATTGTACAAATAACCCAGTAAATTTTAACTTACTACACATATTAGGAGTCACTTGAGTTCATAGGATGATGTAGGATGGTAGAGGAGGTCCGGAACAGAGGTAGACTTTCATCTAGGTTTAAAAGAACTGAAGGAAAGCAGATTGACAGAGGGGAGGGACTAAAACTTTTCCAGGTCAAGAGACAGTTCTCAGTAGGGGTGGTACTGTCTCCTTCTTAACAAGGGGACTTTTGGAAATGTGTGGAAGTTTTTGGTTGTCCTAGTGTTCAGGACACTGAAAGCCTACTGGCTTTTAGAAGTTAAGGGCCGGGCATACTAGAGTTCCACGGTGTGAAGTTAGGAATTGATCTGCCCCAAATCCCAGTAGCGCTCTGTTTGAGTTACACGGAGAAGGAAACAGATTTAGCTGTACAAGGAGGAACTTGGTGCTTAGGAATAGTGCTCCCAAGCAAATACTGTTTTTTATTTGTTTTTGTTTTTTTGATATCATACGTGCTAAACTGAGAGATGTATATGGTTAGGTAGAACACCTTAGGAACTGGTGGAGGAATTTATGTCTGATCGTTCTGGATGATTTTGATGATTCTCAACACTTTCTTTTGTCTTATGATTTTCTTTTCTTTCCTTTGTCTTAGAACGAGCCTCTGACCCCAGGTTATCATGGATTCCCAGCACGGGACAGCCAGGTTGGTATAAGCTGTTTATAACTCCGATAACGCGTGTGTGTGTGTGTGTGTGTGTGTTTTATCTAAGGATGCTATGATAGAGAGCATTTCCTGAAATTATTTATTTTGGAGAGTGATATGGTTAATTTCAGCAATGAAGTTACATTTAGAGATATAATAAAATATATTTCTTAACCCTAAAAATATTATAATCACATTATTGAAATCGTGGATATTATAGGGGGAAAGTCACTCAGGTACAGTCGTAATTGCTTTTGTTTTCTCTTCTCCAGGCTGTATGATAATTTTTCAACCTGGTTTTCTTGATGTCTCATAATTCTAAATGTTGGACTTGTCTCTTTATTCCCAGCCACTTAGCCCCTGCCTACACAGATTTTTTGGGTCCCTGTAATAATCTGCAACAAGAAAATTCCATTCTCCTCCCTGGGGGAATTCAGCCTTATGGTTTTAATCAGGGAGGACTTTCTTGAGAGAGGGAAGTTTCTGCTGCCTGTCTTTGTTAGATAGGGAGGATGATTGGAAAAAGCCCAGGCTTTATTGTGGGTTAGAGCAAAACTGTTTCCTGCCAGGACACCCTCGGTGTGGTTTAGGTGAGTGTGTAAAATGCTTTCCCTATCCTTTTGCCATTTGGAGCAGGTGAGGCTGACACAGAGTTAGGGTAGAACAGGTTTGGCTGCCTCAGAGAAATGGTGTGGCTTAAGACACCTAACCTCTTTGCTATTTGGGGATGTTGATCTTCTTCAGGAGATTTAAAATGGTAGCTCCTAGAAACATCTCTCAATTTCTAGCCATCATTTATATCTTTGAATGTCTATCCACCATTCCTTATAGGGTTGTCCAGAAAAGGCCACCATTATTAGGCTTGTCCAAGGGATATGTCATCAGAGTGCTAAACCAAAGGGTTGACATAGCTCCCCTTTCCAGAACTTAATTAAATCTCATCAAAACCCCGAAGCTGATCTTAAAAAACCAGGATGGCCCCATAAGCAATAGTCACCTGTTTGAGGGCCTTCCAGATTGAGAGTATTTGCCCAGTTCTGGTATTTTTGGTGTTGTGTTGGCATCAGACTAGTCCCAGGTAGGGTATGGAGAAAAGCGGGGAGAGAAAATGCTGCTCATCTCTGTGTTCATCTCCCAGTGGGATCATCATTGTCGGAATTGAAGATTGTCCTATGGAAGCTCTTGGTGAAAGATACGGTCGTTTACCCCAAACCTAAAGAGAATATAGAGGGTCTTTCTTTTATTTCTTTCTGCTCTGGATCTGCCCTAGATAGAGCTTCTGTAAGCTGTGAAGTTTATGTCCTTTGATAGTATTTCTATATCCTGGCCACATATCAGAAAAAATACTGTTGCCTGGAGATCTAGCCCCCAACAATTCTGATTGAGTGAGTCTAAGATTGGGCTTAGCCATTCAGATATTTAGAATTCCTATAGGTGATTTGTGTAGCCAAGGTCAAAAACTACAATCCTATGGGCTGCTTTAAAACAAGTGCTATTTTCTCTTTCATCATGTACTTTCTACCTAGGACCCTTAAAACGTAAGGGACCATGGTCAGTCTCTGGATCTAGTTTTGTATATACTCATGCAGACATTTACTTATCAAATGTTGCTGATTCTGGATACAGGCTTATTTTAGATATAGGAAGGTAAAACTAATCAAAGTTAAGTATGGGAATAGACTTAATGAGTTTAAAAGAATCTGAAAAAGTACTGTATAATGCTGTGTCCTTCCTCTGGGGATTACAGATCAATAAGGAATTAAGCAAAAGGAATTAAGAGGAATTTGTTAAAGCATAAAAAAGTAGTCTCTGCTTGGAACTACTTTGTTTTTCCTTTCTTTTGCAGCCAGACCCACTTCTGTAGCCTGCACATTACTCATACTGTCTCTGCTGTAGGCCTATGCAGACCCTTTTGCTGTGCTTTATAGCTGCCTAATTTACCTAGAGGCACATTCTGATGGTGACGGTTTATTTTAGTTTATTTTCTTGGGCTTTATTTTGTTTTTCTGTCTGGACCTTTGAATTAGATATCTTAGCATAGTGCAAACAGGCGAATATTGAATAGCTGCTTGTTGCATTTGATGAATACAGAATCCAAATGAGTCCTGCTAATTAATGTGCCTGACCTTGTGAACTCTCACTTCATGCTCTGAGGTTTGGGAGGCATTTATCAGTGTGAAACACTGGTCACTGAGCAGCCCGAGTTGGGCAGAAACTGAACTTGTGATCTTTACATCTTCCCAGAGTGGTGTGGCTCGGCAAATCCAGGAACCAGAGACTGGGGTGAAGGTGAATTTGGATTGTGTGAATCTTTATTTGCTTTTCCTTATTCTTTTATGTTTCTTTTCTAAATAGATAGGAACCATACCCAGACAGGATTTCTATCAGCATCTAATGGTGATTTTAAAAGAGATAAAAATGATAATCTTTTGACCACTGCAGAGAGCTTTCATCAAATATTTTCTCATCTCATCCTCACCACCACCTCTTGAATGGGTAAGGCAAGTATTTCCTTGGGAAGGATAAGGAAACAGGCACACAGAGACTAAAGTGACTTATCCAAGGTAACAATACAGGTTAGCAGCTGAATAAGCACTGAAATTTGTCCTCTATTTGTTGAGGGTCTTCTATACTGGGGATTCTTGACTCACAAAGGGAAAATGCGGTCGTGTGCAGTATGCCTGCTCACTCACTCTACTTATTTATCATTTGGTGGCTTCATAGATCCCTTGACATTGAACTTATGAATCTAGGAGTCCGTGACCCTGGTTAAAAATGATAGCAACAAAGTTCCTTAGCACTAAGTGGGCCAGTATTTCACTGTTACGGTGGCCCTTTTCACCCTGTTACATACACCCCTGGTAACACATTTGAATTAAAAACCTGTGAAGGGGGCTTCCCTGGTGGCGCAGTGGTTAAGAATCCGCCTGCCAATGCAGGGGACACGGGTTCAAGCCCTGGTCCAGGAAGATCTCACATGCCGCGGAGCAATTAAGCCCGTGCGCCACAACTACTGAGCCTGCGCTCTAGAGCCTGTGAGCCACAGCTACTGAAGCCCGCACACCTAGAGCCTGTGCTCTACAACAAGAGAAGGCACCACAATGAGAAGCCTGCGCACCGCAATGAAGAGTAGCCCCTGCTTGCCGCAACTAGAAGAAAGCCCGTGCGCAGCAACGAAGACCCAACACAGCCAAAAATAAATCAATAAAATAAAGGAAATAAAAGATTAAAAAAAAAGACCTGCGAAGGAAAGGAGGGGGAAAAGAAACCACCTGTCACCTTGTAGAGGTTTTCCTTTTTTATGCAAGGTCACCTCAGCCTTCTTTCCTAGTTAACAGGCTTTATGGGATGGCAATCCATTGCTTTTATAAAACACTCCAAGCCCGTCACTGTGCTTGCTAATGTGGTCTCTCCGTGCAAGTGGAGGAGACAAACATTGTTCCAGATTAGCAGAAGTGCACACCAGCTCAGAAAGGCTGCATGCTTTATCTAAGGCCATGCAGGATTTTAGGTTGATGACACAATGTAGTGGTTTAGATTCCTAGCTGACCATCTCTTTGTGATCTATGTGTGCGCACATGCTTATGATAGAGTTCCCAAGTGCTGATTAAGGTTGGAATAGTTTGTGGGTTTGTAACGTTCTCTAAATGAGAGAATGTTTGTGTGCATTAGCTCCAGAGCTTTTCTTCGGGAGAGGCCTGGGAGCAGCAGCCTGCTTAGAAGGGGCCCTCGTTCTGCACAGCAAGCTTACTGTCTGTGCTCATTTTGCTCGTTGATTTGGAATGGCTTTCGGGGGCTCTGGGCAGTACAGGGGGAGTACTAAGGCTCGCCTCTTGTCTGTCACCTCTTGGTGCCACAACTTATGTCTGCTGTAATTGAGGTGACTGTGTAATTTATCATTCAAATTGGGGCACTTCTGAGAGAGAAAAGGGATGCTGATGTGGAAACAGTCCCAGGCAAACCTTGATGAATGGGATGTGTGGTCATCCTAGCTATGATTAAAGAAATACAGTGAGTGTCCCCTTAACTGGAGTGATCAGGTTTGGGACTATGGCACGGTACATTTCCCACACTTGACCTGTGGACATGAAGCGTTGCCATTCACGTTGGAGATGAGAGCACAGACTCTTGGTTGGGTTCAGGTGTTGCATCAGCTATGGAACCAGGAATGTTAGTAAATTATGAAAACTAATGTTGGTGAGGAATTTTGCAGTTTACAGCGTATGCTTCCATGTATCAGTATATTCAGTTTTGATCTTCACAATAGCTCTGCTAGAAAGGTCAGGCTTTATTATCCCTATTTGGTAGCTAAGAAAACCAAACCAGAGGTTTTTACATGAATTTCCCCATGTCACAGAGTTAGTGGCACAGTGAGACTTGAGTCCTGGATTCTCAGCCTCCATGTCTTGTATTTCCCTCTTGTGTTCTTCTGTCAGTGTTCTCTCCTCGTTGAATGGGGATGTTCTCTTCCTCGTGTGGCAAGATAAGATACTATGGAATCTTTGGAGAATGTAACAGCTTGGAAAGTCTTCACATGAACTGGAGGCCCCTTGCATAACTTATTTCTATCAAGTTTCCTTCCTATTTTGTTTGTTAAAATAGCTTATGGTCTACAGTGTATCTTTTTGTATTTTATTTACTTATTTTGCCTGCCAGCAGCACTGTGGACTATGATTGTGATTTGCTCTTTAGATTGGAGAACACTGCTTTCTTGGGAGTGTCACGAAAAACAGGCCCATGAGGAATGAAATAAACCTTCCTTTTATAATTTTGCGTCTTTAATGTAAAGAAGATTAATGTCACAGTATTAGACTCTGATTTTTTAAATGCTAGTCAGTGGCTCCTTAAAAAGTTTTTTCCTTCGCTTTTCTAAAAGTATGTTGAAAACTATTATATACACATGCTCAAGTGATTCCCCCAGAATGGAAATATCAGAGGAGATGTTTAAGTTGATAGATGTGACTTGGATAATTAGGGATTTAAATTTGGAGTAGCAGCCTTACTTTTAATTTAGAGTATAGATTTTAAATGACCTAAGAGATTTTTTTCCCCAAAGTATTTTCTTTCTTCTTGAGAATTTTTAATTTCCCTTTTTCTAACGAGTTATCTTTGTTATCCCTGGAATGGACTTTATTTTATTTATTTATTTTTTTTGCAGTACGCGGGCCTCTCACTGTTGTGGCCTCTCCCGTTGCGGAGCACAGGCTCCGGACGTGCAGGCTCAGCGGCCATGGTTCATGGGCCCAGCCGCTCCGCGGCATGTGGGATCTTCCCGGACCGGGGCACGAACCTGCGTCCCCTGCATCGGCAGGCGGACTCTCAACCACTGAGCCACCAGGGAAGCCCTGGACTTTATTTTCTGTCCAGTTTTTTGCAAATGTACTTTCAGGGCTTTTACTTATTTTGATTGGGATCCATGGGCAATAGCAAATGCATTTTCTGTCATACTCATTTGGTTTGGTGGCAAAGAAATGATGGCTACTTTTCTTTCCTTGGGGAGATTTCAAATGGAGGACATAGTGAGGGTGTTCAAGTTCTAGCTCAGTGACTTCAAGCCTAAAAAAAAAGGTGGCGGGCTTCCCTGGTGGCACGGTGGTTGAGAGTCCGCCTGCCGATGCAGGGGACACGGGTTTGTGCCCCGGTCCAGGAAGATCCCACATGCCGCGGAGTGGCTGGGCCCGTGAGCTATGGCCATTGAGCCTGCGCGTCCGGAGCCTGTGCTCCGCAACGGGAGAGGCCACAACAGTGAGAGGCCCGCGTACCGAAAAAAAAAAAAAAGGTGGCAACCTCTGGTAAGTAATACCTTTTGAATTATGACCCAGTACACACACACACACACACACACACACACACACACACACACACACACACAAATACTTACCCTTACTATGTTCTCAGCGCTGTGATATTTTCCATTCTCTTCCATTCCATTAAAAAAAAAAACAAACTGTTGATTATGACCAACAACTGATTGACCAAAATTGATTTTCTGAACCCACTAATGGATTGCAGACTGTAGTTTTGAAAAACAAAATTCTAATAGTTGTCGTCCTTAAAAATGCCACCTTAAAGAAAACCCATACATAACCTTTAGTCGTCACTTCACCATTCCCCTGACCCCAGCCCTGAGCAACCTCTCATCTACTGTCCAGCTCTGTGGATTTGCCTATTCTGGACATTTCATAAAAACAGAATCATACAATATCTGGTCTTTTGTGACTGGCTTTTTTCACTTGGCATAATGTTTTCAAGGTTCATCTCTGCTGTAGCATGTGTCAGTACTTTATTTCTTTTTTTGGTGGACCGTAGCCCATTGTATGGATTTGGGAGTATTTCATTGTGTGCTTACTGTCTACCTCTGTAATTCGTCTCCTCCCCCCTCTTACCACCAGCTTCAGCCTCACTGGGTGTTCTTTCCATTTTTGAACTCCTTGAGCTTGATATCAGCTTCAGGTCCGTGGAATTGCTGTCTTCTCTACCTTAGATCTGCAGTGCTCTTGACCCAGATACTCACCTTCTCATTCAGGTCACAGGGACAAAGTTTACCCCTCAGAGAAGCTTCCCTGACCACACCAATCTAAAGTTATCCGCATACATACCCTGGCCATTCAGTCTTATCTTCAGCTCTCTTACCATTATCTGAAATTATCTAGTGTGTGTACTTTATTGTCTGTCTCTCCCACTAAAACGTAAGTTCCGTGTAAGCTGTGACTGCTTAGAGCAGAGCCTGGCATGTAGGAGGAGATCAATGAGTATTTGTTGGATGAATAAATGAAAATTATTCTCAGTTTAATGTGAAGCTTTTAAAAGGTTTTAAGCAGGGAGCAACATGACCTATTGTATGTTTTTAAAAACAACATTGTGGTTGCTGTAAAGAAGGAATTTTTAGAGCTGCCCCCTTCCCCCCTCCCCCCTGCAAAAGGCAACCTTAGAACTGTCTAGGCAACAGCTTTATCATTTGCTGTATTTAATATCAGTTCCAGCTAGTACTTAATTGTTGAATGAGAAATTTTATCCCACTGCCCTCTCCCAGTTGGAGGCTGGATTAAAATAATAGGTTCAGAAGTAAAATGTTCATACCTCTCTTATGTCTTACAATCCATAGTAATTTTTTTTACTGGCCCTTTTTTTAGCTAAAAATGCTTCTGCTTTGCTTTTAAATTACAAAAAGTATGAAATCGCTTTCTTTTCTTCCTACTAGGTTATCTAGAACCCCACTTTCAGCCTTTATGCAAGATTTATTCACATGGTTGCGTCTCTTCAGTATCTGTCATCGGGTCACCCATCAGTGGTCCAGGTCCTTCTGTGGTGTTGCCTTACACCCTCTAGTGGATGAAGGGCTAGTAGATGCTACAGCATCAGCACTTTTCTCAAACCATTAATCAGCTTCAGACTTAGTGTTGCCTTTTAGATCATTCCATCCTGTAGATAGTTCAGAAGCTTTTCCCTCCTAGGAAAGACCATTTTATTTATTTTGCTGCTCACAGCCATGTACCTAAATAACATGCTTATTCTGTTATTTCTTGATTTATCAATTTGAGGCGCTATCCTTTGGCTTCCTACTGTTAAGAGATGAGAAGGAAGGAATGTCTATAAAATTGCTAATTTTTCATTGATTTAACCAAGAAATGGTTAAATCAATGTTCATTACTGATTTATGTTTACATAATATCTACATTATTATGACTGAATATAGAGGAACCATAATATTATGATTACATTCCCTTATATACTTTTTTGTTTCCCCTGGAGTTATTTAAATATATACATACATATATATAGAAAATATATATATTTAATAATTACTTTTTAAAAAGCACTATTGAGATATAATATCCATACCATAAAATTCACTCAGTATAAGAGTACTTATTCAGGGATTTTATTAAATTTATAGAGTTGTGTCACCATCACCACAGTCCAGTTTTAGAGCATTTTTGTCATCCCCCTAAGTTCTCGTGAATTCTCTTGCAGTCAGTCCTTGCACCCACCCCAGCCCCAGACAGCCACTGAGCTGCTTCCTGACTCTATAAAATTACCTTCTCTGGACATTTCATGTAAATAGAAGCACATAATGTGTATGTAGTGTTTTGTGTATGACTTCTTTCATTTTCCGTAATGTTTTTGAGGTTCATCCATGTTGTGGTGTGTGTCACCATATCATTACTTTAAATTGCTGAGTAGTATCCTACTGCGTGGATGTACCACATTTTGTTAATCCATTTACCAGCTGATGGATACTTGTATTATTTCCAGTTTGGCTACTATGAGTAATGCTGTTATGAGCACTCACAAGTCTTTGTATGGATATATGTTTTCATTTCTCTTGGGTAGATTTCTAGGAGCAGAATTGCTGGGTTTTATGGTAAATTTATGCTTAACTTTTTTGGGGGGGGGGTCGCTGAACAGTTGCAATGGAAGTTATTTTTGAAAACTACTCAAGTAAAGCATTATCCTTCTATTGCAAATCAAAGTAATACCTAGAAAATTAAAGGATTAAATCCAATTTGAAAGGAAAATAAACTATAGGTTATTATTTGACTAAATCTTATAAAAATTTCAGTGTAGAAATGTGATAGAAGAAATTATAAAAAGTATTATGCTTAACTTTTTAAGAAACTGCCGAACTGTTTTCCAGAGTGGCTTGGTTTTATCCACCTCTTCGATTATACTGAGTATATATTGGTATTTCATTGTAGTTTTAATTTGCATTTCCCTAATGGTTAACAATGTGGAGTACCTTTTCATGTGCTTATTAGCTAGTCATATGTCTTCTTTGTTGAGATGTCTGTTCAAGTCTTTTGCCCACTTTTTATTTGGTTTTATTTAGCTACACAAATATTTGGTTCGTTTGTCCTCTTATTATTGAATTGTAAGAGGTCTTTACATATTCTGGATACAAGTTCTTTGTCATATTTACAATTTGCAAATATTTTTTCTCAGTTATGCAATTTTGTAAGACATATCTTCCCCCAATAAAACAAAACAAAACTGTGTTTTCATCCTTATGTGCTAAGTTTGGATAAACTCTGCATAACTATCATATGAAAGAGACTGTGAAAACAGGCATTTGATTATCTCTTTTCAGACCTGGTGATTGCTCCAAGGAAGATTGGCAGGTTTATAGTGGCTTTGCGTTTGGCTGACACAGCCATTTCCCCACCCTTAGTGGCAGGCATGTTTGGGCAAGAAAACCCTTAAGGTAGTGAAGGGAAATTATGCTGCTTTCTGCATGTCCTAAGGGATGTGATATGGTAAGGGATCAGCCAGGTTCATTGGCTTTCATGGAAATTCCTCTGTAGGTGTGCACGCGCACACACGCACACACCCCTGACTTTTGGTTTAAATATCAGCTCTGCCATTGCAGGCTATATGACTTTGGGAAGTTTTTCCTTGAGCCTTCTCTGCACCTCAGTTTCTATAAAATAGGAATAGTATCTACTCTGAAAGGTTGTTGTAGGATTAGAGATAACATGTAAATTTCTTGGCATGTATTAGTGTCAGTAAATCACTTTTCTTGTTTATTTTATCGGAAAGAGGCCTTAGGGAAGCTTTATAAGGAAATGATTAGTTCTCACAGTCTCTGATTTAAGCCTGTTTTCTTATTTATTTATTTAATTTATTTATTTTTGGCTGCGTTTGGTCTTTGTTGCTGCACGTGGACTTTCTCTAGTTGTGGCGAGCAGGGGCTATTCTTCCTTGCGGTGTGTGGGCTTCTCATTGTGGTGGCTTCTCTTGTTGTAGAGCATGGGCTCTAGGTGCGCAGGCTTCAGTAGTTGTGGCACACGGGCTCAGTAGTTGTGGCTCGCGGGCTCTAGAGCGCAGGCTCAGTAGTTGTGGCGCACAGGCTTAGTTGCTCCGTGGCATGTGGGATCTTCCCGGACCAGGGCTCAAACCCGTGTCCCCTGCATTGGCAGGTGGATTCTTAACCACTGCGCCACCAGGGAAGCCCCTCATTTTCTTTTTGAGTCTTAGTTATTCACCATGTGAAATGAGTTATATGTATAGATTTGAAATTTCTAGCGAAGGAACATAGCTTTGCCATATTTCCAAGAAAAATATGTCTGTGTGAGGGAAATGACATCTGTGTAAGTTTATTTACCTAATTCATTACGGGTCTTGGCAGCATAAATATAAAGAGGGAGTTATTTTTGAGACTTCTGTGACTTGAACAGAATCTGGTTCAAACTGAACCAGACACTCAAGGCTCTCTGCAGCCATCTTGTTCCCTATCACCCTACCCACATGTTTCTTCTGCTCTCAGAGTCCTTCAGCTACCTCTGCTGGATATTGATTTCTTCCTAGTGCCTTGTGCTTGAAATGTTCCTCCTTTTCCCAGCAGAGTCCTAAATATCCTTCAGGATCCCTGGCCACAGCTTAACCTGTTTTATGAAATCTTTCCTAATTGCCTCTAATCATTTGAGCTCAGTTAACACATCTACATGAACATTTCCATAAGGTTCTGATCAAGGGAGTTGGGGAAGTATTAGGAAGATTGTGAGCAAATTATTTAACTTCTCTAAGGCTCAGTTTTCTCATCTGTGAAAGTGAGGCTAATAGTGCCTACTTCTGTAAGGTGGTTGTAAGGATTACATTTTTAGAAACTTCCTAGGTCAGCAGTGTCTTATTGGTTGATGTTTACTAACCTCTACCTTTAACTTCCCATGTAGTCTAGAAGAGCTCTTCTCATCTCTGGGCCCAACTTTCTTCTTTTTCCTATAAGGGCTCTTCTGCCTATGTTGGGTTTGATTTTGTGGTTCTTGGGAGTGCCACGCTTCATTGTGGAAACTGTGGGAGCTTTTATCACTTAACGTCCCACCTCTGAATCTACAGGGTTGCTGTGGCTCTGTGGACAGCTGAGTGACTTGAGTCAGAAGAATGGACAGTGTGGCTGTCTTTCCCCTTCTTCCCTCTTCGGTACCTAGTTTCTTGGCACATCCTGTCTTTTATGCCAGAGTTTGACTTCTTCCCCCAGCTTTGCCTCTTTTTGCTCAGTTTGGGGTTGCTGTGATTTTAGGCTGTTAGAACAGTTTGTAGTCCACTGTTGACCCAATTGCTTATTAAGTATTTTGTAAATGGATGGATCATAACTTCACTGCTTGACTTTCTAGTAGATTGACCTAATACTATGTATACAGGCTGTTGATTTGTATTGTAATGAGAGCTCTATTGTGCCCATCAAAAAGAATTATATGACTAAAGATTATTAATCACTGGGACTGTTTATAAAAGAAAAATGAGAGAATTTCCTTTATTAGCAATTTTCAAAATTAGGAAATTCACCTGTCTAGAATTACTTAGGGCGGCCAAGTAGTTAGTAGGATCTCCTTGCTCTGGTGGTTAGTACCACCAAGCAACAGATAGTCTTCCCACAACCAGCCCTAGCTACCATTTGGTGAGTTACTTTAAGAAGCTTGATATGTCTCCTCAACCCATTGTTCTTTAACAGACAACAACCATGGCAGTGATTTAGAATGAAACTAACTAGTCAAGTATAAGGTAAAGCAAAAGGTTTTGTAGTTGGTGGACAATATAGTTGTGCGTTTCAGTTATAGATCAAATATTTTTATTTTTTTAGTAGCATTAGCTGTATACCATTATACTCAGCTGATTTAAGGTTGACTTAGAGAGGCAGGGGAATACAACAGATGACTTACGGTCTTATGTTAGAAACTTTGGTGCCACCAGAAAATAATTTCAGCAAGTTCTGTATAATCACGCATTTAAAGGCACGACTCTGATTTCCCTGGGTCTCAGACTCTGCTTAGCTTTTACCTGCTGAAAACACTTTAGTGGTTACTCCAGGCCTTCCATGATCTGACACCAGTCTTTTTCCTTTTGCGTTGTGTAAGGTAGTCTGTGTTTTAGCCACATTATGGGGCAGGATAATGTAGCTTTGAAATCAAATACAGGTTTTAATTCTAAGTTTTTTACTTATGGTGTTCTCTCTGTTTAAATACAGTTCATCCTTTAAATCCTACTTCAGGTGTTCCCCCCTCCATGAAGTGTTGCCTGATGCAATTATTTGGGTACAGACCCTTAATTAATGCCCAACGAACCCCCAAGGCACATTTTTCCTATTTTGTAATAGCACTTTACCACTGCCTGTTATGTTATGGTGAACAGGTTGGATGACCCACACAGTCCTGTGAGAACAAGGACACTGTCCTACCTCTTGATATTCTTGAATCCTTTTACAAAATAAATGCCCAGTAAGAATTTGGTAAAGGGACAAATTAAAATAAACTCATCTTCAGCCTTATTGAAATAGAGAGACTACTGTATTGTGATTTTTTTTCCTGTGGACAAAGGAAAAAAAGCTTTGTTCCGAATTTAACTAGGCTTTATTGCCTTTGCCTTGCCAAAGCAATATGAAAACTTAATACTTCAGAAGCTGGGTATCTGCTCCTCAGCAGGGGAGTGCCTCTCACAAGTTTAATGGGTTTGGTCAAGTGGATATTAAACGTAAATCTGTCATTTTATGGAGCCGTAGAAGGCTCTTAAAACACTCAATAAATACCCTTATTGAATTAGTGGAGCATTTCAACAGGGGACTGCCTGTGTATCTCCTGTTATTAGTATCTTTCATTGTTCCTTTAGAGTGCCTTCAGCCTGTGCTCGCACAGCTTTGTGCTGTCATGTGCCTCATAGAATCATCTAAGGTAACGATGCGTCTAGCTCCTTAATTCTATTATTTTGTTATGTTACAGGGAACCCATTTGTTAATTCTGGCAGGTGGGTCTTAATTTCACAGTAACAACTGGGAGGTCCCCATAAAAAGAGAGCTAACATGTATTGAACACTGACTCATTAGGTGCCAGGCCCTGTATAAAGCATTGAGCAAGTATTCAGTATTATTTTATTTCATCCCATTTGCAGGTGAGGAAACCCAGGCTCAAAGAGATTTAAGCCATCGCCCATGGCTATGTAGCTGTTAATTAGGGAATTTTAAAATGTGTTAGATTTCAAAGTTTATGATACTTCCACTCTGTATCATGTCTTTTACTTATTTACTTTTATTTGAATGTTTTTTTTTTTTTACATTTTACTTGCACGTTTGATTTTTCTTTGGTCGGCAGCAAATGTTAATTCCCTACTTGCTCCCCTCCCTGCCCTTTAGTGAGGGGATGATAATTCTGTATTATGTTTCTGTAGTCCTCTAGTTTACACATCGCTTCATATCTATTCTTGTTTGATCTTGGTGAATGGCGGTCTGCATGCAGCGGGGCAGGGTTTTCATCGCCACTGGCAGCTGAGGAAATTAAGATTTCCAGTTTTGTGACAGATTTGCCAAAGGTGGTAATAATAAGTGGCACCAAAATTAGCTTTTTTTGTTGTTGTTGTTAGCTTTTGTTTTGAAGAGGAACGCTGATCTACAGACTAAATTTTTTAGCAGCAAATTCTCTTCTTCAGACAAATTACATGGACACAATATATAAAAATGTAAGTGGAGTGGTCCTGGTAGAAAAGATGTGGAAGGCCTGGGGCCCCACCCTCTGGGTTTCCTGTGCCCATGAGGCCCCTCAGCTGACCGGAGCACAATTTGAAAACCACTGGGGAATGAGCAGAGAACTCTGGTGCCAGACAGATCTGGATTCAGTCTGTAGTTTGGGCCTGATGTTTAACCTCTCTTAGGTTTGGTTCTTCATTTGTAAAATGGGCATGCTTTTCACAGGATTGCTGATCAACATTAACTAAAAAGCAGGCCAAGCCTAGCACAGTGCCCTTGGCTTCTGTAGAGGAGAGATCAAGTTGACAGGCAGCATAGGTTTGGCCACTTGCCCTCTGTGGTCCTCCTGCTAAACCTGGGGTGGTGGGAGGGAGCTCGCTGCTGAGGCTGGGCCTCCATAGGACTTATTACCCAGAACTTTGTACTTGACCGAAGGCTCAGACATCACATTTATCAATAGTTTAGAACAGGGATGGGCCAACATTTTCTGTAAAGGATCAGAGAGTAAATATTCCAAGCTTTGGGGCCATCTAGTCTCTGCTGCAGCTACTCAGTTCTGTTGCTGCAGCACAGATGCAACTGTAGACAATATGGAAACGACTGAGCGTGGTTGTGTTCTAATAAAACTTTATTTGTGGGCACTGAATTTTGAATTTCATATAATTTTCATATATCACAAAATATGCTCTTGATTTCTTCAACCACTAAAAATGTAAAAACTGTCTGAGCTCGTGGACTGTATGTGGGTTGTACGTAAACAAGCGACAGGCTGGATTTGGCCAGTGGGCCAAAGTTTGCTCACGCCCAGTTTAGACGTTGCTTGTTGGTAATCAATGCAGGTTTTTTTAAAAAAAATAAATTTATTTGCTTATTTTTGGCTGCGTGGGGTCTTTGTTGCTGCGTGCGGGATTTCTCTAGTTGCGGCGAGCGGGGGCTACTCTTTGTAGCGGTGCGCGGGCTTCTCTTGTTGTAGAGCACAGGCTTTAGGAGCATGGGCTTCAGTAGTTGTGGCACACAGGCTCAGTAGTTGTGGCTCGCGGGCTCTAGAGCGCAGGCTCGGTAGTTGTGGCCCACGAGCTTAGTTGCTCTGCGGCGTGTGGGATCTTCTGGGACCAGGGCTCGAACCCGTGTCCCCTGCATTGGCAGGCAGATTCTTAACCACTGCGCCACCAGGGAAGCCTTCAATGCAGTTTTTGATCCTGTGAATTTAACTTAAAGTGATTGCTATTAAAGAGGTATTGATAGGGATTCCCTGGCGGTTCAGTGGTTAGGACTCTGTGCTTTCACTGCCAAGGGTGCGGGTTCAGTCCCTAGTCTAGGAGCTAAGATCCTATGAGCCGCATGGCGCAGTCAAAAACAAAAAAAAAAGAAGTATTCATATTAGGAAAGGCTTGATTTTCACAGTAAAAAAAAGGTAGAATTTTTTCATCCCGTACCTTTCAGGAATCGTTACATGTTCATTAGTTTCTTTACCCTCTATGAAGTGGTTAAAATGCAGTTATACTTGTCTTGGTGATGACTGAATAAAGTTTCTAAATAAAGATGAAATAGTATAGTGGAAAGATAAGGAGTCATGAGGGAGTCAGGAAACTTGGCTTTGTCACTAATTTTGTGTCTATATATGTTACTTTACCTTTTGGGCCCTTCAGTTTCCTCATAGAAGTGAGGAAGCTGGTGATGGTAGTATTAGAGACCTTTGCCGGCTCTAAAACTCTCTCATTCTCCTTTTAGTTGTCTGTGATGGTGCTGTGGAACAATTTTCATCTATAGAAACTCTTAAGTACTTCATCAGTTAGTGTATTTTCAGAAATACCAACAGGGTTTCACAGTGTATTAGAGACTATTTACAACCGCAGTTTATTCCCACTGCTAGTGCTAGTCGTCTCTAGCAGTTGTGCTTTAAATACCACATACCATTACGATGAATGCCATGCTGCAACAGTTAACCTGTTTGGAGATGAGCTGCAGATACAGAGAGAAGGGGACTAGGAAAACTGGAAGAAGAAAAGGCCTATCCTGACTACATATGGGCTTAGGCTATGTCGGTTTTTGTCAACAGGGGGCATCCAGAGCAAAGCAGGTGCCCTGTGACACACTACACTGCCCTTCTTCCCAGACAGGCACAGGGCAGCGAGCAGTGGATTCACGCTGGTCTCCCTCCTGCACATTGCTTGATCCATGTCCATATTCGAAGACATGTTCTCCCATGCTGAAGTCAGATATTCTAAATGCAGTCCTAATAATTGTTATTTGCTTCCCTCTACAGTGGAAACCCAATTCCCTCACTGTCTTGGAGTGAATGATCCCAGGTTATAAAGTCTGGGCTTTTGGGTGAATGTGCAGTGTTAGGCTCTTATATAATTCAGTATCCAGTGAGCTCGTGTTCCGGAAATATTGCTCTGAAAGAGCACTTAATGTCTGTGTAACGTATTGTAAGAAGAGTTTGTACTTATTGCCTATTGCAGTGGTCCTCGAAGTGTGGTTCTCGGACCAGCAGCATCAGCGTCACCCGGGAACTTATGCAAATTCATGGTTTCCCCCTCCTCCCAGACCTACTGAATCAGAAACTCTGGGACTGGGGCCCAGCCACCTGTCTCAGCATGCTCTCCAGGTGATTCTGATGCACATTCAAGCTGAGGACCACTGCCAGAGAGATGTACTGAAGATCAGGTGCCAGGCACTTTGCTAGGATGTTCATCTTCATTTTCCAGATGACACCACCAAGCCTAAAAGGTTCAGTGACTGCAAAGTCAGACTTCTAACAAGTGGTAGAGGAGGGATTTGAGTCCTGGTCTTTCTGACTCCAGATCTATGCTACAGTGGCTGCTAAAAAATGCAAAGAGGTTCTGTATTGTTTAAATTCATATTTTTAAGTCAATCTTTTTCTCAGAATTAATATACATTTATCAAAGAAAATATAGAAAATACAGCAGGCCAAAAGAATAAAAATTGCCTTAATATATTAACTTTATCTTAACTTTTTGTTTATTGTTCTAATCTTGTTTCTATGCAGCTCTTTTTGCATATACACGCATCATAAAATGCCTTACAAAATCTCATCATATGGTACAGACTTCTGTAGTATGCTTGCAGCTCCTTCCTACTCCATTGTAAATATCTTTTCACATCATTAAATATTTCTGTAGTGTTGTTTTACATGGCTGCCTAGTATTCCATTTTATGGTTCCATCATAATTCTTTCTAAACTCTGTCTTAAGTTGTTTTGATTCTGTGATAGGCTTTTTATTTATTTATTTATTATTTTTTGTGGTACACGGGCCTCTCACTGCTGTGGCCTCTCCCGTTGCGGAGCACAGGCTCCGAACGCGCAGGCTCAGCGGCCATGGCTCACGGGGCCCAGCTGCTCTGCGGCACGTGGGACCCTCCCGGACCGGGGCATGAACCAGTGTCCCCTGCATTGGCAGGCGGACTCTCAACCACTGTGCCACCAGGGAAGCCCTGTGATAGGCTTTTAGGAGGAGTAGGATACTGAGTACTGTGCTACTCTGGGTAAACAGTTTATTTACACTGAGTGGCTTAAAGTATTATAATTAAGGTGATAAATACAGATTAAGGTTGAGGAGGGAAAATGGAACTGGAGAGGCAATAATAAGCCTAATGCTTAGGTTAAATTGAGCCCAGAAATAGGAAAACAAATTGAAGTAAAAAACACAGAAGTATTAGGAATGGACTAGGGATCTGTGAGTGAGATGAGTTAAAACAAATAGTCAGAAAAATGTTTGTGAACCATTTGATGGTGCCAGTGGCCTGCTTTTGTTACTGCCTTTTTTGACATAGAAGCTGATCTGCTGGATGACAGCTTGAAAAAACTGGGCATAAGGCTTTTATAAATAACGGTTATTATTTATTGAGTGCCTTCTGTGTGCCAGGCACCATGTTAATCATTTATATAGACTTTACCATTTAATTTTTATAATAACAATGTGCATTCGATGCATTAGGTGGTGTTTTCCCCATTTTACAGAAGTGGAACCTGAGATTGAGACTTAAAGTAACTTGTTCAGATGCTTCAATTGGAACCCAGATTTGATCTAACGCCCAAACCTGTGCTTTTATAGTATCATTTATCTTCATTCTTTTTTCATGGCATGGCAAGTCATCAACCCGTGCTGGGGGCTGGGGGGTAGTTTCACTATCTCTTCAGGGACAGAGGGAAACTAGATGTGGAAGGAAGGACACTAAAGTCATAACAGAGCAGGAGTAGACTTGAAGATCCAGCAAAGCTACCACCTGCCCAGTTATCTCAGGGAAGGTGTAACCCTGCGCCGGATACTGCAGCTGAGCAGGGACTGAGCAGGGACGGACTAGCGAAATGAGCTGTTGGGAGGAAGGAGCAGCGGTGGTCAGGAGGGTCACAGCTCCCTCATTAAATGTCCCTTCCTACAGGAGGTCATAATTCCTTTGCGGCATCTTTTAACAGCTTTAATGAGATATAATTAGATACTCTACCATTCACTCATTTAAAGTATACGATTCAGAGGCCTTTTTAGTGTATTCACAGAGTCTTCCTCACTCCAAAAAGAAACCGTGTACCTCTTAGTCATCATTGCCTGGTCCCCCTGTCTCCCTTGCCCCCCAAACTCTAGGCAATCACTAGTCTGCTTCCTGTCTCTACAGATTTTCCTGTCTAGGGTATTTTCTATAAATTGACTCAATATAATAAAGTCCTTTGTTTCCAGCTCCTTTCACTTAGCATGATGCTTCCAAGGTTTCTCCATGTTGTAGCATACATCAGTACTTCATTCTTTTTTGTTACTAAATAATATTCCATCGTTTAGACACACCACTTCTTATTTATGTTTTTATGTTGGGAAGAGAAAGGTAAAGGGAATGAGACAAGGAAGAATTCTTATTCTTAATTTAAAATGGACGGAAAAGGCAATACCATGAAAAGCAGACCTCTCAGGCCCTCTTGAGGAATTGTAACCAAAGGCAAAGGTAAATAGGACACTTGGCATCGGCTGCTTCAGGAGCCATTTGTAGCCCAGCGGCAGCTCTTCTGACCCGGACATGTGCAGCATTCAGGGAGCTCATTGTGTAAATCTTGTGTGTTGGCCGGTGTCATTGCCCCCTACAATATCTCGTGTGGAAACGGAGAGGCCTTTGCTGATCTAATCTGGATACATTTCCCTTGGTTACTGCAGCTCTGGGTCCCCAGAGAGTCCTCTCTAAAGAGCTGCCGGTTTGTTGAGCGCTGGCAGATGCAAGATTATTTCTGACTGTACGATTTGTTCGGTGGAGATTACACCCATCTTTCAGGTCTTGATCCATTGGCCAGAAATAGCAGCTGTCATTCCCATATTTTTTGGAATGAATGCTTACCCTAAGGCCCCCTGTACGTCCTTCTCAGTCTAGTGTTTGGAGGGCCCTTTTAGCAGGCAAGCAATGTGCCCTTCCCAGGTGCCAGGTAACTACTGTTGTCCTGTTGTTTTCTTTCCTGGTTTACCATCCAAGAAACAAGAGTCCTGACCGTCGTAAAATGAATGGTCTGGGCCAGGACTGTAAGTTCCAAAACTTTTCATTTTGGATTTCAGAAAAGTTGTGGCTGACTTTTTACTGTCTGAACTTTCAGGATAGTTTAGAGAGTGACTTGTAATCACTTGTCTTAATACCCTGGCTCTTCTGTGGCATGTCTGCCCTAATGCAGAAATAAGAACCCAGGGTAGGGATCACCAGCTTGGCCCTTAGGTCCTTTGAATGTCAGAACGGGATTTCATCACATTGTCCTGGTGCTGCAGATGGAGAAACTGAGTCCCAGAGAGGTGAGATGACTTTCCCAAGGCTTATCTTCTCAGAGCTCTTGCCAGTGCAGAGCTGCGTCTGTGATATGAGCCTTCACTCTCAGCTCAGTGCTTTTCCCCAGGGCCGTGTGCTCTCCTGACTAGGGCGGGGCCCGGTCCTGCTCCAGTGCACCAGTCGTGCAGGCTTTAAGGTATGTGCGAGAGTTTCGCAGGTGGGGACTGTGATGGTGAAACTCTGTAAGAGAGAGCAAGAGCACTGGTTAATGAGTTTGGGGGCCACTGATCCAAGGAGCCCAGCCCTTCCGGCCTTCCACGGTACACGCTGTCCAGTGAGTATACGTGTTTTTGATTACGCGGTTGTAATTCCTGAGAGCCCTATGTCTCTGCTAAAAACTACCTCTGCTGCTGCACTAACCCAGCAACCAGTCATCTTGTAGTGCCGCCTGAGTTGTTGGCTTGTGACTGCCAACTCCTTTTCTGGAATGACTTTTGCCTGGTATCACATGAAGAGAGAAGACCAAAACCCTTCTCCGCTGTCCTTCCCACTCCCCCCTCATCTCCCTCTTGGTGTGGAAGGGACCTCGCTTCCCAGCACCCCCTGCCCGGGACCCTGATAGAGCCAGTCAGCGGGACCCCCAACTGCTGGGACCAGAAGTGAAAGTAGCCCCTTCACGGTTGAATGCAGAAGCTGAGTAGACGGTCCATGCTGAGACCCCCTTCGGAACTTTCCCTCCTTCCCTGTCACTTCCTCTCCGTCACGTCCTCCCTCAGCACCGTGAGCTGCTCCACAGGAGAGGTTGTGTCCTTCACTCTCTCCCCTTCATCTGGCACACTGCTCAGCAGATAGAAAAGAATCTCTGGCATCCTCACGCTGTTGACCGCCCTCTGACGGATGGGCGAGGTGAGGAATGCTAATACAGCTGACAGCTGGCAGTGTTACTTCTCTATAGAAGTTGTTTCCTAGTCCTCAGTAAGAAGTTATAGCGACAGCTACTATTTATCGATGCTTACTGTGCTCATTACTCACGTACGCACACACCCTCAGTTCCTCACTGTTCTCAACAACTCTCCCTGTAAGAAGATGGCAGAAGCCCTATTTGACAGATGCAGAAACTGAGCTTTGGAGAGGTCTAGGTGACAGAGCTAGAAAGTGGTGGAACAGATATTGAAACCTAGGCCTGTCTAACACTGAAGCCTATGTTTTTAATAACCACGTAAAGCCTCCCTGAGTAGTTAATTTGCTGAACATTCCTGCGAAAGAGAGCTGAGTCACTTGTGCTCCCTGGGTTTTATAAATGAGACGTCTGTGTAGCAAAGGGCATTCTTAGCACAGTTTAGATTAGATTTGGCTTTGGGATTACAGAGCAGGAACAAAGGGGAGACTTAAGGAGCCTCTGCCACTTCCTGAAGCTGGTTTGCTTTGGCCCAGTGTTGAGGAATCCTTGCTCTTTGAGTCCACAATGGTTTCAGGTCATTCCTAGCCTGTGCAGTTCCTGAGAGATGGGGCTGCCCAGCAGCTCCAGATTGTTTGGGGTGGACCTAGTCCTGGTTCCACCTAGTTCCCCTAACTGGGACCACACTAAGGTGGGCTCCAGTTGGTCCCTGGACTGACTTGGTTTCTTAAAGGTCCTCCTGTTTTAGTCATTCAGTAGGGGCTTTCTCTTCAGCTTTACCTTAGTCCTGTGATGACCACCCCCCCCCCCCCACCGTCAGTTACTGGGACTTGAGGGTTTAGCTGTGGTTGTACCTAAGTACAAAGGGAATGCAGTTTTTGGCAGCTCTTAGTGATCAGTCCTGTGGAGTCCCGTGGCATATTGGGGTTGAGGGGCTGCCTCTCATTCTCTGCTCAGAACTTAAACATTTTGTGTATATCCTTGAAATGGGAGAGAGAAACTTCTGAGGAGTAAAGAGTTGTCAGGGATAATAAGATTTTGAGGAGACAGCCCTTCCTGCATTCTCCCTTGGGGGAAGAATGCAGCCAGGACTGAAGGGCATTGCCTCAACCAATTCAGTTAAGTGGCCCTGTCCTGGCTTAATAACTCGGGCAGACTTCCCAGTGGATTTGGCAAGGTATTAGGTTTCTCTCCCCCCAGACCCTCCCTTCTCTCTGCTCTGCACATGTGTGCTAACACAACTACAGAGAGGTTGCCTCTTGCAATAAGATATCCTTTTTACAAAGGAGGGGGCTCCTCTTAAAGAGGAAGGAGAGGAATTCGGAGGAGGGAATTTGATGGTCCGAGTTTAAGTAGCAAGGAGCAGGCTGGGTTCTCCTCTGTAGGGCAGGCGCAGGAGGGAGGGTAGCTGGGTGATCAGGGCACCTAGAGCATGAGCATTCGGCACTGTGGAAATCATAGACCATCTTCTGCATTTGTTCATCCAGATTGTATCACTAAGAATCTGGTCGTTAGAGAACAAGAGCTCTCTTGCTCTTGGAGGTCAGGGGTCCCAGGCTTCCAACTGTTCAGAAATCCTTCACAGTTTTAGTTGAAAACCTGAGCAGATGCTCCTGCTGTTGTTTACCCTTGGGGATCGGGTGACATTCTTCTCCCTTTTCCTCTTCCCCACCCCTCTGGGAACCGACCAATCACGCCAGGGAATGGATTTCAGTGCCTCTCTGGCCTCCTCCCAGAAGGAGTGTGCCCAACCGCAGCTCTCTGGAGCCTTAGCCAGCGGAGTGTTTAACTCCTGGGTGTCTGAATCGCAGTGAGCTCCTGACATTGCAGTTAGCTTGTTCTGTTCGCCTTGACTCTCTGAGCCCATCTAACGTGAAGTTAGCTTGCCCCGTCCCCAAGGGAGGGCTCCTGATGAGGCAAGGTGCAATGCATTGAGCTTGAATAAGCTGGTTTTTTAAGCCCTAATTCTGCCAGTAACCAGCAGCATGACCTTGGGAAAGTTACTTTCCCTACTTGGAATTGATCCCTTTTCTGCTAAGTTAGAAGGAAAGGAGAGGGACAGAACCAACATTTATGACATAGCTGTCTGTATCAGCCACCGGTCTTTACGTACAGCTAGCCTGAGGTCTGGGGGAAGCGTTTAACCTGTGTTGCGTACCTGTCTGAAGCAGCTTGCTGTTTACAGCTTGCCCTCTGCAGGGCAGGTGCTGATGCTGTTCACCCAATTTTATAGATGAGGAGGGTGAAGGCTAGAAAGGCTGTCCAACTTGCCTCAGGTCAAATAGCTAGGAAGGCCCATCTGGCTCTAATGCCCAGACTTTCTTCCATTCTACTGGCTGGGCTAGAAAGGCCCCAAAAGCCCTTCCAGCATTTTCATTCTGATACTCTGAAAGTTTTAACTCCTTAATTAGCTTCTAGCTCTGCCCTACAGAAGGACTACTGTCTCACTTTTCACAGCCCTGTTACTAGAGCAGGTGAATGACTTAGACATTCCTGCCATCTCCTGGAAGCAGCAAAAGAAGATGGTGCAGCCATCAGTTTTCTCTTTGCATCATAGGAAAGTTCTCATCCTTTAGAGCCAGCATCCCCCTTTCCTCATACGGGTGCAGGTATTTCCTTTTCTCTTTGCCTTGTGTTTGTGATTGTCAGGTGAGTATCTCTAGTTTAAGGGAGGGGTGGAATTTTGAGGAGATTTTTTAAAATCTCCTTTATTCAAAGCTTTTCTACGAGCTAGAGACCACAATATAGGGTTTACCCCTACTTGGAATTGCTGTGATATCTATACCCCCTGTCAGAAGCTCCCTCTTTCTGAGAGCTTGGTTATTCACTACAGTATCTTATAAATTATCCTAGCTGTCTGGTTTAGGGACGTCTTGCCCCGTGGAACACTTTGTGTTTCTCTTCTGCAATTTTACTTTTGAATTCATAGAGGAAATAGCTTTCTTTAGGTGCCTTCGTATCGATATTGTATTGCCACCAATTTACAATAAATTATAGTAGTCGCCCTAAAATGTCAGATTTGTGAAGGAGTCTTTTTGTTGTGAGCTAAGAAAAATGACAATAAGCAAATCTATTAACAATTGTAAATTATTAAGCCGGGCACTGACCTGTGTGTTTTATGTACATTATTTCTAACTTTCGTGATAAACTTGCATTTATAGATGAAGAAACAGAGTTAAGAGAGGCTAAAGTACTTGCTCAAGGTCACAGCTAGTGAGTGTTCGGCACTGCGGTTACAGGTCTGTTTCACTTCCAAACCTGAGTTCTTTGTTCAGTACCATGCTGCTTCTGGAAAATGGTCTTGAGAGTTCACTTTAATCATCCACGCCCATGCCTCAGCTCTGATCGCCCCAGAAAATCCATATGCCTTCTTTTTAAAAGGGAAATACCATTTTATATGGTACATTTCACAGTTGGAAAAAAATTTAAGGGAAGTATTTTCTGGTCTTTGCCAACTTTTATCATCAGGTAACTTTTACTAGAGTTTAGTTTGAATTATTTTTACTGAAATTTAAATCCATCCCTTCTTGTTATAAGTGAAAATGCTAAATTAGTGGCTGCTTGTCATCAGATTCCAGAGAGTTAAGGGTTTCACTGTGGTTTGGGGTGGGCAGGAAGAGGTAGACCTCAGAGATTAGCTATGTATAAGTAGATGGAGGAAAGCAGATAACATTTTCTTGGGGTAGGGAACTGCTGTCATCTGCTTCATCATTTGGCGTGTGCTGTGTTTACCATCTCCTTGAGCACCTGAGGATGGTGTTGAGAATCCAGTGGGAGGTGGGTTGGTGTTACTTAATGGCCTTTTGCTTCTCGCTCACTCTTTTCATGAATTGCTTGTGATTCCATTCTACCTCAGTGATACTGGACTTTGCTGATTGTGTGCAATGAGAGATTCACGTAAGAGAAGTAAACTCACTACATCATCTCCACCATCCAGATCAACTTAACAAATATTTCAACAATGTTTACTTGTGTGCCTGTTGTGTACCAATCGCTTGGCACGACACTGATTATTCTGAGATAAATAAGACATGGCCATTGCCCTTTAGGAGCTCATAGTGGAGTGGAATTTGCAGTCTCATTTAGGAAACAAGACCTACAAACACAGAATTAATAACAAGAGCAGTATATGCTTAAGAACATTAAAAAAATACGTGAGCTAGGGACAGCAAATTTTACTGGGGTTCCGAGATGAAAGGGGTTAGGATTTTGCCAGAGCAGTAAAGAAAAGGTTCATTTACAGTTTCATCCAGGTATTCAGCAGGGCAGGGCGGGGGTGAGATGAGGTTTGGGTGTTGCCACTGCTAGTGACAGGAAACAGTGAAAATGGTTCACTGAATAAGGATAAAGTAAGTACCCCTCTAGAATTGTTGATGGAGTTGTAGCCAGAGACCGGGGAAGGAAGGTTCCACAGTTAGCATTTTAAGTGGGGAGTGTAAAGGTGCCAGCAGCTAATGTAAAACAACAACAGTTTAATCCCTGAGGAAATCACATTTTTAGGAAAATATTTTTTTAATCTCTTATATTTATCTTTTGGTTTGCTGGTTAGCACCCCACCCCACCCCACCCCCGCCTTAGCTTTTGAGTATGGTATTCTCTATACTAGAAGTCCCTTGACATTTATTCTTGTTGGGGTTTTAAAAGATGGAAGACTTCAAGCTAAGTCATACACAGACGAAGACATCAGTAGGCCCATTTGCCGTGTGCGTGGCTCACTGTGGCAGTATCTTTGATGATTGCTGAATATTTATTTATGAGGTTCCTTCCTCAAAGCCCACCCAATGAAGAACTCCTCTTTTCTCTTTTTTAGATTCCTGAAATTTACCTAAAACTCTCAGGCAGGAGAAGGTTTAGGGAAAGGAGTTTCTTTCCTTCTCCCTTCCCCCCACTCCATAGTAGCTCAATTTAAGTACCCTGTGGAGATAAAGATAAATGTGAGGAACTTCAGGATGAAAAGAACATTAGAGACCAGAGAAGTCAGGGGAGGTCATATCAGGCTTAAAGTGGAAACTATGTTACAACCTAAGCAAGGAGCAACTGATAGCTCTATAAATAGGATTTTATCTCCTCTTAGGACATTTTTGGCATGGTTGTAGCTTCCCATGTGGGGGACTATTATATTTACTAAAAATAAACTGTCTTTCAGAAGCGATTAGAGTAAGTCCCACTAAACTCATTTATGTTATTAAAAATGTAGTCATAGCCTGAAAAGAAGTTTATAGAGTTTGGTACATACTAACTTTTGGGAGAACTTGGATTTTGAAGCCATCAGTTAGATCTGGGACACAATGGTCTGGTCCAGTCTAGTGTGGGTTAGATGGATTGCCTTCTCAGAAGGTAGTGTTATTTCCTTTTTCTTCTGCTGGTTCAGAAGACCCGCAACCCCTAGTTATACATTCAGACTCATAAATGGGCATAAACAGGCGACAAGTGTATCATCTAGGAGAGGTAGAATAGTCCTAATTCTCCAGAAATCTTACTGCTTAATTACATCTGCTTGAATATGGCCATTCACAGCAGAAGGGTGTGTAAATCGGCCATACCTTGGTACCCCTTCTGGGGAACAAAAACCTTCAAGCTGTGAGTTTGTTTCTCACGCTCTTGTTACCCTGCTTGTGGCCCTTTAAATTGTGCGGCGCATTCTTGGCATGTATCTGCCTGTCAGCTAATCTCTGACGCCCCTGGATAGCTGATTTCCTTCCTGTGAGTATATTTGAAATTAGTAAGAAGCATCTATTAATTTTAGTATCCTGTTAGAAGACTAGGAAAAACTGAAATTCAACAAATAGTAAAATTGCTTAAAGCATATTTCTCCAAGTTATTTGACCATGGAATGCTTTTCAGAATCTAATGGATTGAACAACAGAGCACAGTGTGACTCATGTACAATGTGTTTGTGGATTAAAGTAGTCACCAGAAATGGATTCATAGTTGAGTTAATGCCTTCAGAAGTGAAATCATTTGCTTTTTTTGACTTCAAAACCAATTTTGGAGAAGTTAGATCATTTTTAAGTGCAAAATGAAAGTGATTAAGCTATTTTTGTTTTAAATATACTGCCTATACCTTAGTGCACAGGTTAAAAATCTTCCTGCTTGGAGGACCTCACGTATTATCCTTATTTCTCAAAGCCAGCATCTCACTCTTAAATGACGCTTTGTTGCATACTCAGTAGAAACTGTATACATGTGTTTCGTATTTTTCTTTTGAATGAATAAACTGAATAGAAATATTGCTAGCATCAATTTGTAAATGGTTGGACCACCTATTGACAGCCTGCGAAATACTAAAAACATGCTTATATATTTCAGATACATCATATTCACTAATTGCTTTAAACCCTTTACTACTGTTCATTTTCCCCCCTTATAGCCACTCAACTCCTTTCTTTTCCCCAGAAGGAAACTGAAGTTCCTGATGTAGTATTTTTTGGTAGATAACGAGATAAGAAAGTTGGTCAAAGAGGTTTGACAAGTTCATGGAATTCCTTGAGCCCCAGACCCAAAATCTGGCTAATTGGTTTCACCTAATTTTTCTTTTGTGCCTCACACTTACCAATCAGCTGTTATAGTGGTAATTGTAATGGTAATGATAGTGTATCATGCTCTGTTTACAGAATAGCTAACATACTCTATTGTATTGGGGTCTGAAGACATCCCTGTGTCATTACTTCCATTTTACAGATGATGAAAATGAGAGTATATATATATATATATATATATATATATATGACTTTTTTCATTACTAAAATTCAGGAATCGTTAAGTTGAAACTTTATTTCTGTCATGTTGGTGTGGAATGGTCAGGGATAGCAGATTAGGGGGATAGACTAGCTGACTTTTTGGCCTAGGCTTCCAGCCTAGACATTTCAGGATTCTTTGACAGTCTCTGTCTTAGTCATGAGGGCTGTACACTATTTGTGTGTATAGAGCTTTCTGTGACATTGAATTTTGATTTGTAAAGTTACAGTAAAATAATTGATTCTTGATTAATAATTCAGAATAATTAAAGATTAAAGAATAATTGATTCTTTAATCACTTAGGATTAAATTCACTACATGTAACAGAATCCATCCCCCCTCCCCTCCCCTTGCCTCAGAGTGGCTTAAACAAGGCCTTGTCTTTCATGGAAAGGAAGTCTGGAAGTAGGCAGCCCAGGGCTGATGCAGTGCTCAGTGGTTATCAAGGATCCAGGATCCTTACTGCTCTTTGCTTCTCTGTGTGTAGGATGTGGCCCAGATGGTTGCTACAGCTCCAGTCATTATTCCTGCATTTGCACAGAGTGGTTTGGAGGAGGAAAAGAGGTCCCCTCCCCTACTTAGGAAGACTTCCAGGAAATCCCACATAACATTTCTACTAATGTCTCATTGGCCAGAACTTAACGTATGGCCACATCTAGCTGCAATGGAGGTTGGGAGACAAAGTCCTTTCTTGGAGGGTGTGTATATTAATGTCCTAGAATGAAAACTGGGGTTTTGTTATTAAGGAAGAAGAAAGGATACTGGGAAACCACTAGCATTGTCAACCTCAGGGACCATCAGAATGACCTGACCTTTCCTCCCACATGGTGCAGAAGACCATTTGTAGCTTCTTTGGGAGCTTTTCAACCGATCTTTGCTGTATTATCCAATAAAATGATTTTTTTCTTGATGTATACACCTTTATGCAAACACCTCTTTTTTGGGGCGGGGGAGCGCCTCGCAGCTTGCGGGATCTTAATTCCCCTACCAAGGATCGAACCTGCACCCTTGGCAGTGAAAGCCTGGAGTCCTAACCATTGGACTGCCAGGGAATCCCCCAAACACTTTTTTAAACAGTTAATACAAGATAATAAGGATCATTGCAATTTCCTTTTAAGATCAACTTGGGGTTTTTCAAAATCAGTTTATTGGGATTTCAAATAGCATACAGTGAGCTTTTTAGTAAGAATAAAATAGGTGTTAAATATTTAGGTGTCTAGTCATTGGTGAAGGAAAAAGTGTAATTTTTCCTTTGGTTTTTTGAAGCCTGGTTAAGCTATTAGGTTATATGTTTCTTGGGTATAGGGAACTTGCTTTTTTTTTTAATTTAAGGTTTTATAGGTTTTTATTGGATAAATAGTACATTTACATTATTCACTATTCAAAAGGTACCAAATGGTCATGTAGTGAACAGTTGCTCCCCAATTCCTGTCTTGAGTCCCCCAGTGTCTTTACCCTAGAAGCAATGGGTGCTTTCCCTTTTGTGTATAATTCCTCATTAAAAAAAAAAAAAATTCAATGGCACTGTGCTATACATTGTTCTGAACCTTCCTTTTATCACTTGAAGAGCTTCCTCTTCCCCTCTCCACCCCCCAAGGCTATGTGGTGCTCCATTGTCTGGATGAACTGTAATTCATTAACAGAAGAACCTTGTCTTATTCTCCTGTCTGTACTTGCTCTGCAAGCAGCATTCGTTCATATTGGTTAAACTGAACTCTTGGATTGAATTTGACTATGCAGAATATTTTAGGAATGAGTTATTTTTAGTGATCAAGTATTCCAACTAGCTGAGAGGATTTTCCCTTCTTTAAGCATCAAGATGTTTAAGATTTATTTATTTTGGAAGTCAGTCCTTCTAAAATGTGTTATTTAACTATACAGTTTATTTTCTTCTTACCAGTTATACTTACTGGTTTAACACAGTTGTCAACATCAATTATTGTTTAGGACTAAAAAGGAGTGATTATTTCAGGAGCTTTTCCTGGTTTTGCCTTACAAAATGACCCCATTTTGAGATCTTTCTGCTTTTTGATAACTTATCTGCTTCTTAGATTTTTTTTTCTCTTGGTCTCTCTTGCATCTGATGCGGCTGCCTCTCACATAATATTCCTCTTTCCTCTGGTACTTATTCCCTACTGCTTTCTAGTTCCCTTTCCTTTTTTGCTTTTTAAAATTTTGGTGAGTAAGTAGCCAGATAACCAGGACAGAAATATTTCTAAAATAAAAATAAATCGATTCAAGAGAAGGCCTGGCGGAGCTTTCCTGCTGATGAAAATGCGTGAACATTTTGATATTCTGGGTATTTAGAGGGCCTTTTGCTTCCTGGTTATTACCACGCTGTAGAACAGCTCTGTCTAGGAGATCTTTCTGTGATGATGGAGATGTTTTGTATCTGCTCTGTCCAGTATGTAATAACTATTAGGCCCATGTGACTCTTGTTTTTTGTTTTTTTTGCGGTACGCGGGCCTCTCGCTGCCGTGGCCTCTCCCGTTGCGGAGCACGGGCTCCGGACGCGCAGGCTCAGCGGCCATGGCTCACGGGCCCCGCCGCTCCGCGGCACGTGGGATCCTCCCGGACCAGGGCACGAACCCACGTCCCCTGCATCGGCAGGCGGACTCCCAACCACTGCGCCACCAGGGAAGCCCCCATGTGACTCTTGAGCACTTGAAATGTGGCAGGTGTGACTGAGGAACAGAAATTTTAATATTCATTCATTAAAATTAAATTCAAATAGCCACACATGACTAGTGGCTAGTGCGTTGGACGTATGGTTGTAGACTATAAATAATTAACAACTAGAGGCTTCCCTGGTGGTGCAGTGGTTGAGAGTCCGCCTGCCGATGCAGGGGACACGGGTTCGTGCCCCGGTCCGGGAAGATCCCATATGCCACAGAGCGGCTGGGCCCGTGAGCCATGGCCACTGAGCCTGCGCGTCCGGAGCCTGTGCTCCACAATGGGAGAGACCACAGCAGTGAGAGGCCCGCGTACAGCAAAAAAAAAAAAAATTAACAACGAGCTTGATTATAGTGAAGCTTGGATTGGGATGCTATAATTTTATTGTACTGAGCAGAATGCATTTATAGTGTTGGAAAGAAGGCAGTTTGGAATGTAATACTCAAATTAGCTTAAAGTAAATGATTAAATTGGAATTGCTTTTTCATTAATATAATGGTTATTTCAAACTGTGACATTCTAAAGCCATGGGTGCTGGCATGTGTTTATAGTTTGTAGCTGTGATAAAACTTTGAGTCATTTTGGTAACTAGGGTGATATTAGTTGCGCTCTAACTTTATTTATAGGACTTGGTTAGACAGTTGCCTGAGTGCCAGAAACTCCTACAAATAACTTTGACCTTCCCTAGCAAAAAGTCAAAGGATAAACTGTCCCATAGTAGAAGATCTCAGTTGTATGTGATATACACAAAATATTACTCTCTAAAGGAGAAATGTATAACAAATAAGAAAACAAGTGAATATGTTAACTAATTATAGATTTTGATAACTGTTAGGAAGAAAATAAACAGAGCACAGTAATCTAGAGAATAAGGGTTTGTGGGGAAGAACCTCCAGCTAGAGAGAGTGGTCTGGAGAGCTTTAGTTGAGGAGGTGTTGTTTAAGCTGAGATCTGAAAGATAAGGAGCCAGCCTTGCAGAGAATGAAGGAAGGATGAGGAGGGAAGAACAGGGGATAAAGGGGCTGAAAGGGTGCTGGGGAGACAGATGGACTTGCTCTAGGTGAGGCACTGACACAGGGTCTGAGTGTTTAGAGCACAGTGATCGAAGGCGATGTAATGATATGAAATGAAGTTGGAGAAGTGGGCGCTTGGCAGATCGATCATATAGCACCTTAAAGGCCATTATAAGGACTTAAAATAGAAAAAGAATTTAAGTGTAATGTGAAGCCATAGAGTCAAAGGAGTGATATGATCTGATTAGAAAGTTCCTCTGGTTACTGTGTGATGAGTGTTCTGAAGGGGAGCAGCAGCGGAAGGGGAAGAATTATTGCGATGTTCAGGAAAGAGGTGATGGTAGCTTGGGTCCAGGTGGTGGAGTGGAGATCAAGACAAGTCAGACACACAGGACGTGTGATGGGTTTGATGTGAGGAGTGAGGGGTAAGGGGAGCGTCTTTTAACTTTTGTAATTGCCAGGTAATACCACTTATTGAGGTAGGGAACACCAAGGGTATACCAGTTTCAAGGGTTGTGGTGGTGGTGGTGGTGGTGGTGAATTAAGAGCTCAGTTTGAGGAGTGTTATGTTTGACATGCTTGGGAGGCAGCTAAGTAGTCATACTGCAGGATGAGAAGAGGTCTAGGATAAGGATATAATTTGGTAATTATTAGCGTGTTGATGGTATTTGAAGCAGTGGGATTGGTTGAGACAACTCAGAGAGAGAAGGGTGACTCAGGATTGAGCCCCAGGGAACACTTCCTTTTTTAGCAGTCTGTTAATGGAAAAGCCAAAAAAGACACTGAGAAGAAGTAATCAGTGATGCACAGGAAAAAAACCAGGATTGTAGTATCTCAGAAGGTAGAAGGAGAGAGTGTTTTAAGAAGGTTGCCAACTCTGTTGAATCCTCCTAAGAGGTCAGATAAGTTCAGGACAGCAAAATGTCCATTGGGCTGAATAGCATGGATGTAGTTGACATTGACCAGTTGGTTTAATGGAGTGGAGGGCTTGGAAACTTTGAGTAGACTGAAGAAGAAATGAGAGGTGAAGAAGTGGAAACGGGTATAGATTCTTTTTTTGA
This sequence comes from Phocoena phocoena, assembly GCF_963924675.1. NCBI lineage: Eukaryota > Metazoa > Chordata > Mammalia > Artiodactyla > Phocoenidae > Phocoena > Phocoena phocoena. The sequence goes on from NC_089229.1 coordinate 11,908,179, forward strand.
GAAGATTTACTGTGAAGTGGTGAGCAAGGAAATGGAGAGAGTGGCTGGAGGGAGGTGAGGTGTCCAAGGATGATTTTTTTAAAACCTTGATTCATTTAGTTAACTTGCCTATTATTGGACATTTATGTTTTTAAGTTTTTGCTCTTACAGATTGCTATGGTGAACTTCCTTCTACACTTGTGGGGATTTTCTAAGATAGGTTCCTTGGAGGTAGAATTGCTGAGCCACAGGCCATGCATGTTTCAGAATTCGATAGATGTGGCCAGACAGACTCCCAAAGTGGTGCTACCAACATACACTTTCCCCATCAGTGTGTGAGGGCAGAGGGGAGGTTTTCTGAAGATGGGCATATGTTTATTGTTGGCCTGACAGTGATGAGTGGAGAGGGGAGAGAGTGATGAGGCAGGAGAGAGGGGGTGATGAACAGAGCAGCATGGTCCTTACACAGGCACCGGGGGTGGGGTGGGGTGTGAGCTCAAGTAGTGAAATGGGCCTTTGATGCAAGGGATGCTTCCTTCATTGTAACAGAATGCGAGGAGGAGGAAATGCATGGGTTTCTAGGTAGGATTGTGGATTTGGTGCACAGAAGAGACTATCTGAATGCTTCTCTTTTAAAGTGAAGTCCTTGGAGAGAGCAATAGCTGATGATTGGGTGGTGGGGAGAGAATGAGGTAGGTTTCAGGGAAAGGTAAGAAGGCGTCATTTTGGAGAGTGAGAAAGCTTCCAGGGGCAGCTTTGTTAGGATTGCTTGGCATTGCCAAGTGCCCAGTTGAGGCTTCTGATCATGAGTATATACTGAAGCCAGTCAGCTTGGTCATGTGGCTTTTCTCCAGCAACATTTAGTGGGTTGGGAACAGGCACAGAGAGGGCAGATAATTGTACTTAACCAGGATTGGAGTTTTGCTAAACGCCAGTGATGGAGAGAACAAATGATTGAGGATATTTGCAAGGGAGGGATTATAATCATGGACCATGGAATCAGAGTTGGGCATAGGAGGGAGTGGAAGACAGGACTGGGGTGGGTAGATGATGAACAAGTGGTTGATGAGGTCAGAGCTTGTAGCGGAGGGGATACTGGAGCAAGTTAGTTAGAAGGATGGGAGGTTATTTGAGAATATGATTGAAACATAATGAGGAAGAACACAGCTCTTAAGATAATACGTTTTCCTCTTTTAGGGATGATCGCCCTGGGTTCCCTAAAACTGGGGGCCAGAGCTCTAACAAATCTATTTGCCTGTAGCTTTTCTGAGAGTTGAGCTTTGGGATGTACCCTTTTCTCTGTGTATTTGTCTAGAGCTCACTGTAGACATCGTAGAAGGTAACCACAGTTCATAAGAGGTTTCCAGAATCATTCTCTTAATGACGTCTGTCATAGCAGCAGTGCTTGACCAGAGCCACAGCCTTTGGAAACTCACGTACAATGTGTGTACACTGAGTTCCAAACCTCATCTCCATCATTTGTTGTTTGAAGTCTTGGTAACGGGCAGAGGTAGAGTGCAAGGTTATATCCAGCGGGAATTTTCCAGTGATCTTGGCAGTCTTGATTTGATTTTATCCATGAAAAAGTGTGATGTAGGACCGATCTTGGAGTATTACAAATTTAGGTTTCACTTGCGGCTCCTTTACTCACTAGCCGTCAGACCATGAGCAAAGTGTTGAGCCACTTTGATCCCCAATTTTCTTCTACGTGTGAAAAAGCTAAAGTAGGGCCTCCCTTACAGAGATATTGTGAAGATGCAGTGAGATAATGCACGCAGAGTTGTGGCAGATAGTATGTTCTCAGTAAATAGTAGCTGGTGGTTGTGTTATATTGAAGTCATCACGCAGCGTGGGAATGCGCGCTCTCTGGTTAGTGTTCCAGAGTGGTTTAGATGCCCTAACTGGAAAGCTACAACAGCATCTACCCCTGTCTTGCCTGAGTCTGTGCTGCTCTGTGAGGGCAGTGCTCTATCTAGACTAGCTTCTCAGACGTCAGTGAGCTGTGACCCATCTGTGGCTTTTGTCATAATGTGGATTTTAACTCTGTACGTCTTGGACGGGGCCTGAGATTCTTCCTTATCTAGGAAGCTCCCGGTTGACGCTGCTGCGGCTGCTGCTGGTCCGTGGGTCACATTTTGAGGAGCAAGATTCTATTAGAGAACTGCCCTGTGGGAATCCTTGCTATTTTAAGCTTAGAGGAAATGAGGTTAAAAGAGCCCCATTCTTTCAACTTTTTTTTTTCTTTTTGAGTCAAATTCAGTTGGACTTCATATGGTCCATTTCTATAGCTCATTGCTGTGGTGAGTCTGTGTTGTCTCTAACAGTCCTGAAAGTGAAAGGAGTAGAAATTATGTAGAGAGGGTTGCTTCACATTTCTTTTGAAAAATTTACAGTGCCTGATTTCTCAGGAATATTTTTGCAAAACTGTGTTGGTCCCCCAGATGTACAGACTTTCCCCACAAGCCTTTTACACCCACAGAGAAAGTGGCATAAAACATGCAACCTCTTCAATTGTTAGACTTTGAGGCAGAGAATCAAAAATGTGGCTTCAAGCCCTTTCTGCCCACCAGACTCTTCACATTACAACCTCCAGTGCTTTCAGAAGCAGGAACTCAGGATGCATGATCAGATTAGAATTACTGGCAGCACCCATATTGCTATCCCAGATAATCTGATTTTTCTTTCTCAGGAGGAAGCATGCAAGACTTCTTTTGTGGGCCCTCTTGAGAAGAGTTCCTTCTCTGATGCTCCAATTCACATGTTCCCTCCTCCGAACTAATATAGAGGCTGATAAGTTTCAAAGAACCATTAAGCAGCCTGGTAAAGTGTTCTGATAGAAGGAAGCAGGTGTGCGTCCTAATCCTGTGTGTAAGATTGGGATCCTATTCAGAAGGTCTTCCTCGAGTGCATTTGTTATACCTTTGTGTCTCTTCATCTGGATCCTGCATAGTGACAAAGCAGAGCCTTCCTTATTTGACTTGATTTGAAAGAATTTTGTTTTCTCCTACCTCCTTGTTTCTTTTTCTTCCTTTCTTTTTTTTAAGGTTAGGGAAGTGTGGACATGCAGGAGCATGAATTAAAAAGATCCACTTAGCTTGCCTGTGGGATTTTGAAGTTTTTCGTTTTTTAAGTGAAGAAAACATATAGAACAGACTGTTCACCCGATTCTTAAGATTATGATCAGAAAAGGGAAAGATGTGTTGACAGTAGAAATTTATGAACTCCCTGTGGTTCCAAAGAAGTTTACAAAGATTCCACTCATGGGAGTTTTGGAGGTAGTTTTCAGAGTTTTTGTGACATATTTAAACTTTTAAAATTTCATTTTAAGGATCTCGTTTCTGTACGTGTTTTTCTCCTGCTTTGCTCCAGGAGAACAGTGGTATCATTATCCCATCCTAAATTTGATTAAAAGATAACACCATAAAGTGACAATATATGAAATTTTATTGCGGTTTTTTTTTTTTTTTGGTACTTGGTTAAGAATGAATGAGTATTGGGCTTCCCTGGTGGCGCAGTGGTTGAGAGTCCTCCTGCCGATGCAGGGGACACGGGTTCGTGCCCCGGTCTGGGAAGATCCCACATGCCGCGGGGCGGCTGGGCCCGTGAGCCATGGCCGCTGAGCCTGCGTGTCTGGAGCCTGTGCTCCGCAACGGGAGAGGCCACAACAGTGAGAGGCCCGCGTACCGCAAAAATAAAATAAAATAAAATAATGAATGAGTATTAACAATTTTGTGTCTCCTTCCCCCCCTCCTTCCTTGGCCACGCCACACAGCTTGTGGGATCTTAGTCCCCCGACCAGGGATCAAAACCGGGCCCACGGGCCCACGGCACCATACAATTTTGTGTCTTCAAAGAGTTTGAAAGGACTATAATCTCTTCACAGTGTGATTTTAATACAGTTGTTTAGAATGGAGTATAGGAAAGCCTGGTGACTTAAGATTTAGGGCATGGGCTATGAGACTAGAGGGGAAAGTTACATGTAAAAATTGATTATATAACAGACGCTAAGTAACAGTTTATAGAAAGCCGAGATTTGTTTTCCCATTTTAGAAAAAAGGCTGTCTCCGTTTTAGACTTGGAAGTTCTTACTCCTCTTTTGTACTGGAACTGAGGTAATCCTGACTTCAGACGAAGCAAAGAAGTTCTGCATAAAGAAAAAGAAAAGGTTTGGGTGAGGCTGAGAAGAATACTTGCCCCACCTCTCTGAGTGTAAACAAGTGGGAGTTTGAGGTGGGAGGAGGGAAGAGGTCTAAGCTCTTGCAGAAGGCACGTATTTAGTGTGGAAGAAAAGGAAAAGTGACTTCACTTCTACTCTGAGAGAAAAAGACACCCCACCGTAGCAGGAGACAGAGCTCTCTCTACAGCTGCAAGTGTCAGGTAGGGAGAGGGAAGGTACCTCGTACCTGCGTCGGGCCTGCCTTGAACGTGAGACTCACAGACCTTACTTGGATATTTTATGAGCAGGAGAGAGCTGTTTCAACATGTCTGAGGGGAACAGAACCCTGAGGCAGCTGGAAGGTGGAAGGCCTCTTGTTTTTGTTTTTATTTTGTTTTTTCTTTAACAAGTTAAAGGAATAAAATATTCCTCAAAACGCACAATCCTCTGAGAATGTATTGTGCACCTACTGTGTGCTAGGTACCGTGCAAAAGACTCCATGGCTCAAAAGAGATGAACCCTGCCCTGAAAAAATGTGAATAAGTGGGGTAAGATTGGTAGCTACAGGTAAGTGCCTGTAACAGTAACTGGCAGGAGTGGTGAATGCCACATTACAGACACCAGGCCTACAGAGGAGGGGAGAGCACTTACAGCTGGGGTGGGTTGTGGATTTGAACATGGAAAAATGGGTAGGGAAGTAAGGAAAGAGCATGGGCATTGGCATATGGAGGAGAAGTCAGTTAGTTTCTGAAGAAAAACCACTAGGACAGGGGCTTCCCTGGTGGCGCAGTGGTTGAGAGTCCGCCTGCTGATGCAGGGGACACGGGTTCCTGCCCCGGTCCGAGAAGATCCCACATGCCGCAGAGCGGCTAGGCCCGTGAGCCATGGCCGCTGAGCCTGCGCGTCCGGAGCCTGTGCTCCGCAACGGGAGAGGCCACAACAGTGAGAGGCCCGCGTACCGCAAAAAAAACACAAAAAAACACTAGGACAGATGATTAGATAATTCTTGTTGTTCACCATGGAACATAATGGACAAAAATATGCCTGGCATATAGGAGGAACTTAGTAAATGTTTGAACTGAACTAAATTAGAAATCATGGTCACCAGGGACATGGCAGATAGTTTACATGGTGATATCATTCGATCTAATTGCAGCAGCTCCGAAAGGAGTGTTATACCCGGTTTTTGCTTGAGGAAACAGAGGCCTAGACAGATTAAATAACTTTCCCCAGGCCACAGTGATAGTAATTATAGACCCAGATTTCAAACCCAGGCTTCATACACTGCCCCATACCTGAGCCTAGTAAAGAATCTACAACGTGGTAGGGCTCAAAATCCACTTGATTCTAAACCCCTTGTTTTTTCCTCTCTTTAGAGGGGAGGCTCTATTGATTTGAACTAGGGTGGTAGTAATACAAAAGATGAAAACCTATTCAAGCTTATATATAATTTTTCCTAGTTTTAAAATCTTCTAAGATTCAGAATTATGATTGGTAGAATGTTAGTGAATTATTATAGAATAGTGGCATAAGGCTGACCTGGCAGGGAGGGAATGTAGGTGCCAAGCAGGTTCTCTGTTCACGCTTGGTTTCTGCAAGGGGCTCCAGAAGAACTGGGGCAGAGGGGTCTTGGCTCACTCCCCTTGATCTTGGAGGGCAGAGTTTTTTTGATTGCTTCACTCATATTTAAAGAACCCTTCTTACACTAGTTGAGGTCTAGCTACTAGAAGCTGGTGCCGGTGGTTTATTACTAACGCCGCCCATCCCTGCCTTTTGCAATAATCTCTGTGAGTGATGATTGTGTTTCTAGAAGTAGAATGACAGAGAGAGATTCCCTGAAGGCAAATACAGAGCGAGTGTGCTGTACACTCGGGTTCAGACACACGGGGCTGGGAACTCCCAGAGAGAGAGAGGGAGGGTGAGAGGGAGGAGAGAGAACAACAGAACAGTCAGCTGGAGAGGAGGGAGGAGGGGAGAGGAGACGGGTCGGTTTTAGATTTTTAAACTCAAGTGATTTGGGGGGGTTCTCCCCACCCCAAACTTCGGCCCCCCATTCTGGCACCTCCTTTCCTACAGTCCACTGAAGGGCCTTTTTGCAGCCCAGGATCAACTGACCGCTGAGTTTGAGCAGCCCGGTCTGACATGATGTACCTCTGGGTGAGTACAGAGTGCTGCGGGTGAGGGCTTGCACTTGCACATATAAGGAGTGGAAAGCTGCGAGGTTCTGCTCCTGCACAAATGGCCTTCCCCACGGAGCACGGGCTGCCACAGCCCCTTCTCCTCACAGGTGTGAGGGTTTTAAAGCCTGGCCGTGATTGTGACATTGGGTTGTGTTTTTGTTTTTGTTCTTTTTGTTTTTTAATAGAACGTTGTTTACCTTGTTAGACTTAGCGCAAGGGCTGAGCTCCCAGTGCAGTGCCATCCTCCGGGCCTGGGAGGTTTGGAGAAGGCACATGGGGCAGGTGAAGTGAGCTGGTCATCCCAGGAGCTGCAGTCTTCCTGGTGGGTCAGGGCCTGGCTGTGTTTTGTTTGGGGGACACTGACCTTGATAGCGAAGCGTCTCTTTAGATATTGAGAGCCAGTAGGTGGTATGATTCTTAATTAGGAATTAGCCTTTGAAAATTTTTATCTAATAATTTTTGTTGTCCTTCACAGTAGTCTTGTGAAGTAGGTCACTGTTGTTATTAAAATTTTATGAGGGAAGTAATATTGTCACAAATAGTGACTTGCCCATGGTTAGGAACCACGTCTGTAGCAGCTAGAATGGTAATTAATAACCAGGCATTATAAACCATCTTATATTTGCCAGGAACTTAATACCGTACATTATTTTAATTTATTGTTAACTCTGGTGTTGTAATTTGGGATGGAGGGAAACATACTGGGACTAGAGAGACGTTTAAATTATGAAATGTGGTAACTTTTAGGAGAATGAGGAGGAAAGTAATACAGGGGGGAAAAAAACCCCTGCAGTTAGTTGTGAAAACAACATCTATAGTCCTTTGCAAAGATGGCAGTGTCTTCTCTTGAGAAGACAGTTGTTGTGTGTTGCCAAGGGAGCCTCCTAGATGTGATGCCCTTGGCTACTAGCCAGCTTTTGAAGGTTTCACTTTGCCCTTTGCCCTTCAGCCTAGATGTCTGGAACCGCGGAAACCTACTTGGCTCAGGTGGACTAGATTTATAAATATCAGACGGCAGAATTTTAACTAGGTTTATGGAAATGGAGCTTGTGTGTGTGTAGGGGCTGCTTTTCCTGCTTCCCCTTTCATATCTGAATATGACCTTCAAATCTGATTTTCTCCCCTCCGTTGATTTATTTTTGTAGTATTTGGAAGAAGTCAAAGAACTTTTCTGACACACTTATGTCCTTTAAGTAGTTTCCATCTCTGAATGAGGCATCTGTGTCTAGGGTCTTTGCAGACTCATTGGTGGGACTGATGAACTACCTGTTAACCAGAGGATGGGTTATTCTGTCTTTTGATTTGTTTGGAAGAGAAGTTATAAAAGGAAGCAAGTTGAATTAGTCTCATTTCCACTCATTTATGTTTGGTGAGAGCAGACAGTGACAGTCTCCTCCTTATATTACAGTTATTTGTAAATTTGTCTCAATCCCCTTGGCTTGTTAGCCCCAGAACAGAGCTTTCCAGCCAGAGTACCACATGCTGGGTTGAGACACATGTACGCCAAGATAACTGTTCCCCTCAACCCTGGGAGCAGCCAGGAGGGGCCCAGGATTCCCCAGGTCACTTGGTCCCTGTGTACTCTAGTTTGCCACTTTGTGCCATAAAAATACTACCATTTTCTATGTGTGCCATGACACCTGAACGATGGGGCAGCACTGTGTAGAGGGAAAAAAACGTGTCAGCTCTATCTCTTCACAATCTGCATCGTCGGGCCCAGTGCCTCAGACATTTGCTGGATTCAGTGAAAATGTCCAGAAGGAGCCATAGCTACATGACATCGAGGTCATTTCCTTAGAGAAGGAAATCAAAGTAGTCAAGCATTAAGGGGGAGGCACTGAGGGGCTACTGTGGAGAAAACTTACTGGGCGAGGAATAGGAGGTCAGAACTTTATCGAGGCCAGTAACCAGCCAGGTGACACTGGACAGTCATTTGAGTCTTCTGACCGCAGTTTCCACATCTTTAGGATATCTATTCTAATTCTAAAGTTCTGGGAAGTGAATTTTGTGTAGCTGTGTGCCAGGAAGACACCCAGTTGTGCAGGAAAGGTTAGTGTCTGGAAAGCATGAGAGAACTGTGAAGCATATATCACCTCCATTGCCTGCTTGGTTTGGTACCAGCAGTGACTTAAAGGTACTGTTCTAAGCATTCTAGAAAAACTGCTGAACTGTATTTAGTTGTCAGTACCTCTGAGCAGTGTGGACATTCTCAGAACCTGCAGAGCTGAAAAGTGGAAGTTACAGCTCATCCAGGTATTTGGGTTGTGTAGTTGGATGTGGCTCATTAATTTGCTTCTGTGCGTCTAGAGCTCTGAGATAGAATGCCGACTTGTGCTGTTACATGCCTTTTTTGTCAGATCTCCTCCCCACTTCCCTGTTGAGTCACCCTCCTTTATAGTGAAACTGCTAGCATTGGGGGCAGCATGATACGGTGCAAAGAATATGGGTTTTAGAGACTTCACTAGGTCTAAATCCCACCTCTTACTTCCAGTTGTTTGGCCATGAACAAGTCACTTAACCTCTCTGAACCTCAGTTTCTTCATTCATCACATAGGGAAAATAATGCCTGTTACCCAGGATTTTTGTAAACATTTGAGATAGTCTATGAAACATGCTTAACGTGATGTATGGCACATAGTAGATGCTCAGTAAATAGCCAGTGCGAGCCAGGTTTTTGGTTTGAACGTTCAGCAGACCACTCACTACCCCAGAGCATTTTCTCTAGCATGTGAAGGATGCCTTTGAATTCATGCAGGGAGAACTTTGATAAATACAAACTAGTTTTACGTGAAAGGTCTCCCGTTAATCAGTATTTTAAGTACTTGCGACTAGAGAACGCTCGTTAAAGTTGCCTCCTGGTAGAGAACATCCCCATTATTTTTTCTAAACTTTTTTTTTTTGGAGGGGTGCAGTACTACTAAGCACTTGCTATGCCATTTATTCTCCCCATCTCCTCTTCATTGTCCAAAACAGGGAGGACGGCAGAGAGAGAGAGTGGGGGGCAGAGGCAGGGAAGACGGAGGGAGACATACGATTCCTGTACTGAGGGAACTTACTTGTTTGGTAATTATACAGTTTATGTCCAGGAAACCAAATTGTAGACCACTTATTTAAATTCCCAGAAGTCAAGATGTGTTCTCCCCGTCTGAGTTGATCTTAGCTAGACTGGTCTCAGGCTCTCTCTTACTCATATCCTATATGGATGAACTTCTGTATTTCACTTTGAACTGTTATTTTGTCATATTTCAGTCCTGTCTTCTCAGTAAATCAGTTCAGCCAACATTTAACGAATGCTTATAGTGGGCAGAGGTCTATGCTACTAGCTGTTACAAATACAAAGATGATTAAAGATCCTCATGCCCTTAAAGAGTTTATAACACAGTGGTAGTCAGTGTATGTACACAGATAATAATGATTTTTGCATGATGCTGTCCGGTTAAGAAAGTGCTTTTATATGTCATCTTATTTCATCCTCACAGCAGTGCTAAGGGCCCGGAATCATTATCTGTATTGTACAAGTTAGGAAAGAGACCAAGAAAGAGTATATGATAATTAGTAAATGGCAGGGCTGGAAACTCAATTCCATATATTTTTTAAACTCTATGGCTCTTATTTATTTATTATTATTTTTTAACATCTTTATTGGAGTATAATGTTTATTTTTTTACACTATCTTCTTTTGGGAGAAGCTGATATTTTTTATTTTGTTTCTTTTAAATTGTTTATTGAGTGATAACATATATGTTAGACATACACTTCAGTCCTCAACACATGTGAGAATTAGCTGTTATCTTCATTTTACAGAGGAGAAAGTAGAAACTTCAGTAACTTGCTAAAGTCACACAATTTAGAATTGGCAGAGGTAGGATTTGGTCTGGTCTGTCTGGCCTCAGAGCTTCCTACATCACACTTAACATCTTCTTTTATTTGTTCAGTAGTGTCTGGTTTATCACTGCTACCATTCAGCCTGATACAGGCTGGAGTAGAGAAATGAAAATAAGGTAACCTGAATTCTGTTTCCATATCCATTAATTACTTGAGACACATTACTTACTTGTATGTACCTTGATTTTCCAGGTTGTGAAAAGGATGTGATAGTTCTTGAGAGCATTAATGGAGTAATCTTAGAAAAATGTGTATCAGCCATTTTAGAAACGAAGTAGTCAGTAAGTGATGGCTTTATCACGAAACATGGAAATCATGGACTGTGAATCAAAAGACAACAGTTTTGGGTCTCAGTGGTGCCATTTGTCAGTGTATAACCTTTCCAGCATTGGTTTTCTAATCTTTAAAATGGACTACTAATACCTAACAGAGTATCGAAATAATCTACTTTTGGAAGCTATTTTGTGCTAAGCAGATGTAACATAATGACAGTAATAACAGCAGCTCTGACGGTTGTTATTGTTATTCAGGTTGTAGTCAGGCTAATTTTTCCATGCTCACTTTTTTTTTTTTAATGCTCACTTTTTAATCCCTACTTTGTCATCCTAATTGGTTTACGCATTTAGAGAACTAGACTTAATAGTAAATTGAGTTATCACAAAATGTAGACATAGTTCAGTTCAGCTAACATTGGAGGCCAGATACTTGGCAGTGAAAAGCCATTTAAAGACTTTAAGTAGGATTGGGAGAAGGCTGAAGTGGAGTTTATAATTAGATTTGTGTTTCAAAAAAGATATCTACACAGATTAGAGAGGAGTAAGAGTACAGAGAGAAGTTAAGTGGTGGCTGAGTAATAGTCCAAGGGACAGAGAATGGTAGTGATAGCACGTGCTGGAGGAAGCAGAACTGCCTGAGAGAGACGCTGAAGGTACAGTCGGCAGCATGGTGTTATGGTTTGGAAGAGGTCCAAGTGTTTTTGTAGGCGGGAAGAGGAAGGATATCATGAGTTTGATTTTGGATTTAGTACTTTTAGGTAACTTTGAGATGTTCAAGGGGAAATACCGCTTAGATAGTTGACTACCTAGGTCTGGAAATACAAGGAAAGATAGAGGATTAAACTATAAATTTGTGAGAAACCTGCATGCAATAATAATTGAAGCTGTGGGCACATTTGATGATGTTGAAACTCAGTGGCTTAAGATGAGACTGGCCTAGGGAGAAAATGTAGCGCAAGGAGAGGAGTTGATACCTGCCTGGTAGAGGAGATGAACCTGCAAAGAAGGCAGGGAACAAGATTCCAGAGAGCTTGTCCTTCAGAAGGAAAACCAGGACATTAGGAAACTAAGATAAAAGAGTGGCAGGAAGAGAGAACTGAAATATCTCCATGGATTTAGCAACGTGGAGGTCATTGATGACCTTTGCAAGGGTTGTTTTGATGGACTAATGAAGGCAGAATCCTGGGAATGGAGTCAGTTCAGGAGTTTGGGGGCGGAGGGGGGATGGGAGAAGGAAATGGAGATAGAAATAGTGAGTGTAGACAGTTGTTGGAAAAGTTTGACTGACTCTGAAGGGATGTAGAGGGTAGCTAGAAGAGTATGTGCGGCATAGAAAGGTTTATTTGTTTTATTTTAAATAAAAGAGACTTGGTCATGTTTAAAAGCTAGCCGAGCAAATTCATTTGAGAAGGAGAAGCGGAGTATTTGAGAGAAGAGAAAGGATTGCTCTTATGCTTTGAGAAGATGGGATTAGCTTTGGGAGTACGGAGAATGCGCCTATTTAACAGGAGGCAAAGTAGATAGAGGACAGAAGAGCTTACAGCATCTAGGAGTTCAAAGGAGTCTTTACAGAGGAGGAGATAGACAGGCAGAGTGGGTGAGGCATGGAAAGGATCATTGCTTTCCCAAAAAGGCGTAGATTGGTGAGATAGTATATATGTTGTGAACCATATATAATTCCACGTGGCTTGTATGTGTGGGGTGAGTGGAATAGTGATGGATGAAAATTAAGAATTTTAGAGCCTAGATTATCTGAATAAAGATGTTTGTTTATTCCAACAAGGAGCTGTTGATTTTAAGCAGGATCAGGTGTGATCAAATTTGTATATAGAAAGATAACAAGAGGCTTCTATTATTATTGCAGAATTTATATTTATACTTTGAGTGAAATTGGTTTGATGCATATTTTTATAAATTATTTTAAAAATTTTTATTTATTTATTTTTGGCTGCGTTGGGTCTTCGTTGCTGCTCGCTGTCTAGTTGTGGCGAGCGGGGTCTACTCTTCATTGAGGTGCGCAGGCTTCTCATTATGGTGTCTTCTCTTGTTGCGTTGCACAGGTTCTAGGCGCGCGAGCTTCAGGAGTTGTGGCACGTGGGCTCAGCAGTTGCGGCTCACGGGCTCTAGAGTGCAGGCTCAGTAGTTGTGGCACACGGGCTTAGTTGCTCTGCAGCATGTGGGATCTCCCCAGACCAGGACTCAAACCTGTGACCCCTGCATTGGCAGGCGGATTCTTAACCACTGCACCACCAGCGAAGTCCCTCATGCATATTTTTAAAGCTCAGGAAACTGTAAGGGGCTAAATAAATGATTATATTAATGAGACTCAAGAAGTTAACACATTTATTGATGACTACTGTGTGCTGATCACTTTCTAAGAGGTGGGGAAAGAGCACGAACAAGACAAAGTTCTTTTCCACAGAGTTTGTATTCTGTAACTGGAAAAAGAAAGTTGTAAACATGTAAGCAAACAAGATGAATTCAGAAACTAATAAGTGCTATAGAGAAAAGGTAGTATGACCGTGAATGCTTTAGCTAGGGTGGAAAAGGCCTAAATGATAAGAAACACCGTCTTGTCAAACTATGGGAGGAAAGCATTATAGAAGGAGTGGCAAATAGAGTCCTCAGATAGGAATGAGTTTGGGGCATTCAAAGGACAGAAAGGGGGTGGTGTGGTTGGAGTGTAGAGAACAAAAAGAACGTAGGAAGATAAGACTGGAGAGGTAGGTGAGGGTCAGATCATGTCCTGTGGTAGAGATTTTGAATTTTGTTCTGGTTAAAAATGGGGAGGTATCGGGAGATTTTCAGCAGGAGAGTTGACTTGCTTTACGAAAAGTGATAAGGGAGGTCAAGAAGCAAGAGGTGATGGCTTAGACTCTGGAGGGCAATTTGATAAGATTAAAGATGGCTTGCGTGTGTGTGTGTGTGTGTGTGTGTGTGTGTGTGTGTGTGTGTGGTGAGATGAAAGAGAAATCTGGCTTATTCAGCTTTTGGTTTGAGGAATTAGAATGGAGGGGGCATTTCCTTGCAACAGAACAGAGAGTACACAGGAAAAAACAATATTTATGGTTTGGACTTGTTTAGTCTGAAACGTCTAATAGATATCCAAGTGGAGAAGTTCAGTGGCAATTTGATATGAGCCTGGAGCACAGAAGAGAGATGTGAGTTGAAGGTATAAGGTCGAGATTCATCAGTGCATATTTAAAGCCTTGGGAAAAAAATGTAACTGGAGAATAAGGCTGAGGTAGAAGCCCCGAGGCTTCTCACTGGAGGTCTAAAGGATACTGGAATTGGGTAAGGTGGGAGGGAAACAAGGCAAGTATGTGATATCACAGACTCTGGGGAAGAAGTTGTTGGGTTTGGATTACTTAAGACCAAATAATTGGTCATTGGCCTTGGTAGGATGTTAGTCATTGGTGAACTCAGTAAGAGCTGTTTGAGTTGGAATGATGGGGATAAAAAAGCCAATTGGAATGGGTTGAGTTGTTAATTGGTAGGTGAAGATGTTGAGACAGTGAAATATTGTGTAGTTGTGGGGTGGAGCAAAGAACTGGGGCAGTTACTAGATGGGCATGTGTATTCAAGAGACAATTTTTAAAAGATAGGTGATATCAAGACATGTCTTTTGTCACTAGGAAAGATCCAGTAGGGGAAGAATTGAGGGTGCTGAAAAGAAAGAGGCTAATTGCAGGAGCAAAGTCTGCTATATCCAGCGTACAGAGAGGGATTGGCCAGAAGCAGTTTTTTTTCTTTTTAATAGGAAGGAGGGCGGAGTGTGTGGGTTTAGAGCCAGATAGGCTGGTGGCGTTGGTTTCAGGCAGAAGAGGGAGTTCTCTGCACGTGTCTGCTTTCCTTATAACATGTAAGATGAACGCAGCTGAAAGCGTTAGTGCAGGGAGTGGAGAAGAAGTGCCACAGATTTGAGGAGAGAGGACAAGGGGTGAAATAGTAGTCTTCTCAAAAAAATGGGAGTGAACTTACTGGAGAGGTGTAGGATGCTTAAAATCTGTGGCCATAAACTTGAGTGAGTGGTGGTAAGTCAGTTGTGTGATTTTTATCCAGCAATCTTCTGTTGTTTAGATGCAAGAGTTGGATTTAACCAGGAACTGAGATTTTACTAGGTAAGTTAGACTAAGGGAAAAGGGGGCAAAGGAACTAAGACTTTTTGAAAAGAATTACGTATAGTGTTGGACCCTAGAATCTAAACTGGCTTAGGAGGGAATTAAGAACATGAGGAGGAGAGGAGTAGGATGGTCAAAAAGCAGTAGGATCGACCTGTAGATTAGAGATCTGAAGGAGGCTGGAGAAATGCTAGCGTGGGAAAACTCCTAGAGCAGGCAAACCTGATGGTGTGAGAGGAGAATGCTTGAGAAGCTTGAGATTTTGGAGAAGGTGTGGTTATTGGTGATGACGGTGCTGGGATACAGTTCTAGGTCAGTGGCTTCAGTGAAGTTGTGAAAAAATATAGTTGGCACTTAAACACATTAGAACAGTACCAGCAACTAGGAGGCCAGAGTAGTTAATGAATCATCTGCGTGGATGTTGAGATCATCAAAAATGACAAAACTAATAAAGGAGATGAAGACAGGGAGCCCTGTGCTAAGACTTGAGGAGGTGGGCAGGCGACACCTGTTTCAAAGGATCTGCAGTTGGGACGGAGGGTAGAAGTAGTCTTGGAAAGCAGGCAGGATGCTTGCCACTGCCTGAGGTGTGCAATGGAAGGAGGAAAGCTGCTACTGAAGCAGCTAGCAGTGTTCTCAGCAGCGCTCAGGTTTCCTTTAGAGCAAAAAAGGTGAAGGGAACATCGCAGAGAAGAGAGTGAGTATATAGAAGAGGTTACTGAGGGTAACTCCTGACCGCGAGGGCTTAGGAGGGCGAGGGAGAGCCAGAGGCGGGACCAGAAGAGTGGCTGTGCAGAGCTGTACAGGGTGAGCCATCCAGAGGCCTTGGACTTCTGATGATGGTTGAGGTGAATGAGGATGTAAGCCAGGATGGAATCGTTCCAGAAATCTCTTGTAAAAGCAGGGTAATTACTTAAACCTGTAAGCCAGAGCAATAATTCTCAAACTTTATGGTGCATCAGAATGCACAGACTGCTGGGGCCCACCTCCAGAGTTTTAGATTCCTTAGATCTGAGCGTACCTGGGAGTTTACATTTCTAATACATTCCCAGGGGATGCTGATGCTACTGGGCCAGAGACTACCCTTTGAAAACCATTGGTGCAGAGAAACTAGTTGTGCTAAGTAAGCAGCCCTTGCAGACTGTAGCCCCGGATGATATGTGGCCTGGGTGATAGCAGGCCTCTCTTTGATTTTGGCAGCTACATGATCATTTCTTTTGAGGGATAGTAATTTCTAGGTGATGCCATTTGATTATTAGTGAACATTTATTGAATCTGTTTTATGCAGCAAAATGAGGATACCAAGAGTTATAAAGTATTTTCTTTCTCAAGGATAATGGGGCAAAATAGGGACATAGAAGTTAAATAACTGTACCTTGTAGCAAAGACGACATGCCAGTTGGTAGGTGGTATGGGCAGTTGTCGACAGGAGCTGGGAAAAGTGGGTAATCACTGAGGATGAGATTGGTTGGGAAAGGTTTCTTGAAGGAGATGTAATTTAAGCTAGATTCTGGGAGAACTAAATAGATACAAGTCAGATGGAGAACTGGCAGAAGCAGAGATACAGTGTCAAGGATGATTGCGAAACCTTAACAACTACTCCTGAGCCCCATTGCTTTCATCCTGGCCACACCACCCGCTATCTCTTGCCTGTATCACTATAATAATTTTCTAACTAGCCTCCCTGCTTCTCTTCTTCTCCAACCCCTTCTTTGAAGTCTTTTCTCAACACAGCAGCCAGAGTGATCCTTTCAAATGTCACATTACATTGCTCCTCTGGCCAGAACTCTCCAGTGGCCTCATATCTCACTCAGCATAAAAGTCAAACGCCCTGCACTGGCCTGTAAGGCCCTAAATGACTTGCTCCCCTGGCTGTCTTTGACCTCCTGTTCTTCTGTCCTCCTGCCCATTCTTTGAACATTTCAAACACACCCTTGCCTCAGGGCCTTAGCTTTTGCCCACCTCCTCGCTCTTTCTGCAGATACCTGCTTGACTTCCTTGTTGATGTGAAATCTCTACTCAGTTGTCACATTATCAGGAGCACCCTGTATAAACAGTAATTCCGTACCCCTTTATTCAACATTTCCCATCTTTATTTTTCTCCTTAGCACCTACCACCATCTGACTTGCTGTGTATGTTTACTTATTGCCTTTCTCCTTCAACCACAATGTAAACTCCATGAAGGCACTGGCGTATTCTGTGCGCCTAGAAAGGTGAATGGCATAGAGCAGGCACTGATTGGACATTTGTGTAGTGAAAAGAAGGGAGGAAAGAAAGTTTGGAGGATAGTGAAGGGACCAGTATTACTGGACGAGACAGGAATGGCAGAAAGAAATGGTTTGATGGATAACCTGGAGGATCTTGAATACTGGATCACTATTCTACAGAAAATAAGAAAGTCTTAAATTTTTCAGTACAGCAATACTTACCCTTCTCAAAATAGTGCTTTGGTTTTAGATTCTGTGGATAGAATAGTTTGGGGAGGGACTAGAAGCAGGGAGATCGATTGCTAGTGGGTAGTTGTTGGGTAACAACTATAGGGTTGCACAGGTATGAGGCCGAAGGCCTTGGGATCAGGGTTTGGAAGTGAGAATAACATTTTTAGGTAGAGATGACGGCCGGATACATGAATGCTGAGAGGTAAGCTCTTCCAGTTGTATAAGAAAGTTGCCTGTCTTAATATGTATGTTTTAATATTGTTCGTTTTAATGTGGCATTTACTCTTAAACAAGTATCTTTTGTCATTTTTCAAACCAGAATATGGAATTTTGTTGTTGTAAAATTAGGGAATAAAGTTGGAACCATTTAAGCAAACATTCGTTTTTTAAGATTTTAATTGTATACTTGAAGGGGTAGAAAATCAATGTGGTAAAGCACACATACTGGCTTGGGGATGGGGGGGATAGGGAAGTGAAGCCTATAACTCCCAAAACACATTTTCTTTCATTTCTTTTTGCAATGAATAAAGTACACTTTAGGAATTGTAGTCTTCCTTCGCTAGCTCCCTTTTCCCCATCTTGGTTCTGGAAGTATGTTTAAATATGCTTTAAAAACTCGTGAGCAGGTTCCAGCGCAGCGTTCTTGTTCCTCCTCTGAAGGTGAGCTTGCTGCTCCTCTTCACAAGCGCTTTTTCAGCATCCTTCGCTATTATTAAATGAGGTAACATGTAGTACCTGTCACATAAGGCCAGCATAGAACACACTCCACAAATATTAGTTAAAAGGTTAATTAGATATTCTTAGTATAATGAACTATCTGTGTAGCCTAAAATATTGGGTTTTGATTCCACTTAATTCGTATCTGTAGGTTCTGTGCTACCTTATTTGTATATTAACTCACATGGTGTTTTATTTGCTTATTTGAATTTAGACCATTAATTTAGAGGTTAAATAATGAAAGCCTGCCTTTCATTCTTCAAAATAACTGTCAGTTATTTTTCCTGAGTGTGAGATGAATGCTTAATCACTGGCCGTTTTAGCCAGATCGCCATATCCATGAAAATCAAAAAGAACTGATTATAGCTTCATCGTGTATGACATCATATGCTGGTTGCAGTTCTATTCTTGGTCAGTTGTTAACCTGCTGTGTTATTAAAACAAGTCCCATCATCTTTATGCTCTTGTGTCTCATCTGTAAAATGGGGATGATATTACTTCCCAGTGTTATTGTTGAATGCCGTATTCCTCAGATAAACTGACATCTAAATAAAAGCATCTAAATCATTCTTAATGATTTATTTATTCTCTTTATTGTACTTTTAGTTGCTAATTAGATAAAAAGTGATACGGTATTTTTTTGCCAAGATTGGCATTACAATTTAAAAGCAGATGCCAGGATTGGGGTGGGGTGGGGGAGACAGTTGCTGTTGTGTGTATATTCCCGTCTGCTCTGTTTCATTGATTCCAGATCTTTCTTTTTATCCTTTTGTTTGATTTTATTAAGTTTATTAAAGATACATTTCTTGGACTCATTGAAAGTCAAAATAATATTTTTTCATGTTGTTCAATACCATGCTGCTCTGGTAGTGGGTGCTTACAGATTACATCTAATGCCAGAGAAATTCTCAAGATGGTTAAAGACAATTAGGATTGGAAGAGAAAAGGGGACAGGAATTCCCAAGTGCTTCCTGTGTATGAGGTCAGGTCCTTTCACAACTATTGTCTTATTTTATGATTCGTTTTTCATATTGTGATACAGAAGCAAGAGTCAAACCCAGTAGTTTTGCTTCAGAGTCAGTACTCTTTTTTTTTTTTTTTTTTAATTAATTAATTTATTTGTTTGTTTCTGGCTGCATTGGGTCTTCACTGCTGCACGCGGGCTTTCTCTAGTTGTAGCGAGCGGGGGCTACTCTTCGTTGAGGTGCGCAGGCTTCTCATTACGGTGTCTTCTCTTGTTGCGGAGCACATGTTCTAGGCGCGCGAGCTTCAGGAGTTGTGGCATGCGGGCTCAGCAGTTGCGGCTCATGGGCTCTAGAGCGCAGGCTCAGTAGTCGTGGCACACGGGCTTAGTTGCTCCGCGACATGTGGGATCTTCCCGGACCAGGGCTTGAACCCGTGTCCCCTGCATTGGCAGGCGGATTCTTAACCACTGCGCCACCAGGGAAGCCCGAGAGTCAGTACTCTTAACTGGCCTGCGGTAATGCTTTCCATCGAGTCTGTGATAGGCAGCCTCTAAGGTGGTCTCCAGTGATTCCTGCCTCTTGGTATTCATGCTCTTGTGCAGTCTCTTGCCTTTGAGTATAGGCTGGACCTAGTGACTTACTTCGAACTAATAGAATGTGGCAAATGTGATGGGATGTCACTGCCAAGATTTGGTGATAAGGAGACTGTGGCTGTCATCCTGGGTGCTTGCCCTCTCCAGCTCTCTCCCAAGTGCTTGCATGGTGAGAAGCAAACTGCCATGTTGTGAGTAGTGCTATGGCGAGTCCCACATGACAGAGAGATGATGTTTAGGGCCCACAGCAAGGTGAGTGAGCTTGGCAGTGGATCCTTGCCAGTCCAGCCTTGAAATTACTACAGCCGTAGCCAACACCTTGATGGCAGCCTTGTGAGAGACCCTGAACCATAGGCACCCAGCTCAGCCTTGCCTGGCTTCCTGATCCACATAAACTGTGAGATAATAAGTGATGTTTTAAGCTGTTGTTTGAGGATGACTTTTTTAAATAAATTTATTTATTTTTATTTTTGGCTGCGTCGGGTCTTCATTGCTGCGTGCAGGCTTTCTCTAGTTGCGGCGAGCGGGGGCTACTCTTCATTGCGGTGCGCGGGCTTCTCATTGTGGTGTCTTCTCTTGTTGTGGAGCACAGGGCTTTAGGTGCTCAGGCTTCAGTAGTTGTGGCACGCGGGCTCAGTAGTTGTGGCTTGTGGGCTCTAAAGCGCAGGCTCAGTAGTTGTGGTGCACCGACTAGTTTCTCCGTGGCATGTGGGATCTTCCCGGACCAGGCATCGAACCCACGTCCCCTGCGTTGGCAGGCGGATTCTTAACCACTGCGCCACCAGGGAAGTCCCCTGAGGATGATTTGTTATATAGAAATAGACAACTATAGATTTTGGTACCCAAAGTGGGGTGGTTCTACAACAGAAATCTAAAATGCAGGAGTGACTTTGGAACTGGGTAGTGGCCTCTGAGGAGAGTGTTAGTGAAAAATCAGAGTACCTTGGACATGTTGTTTCTAAAATTTGGGACTTTGAGGAGATCTCCATGAAAGCTCAGAGGAAAGGAAACTGGAAGAAAGGGGGATCCTTGTTATATAGTGGCAGAAATTTTAGCATCACTATTGATTGTAGTTGCGTGAAAAGCAGAAAAGGTGCCTAATGAACTGGTAGATGTCCCTAAGTAAATTTCCAAGCAAAACATTGACGGTGCCCCCTGCATTCTTCTTACTGCTTGAAGTAAAGTATGAGAAGAGAGAAATAAATTGAGGAAAGGACTGTTAAACAAAAAAAGTCAGTTCAAGGGCACTGCCTGGAGAATCGTGGTCTAAAGATGAAGCTGAGGGTGTGGCTTAAAACCTTCTGTTAAAACCTAAGAAAAACCTTAAGAGTCACACAGAAGACCTTTCAGTCAAGGAATAGGACTTACAACTGTTTTAGCCTGAGAGAAGGTAGAGAAGGGCTTATCTTGAAGATATTTGTGGGTATAGCTTTTGTCTAATGCAGTGAATCTCAGTGAGATTCACAGGAGGCCCACTGCAGCTACAGCTGAAAAGGAGAAGAGACAGTTCAAACTGAAAAGAAGCTGTTGAACCCCCAAAATTGTTCTGGCAGGAAGCAAGCTGAGAAAATTACTCAGCTGCTGACACGTGCTACTTTTCCTGAAAAAAGAAGGATGATTCAAAGGCAAGAGCCACAGAGAATTCCTACCACAGCCTTGAGACCTAATCAAGGAACTCCCAACATTTATTTGCCCAGTGAGATTTCAGAATCACTGTGGACCAGTGACTCCTTTGTGTGTCCCCTGTCCTCCCAACCCCCCTTTGGAGAAGTTAACGCCATTTGGAGATTACAAGAGATTTCAGAGTAACAGAAACCAAAAGAGGGCAGGTGAGAAGGGTGCCCTGATACTATGCCATTTTAGGCCAGTCTCTGCAGAATGCATATCCATTGCTAAATCATCCCTTCTTTGGCTTTTGTCTGCAAATCTTTTAGTTACTAGAGTATCTGTGAGAAAGCTGAAGCAATCAGGAGGAAATTTCCCACCACCACACTTTACCCACCTTGTACCATCAGTGTCAGTGAACTTTCCCTCTCTCCCATTACTGTACACTAAGCAGTTGCCTTCCTTCTAAGGCCAGCCCCTCAGTTGTGTACTAGGTCCCATCTCTGCTAGCCTGTTTAGGACCTGGACCCAGCAATTCTCTTTCCTCTCTCTGGGATCATCAGGTTTTCTGTGTTTACTAGATTAGTTCTGCTAACATGCCATTAAGCTGTTCTTTCATCCACTTGAAAATAATACTCTTAACCTCACTTTTCTGTCAGCTACTTTTCTTTTCTCTTAGAGCAAAACTCAGTAGAGTTGTCTCTGTTTGCTCATACCAGTTCTTCTCCTCTCATTCCCTCTTAAACTCGCTCAATTAGGTTTTTATTGCCACTGAAATGGCTCTTGTCAATATTACCAGTAGCCTCCATGCTGCTAGGTCTAGTGGTTGGGTCCCAGTCCTCATGTTACCTGACCTGCCTGTAGAACATAATGTGGCTGATCATTCCTTCCTCTGTGATGCACTTTCTTGGGTACTTGACTTCCAGGACATCACACTCTCCTGGTTTTCTTCTTATCTTATTGGTGATTTCTTCTCAGTTTTAAAGTTGTCATACTCTGGGTCTAGTCTTTGGATCTCTTCTCTTGATTCTTTTACTTAGTGATTTCATCTAGTCTCGTGGATTTAATTCTCAGTTAACCAGGACAGATAGCCAAAACTATTTGTCAGCTGGGCCCAGTGGGCTCTCTGATCTTTTTATCTTGATTAACTCTTTTTTTAAAAAAATTATTTGTACAATAATTTATTGTACAAATCGAGTATCATGTGATGAGTTGACATTAGCTTCTTCAGGCCTGGGAACTTAATAGAAGAGTTACAGTTTAGAATCCGTTTATGTTGCTTTCACAGCTGGAGTTTTTTTAGACCTTAACTTGAAATATAAGACTATCAAAGCAATACCTCCGTACGTGGCCAGTACACAATCTGTTCTCCCTGTGACAGTGTTAAGAGTCGAAATATTTTCTGATACCAGTGAAATGTAATTGGGCATCAGTTTCTGGACCTGACATGATTTCAGTCTGTATCGTTCAGTGGAGGATTGTTTAACTCTTATGACTAATTTAAGAAATAAGAAATGGTAGTGAAGGACTTCCCTGGTGACGCAGTGGTTAAGAATCCACCTGCCAGTGCAGGGGACGTGGGTTCGATCCCTGGTCCGGAAAGAGCCCACATGGCGTGGAGCAACTAAGCCTCTGTGCCACAACTACTGAGCCTGTGCTCTAGGGCCCACGAGCCACAAGTACTGAGCCCGTGCACCACAACGACTGAGCCTACATGCCATAACTACTGAAGCTCGCATGCTCTAGGGCCGACGTGCCGAAACAAGAGAAGCCACCGCAGTGAGAAGCCCATGCACCACAACGAAGAGTAGCCCCCGCTCGCCGCAACTAGAAAAAGCCCTCGCACAGCAACGAAGGCCCAACGCAGCCAAAAAATAAATAAAATTTTTAAATAAATAATTTTAAAAGTCTGCACCAAATCTGTAAAAAAAAAAAAAGAAGAAAAATTATAGTGAAAAACAACTTTATTAGAAGTAAGAAAAAATGTATTCACGCAACTAACTACATATCTCTCCTATAGTGACTACAAGTCACATTTGAATACTATTCATGGTTTTTTAAAAAATCTTTTTTGCAGTACTTCATGTTTTCCTATCCTTTTTGTATCCTCTTTCTTTCTTCCTATTCTCTGAGACTCACGCTTGTGGTTGAGAGGGTAAACGTTCTCTTCCTAGTTCTGTATTTATTCTTGCAAGTTCATTTCCTGGCCATGTGAGGAATTGTCTTATTAATTTGCGATCTTGTAATTGAACCTCTTCCTGTAAAATGAAAGCATTTGTTGTACTAATATCAATCATATTGAAGAAAATAGACATAGGCTATCTTCCAGCCATTCTTTTGCAAGCACAGATTTTAACTTTCTTATCATTGTGTCTAAACCTTCTTTAGCCTTGTTAATAGTACAAGATCTTTTGGGGTATTTTTTTAAGAGGGGTCTTTGAATCTATTAATAGTTGAGACTGCATTGAGCTGAGAAGAACATTAACAGTTTTTCTAAGGACAGAAAGAATCATTTACTCTTTTTGAAATCTAAATAATGTGCTCTTGATTTCTCTTCCTTTTCCATCTGTGAAAATACATTCAAATTCAACCCTGTTCTTCCTAATGGCGCAACTAAAGCAAGTTTTTTGCTGAGTAGTACTCAAGCCAATCCCAAACTTGTTCTAAGATTGTCACAAGTTATATTTATGCTGTGAGTTTTAGGTTCTGTGTCAGTATTTGTACTGTTTTTGACCTTTTGTTCTGCTCCTGCTCCTTCTGTAGATCTCTACCTGTGTAGATGTGAATCTTCCAAATATATGATGTCTCACTGACATGTACTGTCCCAATTTTTATTCCCTATATTTCTAGTTTGGGAAGCGTATACCTCAAAAAGCAGCCTCCTTTGAATGTAATTTAATTGCTTATGTCATTCATTAACCTGGAACACACCCGTCTTGTAAATTCTGATTTCAGATTCCAAATATGTCTCTAATAGGGTCTAGCTAATTATTGCTTCAGGTTCTTCTTCTTTCACTTACATTGTCTAAACACAATATTTAAAGATTTTTTTTAGAAATCCTTTGACAATACATAATTATGTTCAAAAGATGATCTTTTCATTTCTGTACCATCTGTTTCCTTCCAGTTACCTTTATATATGTATCCACCTTCAGCACTTGGCCATGTATGAGCCATATCAAGTAAATTGTGTCATGTTCTAAGAAAAGAAAGAATACTGTTACATGTCCTTTTAGTGAAACAGGACGATCCCAGTTCTCACAGCAAAATACTGCATGAGGACATTCTTTCTGTTGAACTGGATGAGACTACCATAGTTCCTTTTTGTTATTAGAAATATATTGTTTACTTACTGATTCTTGACTGTGGTCAAGCTTATATCCTAGATTAGAATGTAATCATCTAAAGAGTCGTAGTCTCAAGATTTCACTTCTGTATATCAGACTTCACCATCATCATTAGAGTTTAGAGTGCTGCTATCCGTGTTTGCATTCATCTTCGGATTCATCTAATAATTGTGAAACATTTTCCTCTGTTAGTTTTTCTTTGTCATTTTGGGTGAGAAGTGAAAAACTGTATTCAATGAAAACTGAACAAACGGTAAAAAAAAACAGCATCTCTAATCTTCTTTAAAGCCTTCTTGAAAGATGATACAATACTTAGCACAATGCAGTAAGAAAACTGAAGGATGATGTGTTAGTGGTGATTTATTTCACTATTGTATCATTCTTCTAAGTGAGTATGCCATTGGTCTGTCATTTTATTACTTTGGTCATTTTTTAAAACATGGTTGGGAATAATTAGTGAGTAAAGCTAATTGAAAAATCAGAATGTTTCAAGATATAGGGAAAATAAGATCCCTAAAATCTCATAATGCACCTTAGATTTACAAAAGCGTTCAGGGAACCCATATGTTAATTGCAAGAAAAAATGTGTTTGGGTTTTTTTTTTTTTTTTTTTTTTTTTGTGGGATGCGGGCCTCTCACTGTTGTGGCCTCTCCCGTTGAGGAGCACAGGCTCCGGACGCGCAGGCTCAGCGGCCATGGCCCACGGGCCCAGCCACTCCGTGGCATGTGGGATCTTCCCGGACTGGGGCACGAACCCATGTCCCCTGCATCAGCAGGCGGACTCTCAACCACTGCGCCACCAGGGAAGCCCTGTTATTATTTTTAAAGTAACATTTTCTTTGGGTTTTGGTGGGGGGGGCAAGGATGGGAAATACCTCTGAGAAAGAATAAGTCATAAAATATAAATCCTTAAATATAGAACTGTTCAACAAAGGAAAGTTGGGCCCAGTGGACTCCGATGGTATACCGGGGGTTAAATACTGTCTGTATGCTGATGATTCTGAAATGTATACCTACAGGCCAGATCCCTCCCAGGAAGTTTACATCCCATTGTCTACTTGACATTTCCATACCTAATAGTTACCTCAAACTTAACTTGTCCAACTGGTCTCCACTTGCCGCCTTCCAGTCTCAAGCCTGTGGGAACACCTACAGTTTTCCCCTTCTCAGATGACATCTTTCTGTTGCTTGGGCCAGAAAAAAACTTGGAGTCACCCTGGACTCTTCTTTCTCCCTCACGGCAGTGTTATTAATCAACAAATCCTTTAGGCTCTGCCTTTCAAAAATCACCTAAATCCAATCCCTTTTTACTAGCTCTGCTACTGCTCTCCTCGCTCAGTACCCCATCCTTTCTCACCTGTATTATTGCAATAGTCTCCTACCTGGTCTCCCTGCTTCCACCATTGACTCCAAATAATTTATTCTGAACACAGCATCTGACTTAGACCTGTAAAAATATAAATCTGATCATGCTCAGAAATCCACCCATGTGTTTCACTCGGAGGAAAAGCCAGAGTCCCTACAAGCCTCTGGTTGAGCTGGCTCCTGGGTACCTCTTTGACTTCTGTATCCTCCTGTTCGTCCTCAGTCTTCTCCAGCCACACTGGCCTTCTTCTTGCCGTTCCTGAAGCTTGCCAGGCACTTTGCAGTACTTGTTTCCTCTGCTTGTCATGCCCTTCTCCAGATACCCTCATATGTACTGCTTCAGCTCCTTCACATTTCTGCTGAAATGTTACCTTTTCATTTAGCTCTTTTTTTAGTCATTTTATTTTAAGTTCTCCATAGCCCTTACCATCTTCTAGTATACTGTAAAAATATCTTTTTTACTACTTTCCTCACCTGTAGAGATTTTTGTCTGGTTTGTTTATTGCTGTATCCCTAGTGTCTAGAACAGTGAATGATGCTCAATAAATATTTGTCAAATGGGTGCTGAATTCCAGAGGTTTTCTACTGGTTACTTTTTCATTAACAGGGGAATACTTAGTAACTATAGGAACTTACAATGCAGGACTCTTCTTTGTATTTGTCATCGTCATTTTCTCTCCTTTACTAGGACCACCTGTCCCTCTGTGTGTGTGATGGTTTTACTGTAGAGGCAGTAGTGCTTCATGGTGCAGGCTTTGGAACCAAATTGATGAGGTTTCAAACCTGGCTCTCTGGCATTCTGTCTTAATGACATTGGGCATATTCATGTGCTTTCTCATCTATAAAATTAGAACAACAACAACAAAAATAGTAGCTATCTCAGAAGGTTGCTTTGAGCCTGTAAAAGCTCTCAGAACAGTCCTTGGTACATAATAAATGTTCAATTTATGTTGTTATCATGATTGTTTCCTGGCTAGACCCATCCCAGCTGTTCTGAGTCAGTGACCCTCCCGAGTGGCAGTACTGAGAACTCTCTGATTACCACCTATTTTCTTCCCCCTTTAAAAATAGTACGGGCATGTCCGGTCCTTCTTTCTCCTTTTTACCTCCGTCTTTCTCTTTTACTATTTAAACTTTAGTTATTTCCACTGTCAGCAGTCTTTTTAGATTCCTCCCTCCTCTCCTTTCAGCAAGTATTTATTAAGCACTTAACGATTCTGTTCTAAATCTTGCTATGTTTCCTTTTCCTTGTCTCCATCTTTTTATCCCATTTACAAAATAAACAAATTACCTTCCTTATGATTGATTGACTGGAATTACATTTGTATCAGGGAAAATGGAAATGTTGTAGATGTGGAAATGAAATTTGTATTTTTTAAAGTTGCACCCCCCCCCAAAAAAAAATTGCACCAGTCACTAAAATGCTTGAAAGTACTCCTGCTCCTTCCTCGATGTCTCCACAGACGTCTCCACTTTCTTAGCGGATTAAATTTATCTTCTACTTCTAACCAATGTTCAAGATGAGTTGGAAAAAAACACATCATTTCTTATTTAATTACATTGGCATTATTTATAATTTGCTGCTATTTTGACTATCTTGTCCTCTGTTTATTTTTATTTCAGATGTACGGTAGTTCAGGTCCATTACTGGTTCCGCGGACTCCTATGTTGTCTCCCCCCCACACCCCAACTCCCTGATTACATTCCTGGGCTTTTGTGGTCTGGTGTGGAAACCCAGTCAGCATTTATAAATATGTATGTGTGTGTGTCTGTGTGTATTTCTTTTAATGGGGAAATGTGATCAATTCCAAACAACTCTGAAATAAAAATGAATTTTTAGAATATGACCCATTTTGTAAATTTTAGACAGATTGTATATTGGCTGTAATATTCTTTTCAGAGCAGACAAGATGGACCCATTTAGGCATCCATTTAAAGAGGTTTTATTTTGAGACTCTAAGGGGCTTTTATTTGTAAGATATGCTGTGGTATTACCTAATTTATGTTACAAGGAGAACAGTATTCTTTTTGCTGCCTTTTCTTGGTATAATCTTTTTCTGGGCACATTTCATCAACAAATTTAAGACAATTGAAATGCTTATTAAAAGTGTCCCCACTCTGTATCTATAAACTCTAGGTTCTTCTTATTCTTTTGTCTTTTATACATTTAGCCCATTCATTCATCCATGCTAATTGGCAGCAGCTGTTTTGGGAAAGTACTATAAGGCATAATGAAAACTGCTAGATTTCTACTTTTATATTTTGGTAATTTGCATTTTTTCAGTAACTTTTATTTTCCTTTAAACCCTTAAGATTTACCTCTTTTCACCAAGAAGTAAACTAATTTAAATAATTTAATTAATTAAATTTTAAAGATTTATGTCCAAGTTGGGCAATAAATCCTTTTACTTTTATTTTTGCTATTTCACCAGACAAAATATATTAGGCAGACTTCTTAAAATTTGATAATGAAAAATTCTATTTTGTTCTGTCAATAAAATGTAAAATTTTAAATGTCAAGGCATAAACTCCCAGGGGATAAGAAGGGGCTAGGAGAGTAGGCAAGTTGAAAAGGGGTGTTTGGGGCTTGGCCAGATTCTTAAAAAGGCGGTCTGCCTCTTTATGGTGTTGGCTGCAAAACAGACACACATACTTTGAGCATTTGTTATTTGCAGTTGGTGGTGCATAGTTTGGGGAATAGGTGAGGGATATGTTACTTTCGTAAGCACAGAATCAAGTTCTGACCACTCATTATTTGGCTGAAAGTTTATTGAGTTTCTACTATGTGTAGATATCTTGTAGTGTGCCTTTCAGAGTGTTACCTGGATTTTTGCTTAAACTAAAGCTAGCCAGTGGCCCCATTCTCATTCTTTAACAGAAAAAAAGAAAAAGAAAAGGGGGTAAGATGTGTGTATATTTTAGGTTTAATAAATTAAAGTTAAACTTTCCTTTTGAATACCTTGCCAAAGGACTTCAGTGCTTGTGGTCTTAGTTCGCTAGGGCGGCTGTAACAAGTTTCCACAGACCGGTGGCTTAAACAATAGAAATTTCTCTCACAGTTCTGGAGGCCTGGGAAGTCCCAGATCAAGGTGCCTGCAAGGTAGGTTTCCTTCTGAGGCCTCTTCTCTTGGCTTGTAGGCTGCTGCCATCTCCCCGTGTGCACACTTGACCTCCTTGTCATGCATGCGTTGGGGCGAGCAAGAGCAGGAAAGTGGATGCGAGTGTCAGCTGGCTCTCTGCTGTCTCTTCTTTTTTTTTTGTGGTTCGCGGGCCTCTCACTGTTGTGGCCTCTCCCGTTGCGGAGCACAGGCTTGGACGCGCAGGCTCATCGGCCGTGGTTCACGGACCCAGCCGCTCCGCACCATGTGGGATCTTCCCGGACTGGGGCACGAACCCGTGTCCCCTGCATCGGCAGGCGGACTCTGAACCACTGCGCCACTAGGGAAGCCCTGCTGGCTCTTCTTATAAGGACTCTACTCTTATCAGATTGGGGACCTCAAGGTCCTGTCTTCTAACACAGCCACACTCTGGGCTAGGACTTCACCACGTGAATTTTGCAGGGGAGGGACCCACAAACATGAAGACCATAACACTTGTCTTTTTAATTCATCCCAAATCTGAGTATTTACTGTGCACTAACCACCTTTCTAGTCCTGGCCCTCTCCAGCTTTGTAAACTCAAAGCAATGACTCAGCCTCACTAGGCCACAGTTTATCAGTAAAACAAAGGTGTTGAACCTGTCAGTAGCCATGATTCATTCTAACTCCACGGATACTAGTTCCATGTTCATTTTCCTCTTATTTTCCTCTTTCCCTGGTACACTTAGGATTTTGTGTCAGGTTTCCTCTCTGTTTTTACTCTTCTTTTTCTCTCCTTTTGTTTCTTTGTATTTTTTATGCTCACGTTCTACCCTCTGTCTCCATCCTCCCCTTCCCTGAATTGGACATATTTTCTAAGAACTTATAAGTTTACTATATTTAGTAACTCTTTAAGGATTTAGCAAGTAGATGGAATGTCATATTTCTTTCTGTTAAACATATTGCAAACCTCTCAACTAGATTGACTCTAAATTAAGTTGCTTTTTAGTCACTTCAGAACATATTTGGGTGGTTTTCCTATATGTGTTTCCTCACATCATTTTTCTTAAAATTTAGCCTGAGGGAGGCTAGGGATATTGTTTTTCATGTATGCTTTTAGTAAAGCATCTACTTCATTGTGGGGGATCAGTTAGTACGAATTGACCCTGATGACAGGGATGGACTTTTCACTCTTGAGGGAAGGAAAGACCTGTGCTATCCCTTCCAATCTCTCCCTTTTGATCTGTGACAAAGGAAGTAGTTGTTCTACAGTCTCAATGGCTTTTCTCCTTTTGTGAGTATTAGCAACAAACTATGAAGTCAGCTTCACAGGATTTAAAAATTGTGGGTAACATGGGTGCAAGACTGCATTGCTGCTGCCATTCCCATGACTGATGGAGAAAGTTTGCCAGAAACATTGTCACCTGGACTATTATAAGAACTAGATCATGAGTGGAGAGAGGTCTTACCCTAGTTGTAATATAAATCCTTAGTCTGATGGGCAGTCTGAAGAAACAAATCATTCCGAAACAAATTCTGCACATTTTAAAGCTGTTTCTTCTAGAATTAAAAAAATCTGTTAACTACAGCACGGTAGTAGGTATTGTGATAATAATGGTGATTATAATTATAAGGATACAGATCAGCAGCTACTGATTTTTGAGTGCCTCCCTCCTACTTGCCAGGCTTTCTACTAAACATTTTACAGTCATTAACACTGAATTCTAACAGCAACCCTGTGTTAAGTGGTCACAGACGGGCCACTCTGGTTTTTCCTGTGAACTCTTTAAAGTTGGAGGTGAATTCTCTGTGTCCCCAGCACTTAGCTCAGGGCTGAATGTATATCAGATACGCCGTGGTAGATGTTGAACTAACTTGGACTCTGGCATACCATCTTGCTTAGAATTGTCGGTCTTTGCCTGCCCTTGCCCTGCCCAGCCACAGAAAGCTTGCAAGTTCAGATCTCTAAGTTAGAGAGTTTAGTCTGACCTTATATTAAGGAGCTACTTTCCCACTACTCAGCCACAGGCTTTAAATAATCTGATGCCTCATTACCCATGTGCCAGGGGTTAAACATGACCCTTATCAGATTGGCTCGTCTCCTCGCCTGGTCTTTTTGTTCTGGTACATGGTGATGCTCTAATTTTTCTTGGGGCCTGAGCCCAACAATGAACCCCAGTTCAGTGTACAAAGGACTCCCCTAACCAGTGCCTTTTTAAACTTATTGGATCCTGATTCTTGCTTTGAGTTTGATGGTATTCCTTCTCATGTGACTAGGAAAAGTGAGATTTGGCCTGTCCTCTCTCACTGCACCCCTTGAATGAGAACAGCTCTGATTAGGCTAGTTGGATAAGCCGGAAGCCTTAATCATTTGGATCTTGAGCTCTTTCTGTAGGATATCAGTCTTTTCCCCATTTTTACTGCTTTATTTCCATTAAATAATTCCTTGCCCCCAGGACTCAGCATTTCCCTGCATTTCCATTGTTGCCTACTGATGTTACTCTCACTCTGAGGCCCTCTTAACTGTTGTTCAGAACTCCTTTCCTTCTGCCCTGGGCCTTCACAGCTTCCAACTGTTTTGTCTTCCTTTCTCTTACCTTCACATCTCTTTTGTCCCCCTCTCTTCCACCCATACAACACACATTACTTAGGGAAACCCAGTTATATTTCAGAGCGTGGATCTTGAAATGTGTTTATGCATCTCCAAAGTTCAGTTTCCCTTCATCTTATCTCCGCAGGCAATTAACACAAATGAAAATAGTGACCTTTTAGAATAGCTTTCAAGGGACGGAGCAACATATCAACTCCCCCAAGATGCTGCTGAGTGGGAGCCAAGTGGCGTGAAAAAGTAAGAGCACCAGGAGTAAACCTTTTAAGTGCACAGTTTCAAACTCTGGGACTAAATGGAAGCAAGAGAAGCAAGTGGAGAGGCGAAGTGGTGCCGACTGTAATGTGGAATAAGATCTGTTTAAAAGATAATAAAGGCAAAATCCAGAATACATGGAGAGCCCCAGCGAGTTGTTTTCTTGTTCATATTCTCTATAGCCATGTCCCTCGTTGCACTGGTAGCTAGACTAAGTCATGTTTCTTTACACATCTCTGAATGAAATGTCAAAAGAATATAGTTCATTAAACCCTTGTTGCCTCCAAACAAATCCTGAAAGTTCAAATAACCGGAAGTCAGTACCTAAAAACATAACATACCCTACTGTTTTGAGAGGAAATTGAGACCTGCTTTTATCAGCCATTTGTCCAGAAAAGTGTATGTTCTGTATAAATGCAGCCAAGTCTCCCGCACTGTCTGCATATTCTCTGTAATGCAGTGGATGCTCATAATGTGATCCAGATAGTTTCAGTGCAGTTCTGTGTTGTTTCATTGATTCCCACATATGACAGTTCTCAGCCAGAAACTCCTGTTGTTTTTTTATTCAACTTTACTGTGTCTCTTAAGACACAGAAGTTGTTGAAAAGCCCTCTTCTGTTATCCTTTTGCATAGAGGTTACTATTTTGAACCTTTTGAAGGGACCTTGCCACAAAAGTCCATAGTTACATTCTGTATGTTTAGAGCCATGATATCAGGCAGAAATTAGAAGGAGGTATAAAGCAGAATCTCAGGGCTGGGGTGAGAGAGACTATACAGTTCAAAAAAGAACATTTAAATCTCTAAGTTGTAAAGAACATTTCATGAAAGTAAGGCTGTATGCACTCTTCTGGGCTGATGGAGGAGGATTCAGAAGATAACGGTGAATAAATATTGTAGTACAGGGTTTTTTAAAGTGAGTAAGAAACACTTGTGTAGAATCTCTTAATTTTCCCAGAGTGACTAAAAGAATTTCCACTTTGGTAAGTCTGCAGTACAGTGTGTCATTATAGCTGGTTCACACCAAAAGATGTGGGATGGGGCTTCCCTGGTGGCGCAGTGGTTGAGAGTCCGCCTGCCGATGCAGGGGACACGGGTTCATGTCCCGGTCCGGGAAGATCCCACATGCTGCGGAGCGGCTGAGCCATGGCCACTGAGCCTGCGCGTCCGGAGCCTGTGCTCTGCAACGGCAGAGGCCACAACAGTAAGAGGTCCGCGTACTGCAAAAAAAAAAAAAAAAAAAAGATGTGGGATGGCTTGAGGAGAATTCAGGCATGACCAAAAAGGGGCAATAGATTCTTGACCCCAAATTTTCCCTTGAGGATTTGAAGCCAGATTGGCTTAAACAACTGTTTAATAGAAAACAAAACACACACACCACACACACACACACACACACACACACACACACACACACACAAAGATTGGCTTAAACAACTGTTTAATAGAAAACAGACACACACACACACACACACACACACACCAAAGATTGGCTTAAACAACTGTTTAATAGAAAACAAAACACACACACACACCCAAAGATCTCTCTTACTGCTTTAGCCCTTAGTAAGACAGTTGGATCTTACTGCTTTAGCCCTTAGTAAGACAGTTGGAATGTTGGAGCTGGAATGTTTCTTGTCAGTTGGTCCCTGACTTGAAAGAATTATGGTGGGGCTAGTATTTGGGTCTCTGGCCTAGCCCTTAGAAGAGAAGGAGTTTGGGGTTTTTGTAAAGGAGTTGAGGGTTAGAAATGAAAGTAAAGGCTGTTTAATCAAAGGGAAACATCAGAGAGGTAGGATTAGGAAGTGAGCTTGGGGAAAATACCTAAATTAGAAATATTAGTTGTTCGCCAAGGAAAAATAGGAGTGTTTGAATGGAACAGCTTTTTAAAGAAGGAATTATCACAAAACCATGTTAATTTTTCTGGCCTTTTGGTTCTTAATCTTTATTTTTCGTTTTGAACTTCTGAGAATCAAATGAAAGCTCTGGACCAGGTCTCCAGAACAATGTACATTTCTATAACATTTTGCACACAGTTTTTAGAGGATCATGGGCCCTGTGAAGCCCAACCATATTAAGAATATATTAAGTCTTCTGTCAGCTGCTACAGCCCAGACTTAGCCAAAATATAGTGAACTTGGTGCCACAGGAAGTATTTGGAGGCTGTAAGATGATTAATGTTGCTGGCACGTGGATGAAGAATGGATTAAATTCAACGTAAAAATGTATGTGTGCTTTAGACCTGTACTCTTGTGTCAGACAATAATAGAATCTGGATTTAAAAGAATTTAATTTCTTTTCATGTCTATTTAGTACTTTTTTTTAAAAAAATGAAGGTAATTGATTACAGCTGAAATATGAGGTATATATATATATTATTTAATGTGCTGGACATAAGATCCTGGAAAATTAGCTGCAGTCAGGCTTTGTCATTCACTGTGACACTGAATAAGGCATTTATCCTGTTGTATAAAAGAATACATCTTAAAGAGATACCGAAAAGCAACATGTGCAGGATTGCTCCAAGGCACGTAACTTCCACGTTAAAACTGCAGGTATCCTAGAACTACAAGCCAGGGAATCAAGATGACAGAGGCTAATGTGAAATTGAATATTTCTGTACATGGCAGCTTATAGTTAAGGTGGCGAGAGCAGGCTGGATCAAGGTGATAGATGTAGAGTGAGGTCCTGTATGTGTAAGAAAACCAGAGCCATAGTGGGCTTACTCACTGGGGCTGAATAAGAACTGAAAAGTCAGGTGATATAGAAGATCCATGTGCCGAAGTCTAGAATACAAGGATGCTAGCTGAGGCAGATGAATTTTCATGCTGAAGCAAATGGCCCAGGCAGTATTTTAGAGACTGAACTCTTGAGTAAGGTACCTGAGCACTAGGGATTCAAGGCCTCTTTAGTAAATAGGTTTTGGACATAATTTATTTCTTTATTTACTTTTTTTAAATTCAGCAAATACGTTGTGCACACCTGCTGTGGGCCAAGCACTCTGCCGGTGCTGGGAAGACGCAGCAGCCTTGATTTGGATGCTCAGTCAGTCAAAACATTGCCTCATCAAAGAGCTACTTTTATATGTTTTTGGTGAAAGTAGGAATGAGTTCCTATACTCATTAGTCTAAAGCTTGGCAGAGTGTGGAGTGAGACATTCTGGCTGGAATGAAAGGAAGGAGACAGCAAATAAAACAGTTATTCCTTCCTGCCCTCACAAATATTTTAGAACTTAGGGATCGATTTTCCTAGATTCTTTTGATTTGGGTGGTAAATAATATCATACTTCTGGATATTATTTTTTGGGAGTCTTATGGATGCTATCTTAGTTTTTTGTGTTTTTTTTTTTTTTTAATGAATTTATTTATTTATTTGGCTGCGTTGCGTCTTCATTGCTGGGCATGGTCTTTCTCTAGTTGCGGCCAGCCGGCGCTACTCTTCATTGCGGTGCGCGAGCTTCTCATCGCGGTGGCTTCTCTTGTTGCAGAGCACAGGCTCTAGGCACGCAGGCTTCAGTAGTTGTGGCACGCGGGCTCAGTAGCTGTGGCTCGTGGGCCCTAGAGCGCAGGCTCAGTAATTATGGCGCATGGGCTTAGTTGCTCCGCGACACGTGGGATCTTCCCGGACCAGAGCTTGAACCCGTGTTCCCTCCACTGGCAGGCAGATTCTTAACCACTGCACCACCATGTTCTCGCTATCTTAGTTTTAAAAGGTGATTTCAAAGTATCTGTGATAGATCCTTTCCCGTTGTTGTCTTAAGTGGGAAGTAATGAGTACTGTAGTACACGAACCCAGACTTTCTAGAAAGATTCTACATATTGGTCCTTAATTGATTTGAACCAGATCTTCTGTCTTAATCCTTCCTTCTTCCTCCTTCCCTTCATTTTTTTTTTAATACATGCAGTCAGTGGAAGTATTTTATTTTATTTATTTTTCTAAATTGGTTTTCTTTTTTTTAAAATTTCATTTCATTTATTTTTCTATACAACAGGTTCTTCAGTTTTAATAGTTTGTATAAGTAATATAAAAAAGTTTTTAAAAAATGGTGTGATATACAGTGTTGGATATTACATTAGTAAAATAATCATATCTAAAAGTATGTTTTTTATTTGATATTTGTATTTTGTTTTGGCTAAGGTGACTGAAGGGAACTTACTCGAGGTAATAAAGAACAAAAAATTTTAACTTGGAAACTGATGATCACATGGAAGGTGTGAATCCTTATTCCTTTTCTTCACAAAATAATTTTCAGAGTGGTAATGCAAAAAAAACTAATCATATTAACCGAGGAAAGATCTAAGTTTGTTTGTTTTTAATTGTTTTAATTGGAGTATAGTTGATATACAGTGTTGTTAGTTTCAGGTGTACAGCACAGTGATTCAGCCATATGTGTGTGTGTGTGTGTGTGTGTGTGTGTGTGTGTATTCTTTTTCAGCTTCTTTTCCCTTATAGGTTATTATAAAATATTGAGTACAGTTCCCTATGCTACATTACATCTTAAGTTCTAATAGTGCTTACCAAAGCAAAAAACTTTAGTTAATATATTTAAGAAACATGAGTGATAAATAGAAGGCTGTTACAAGGCAGTGTCTGCATACTGCTTTTGTCCTCTGATGTGGGCAACTATGTGTCTAGTGAACACAAAGAATACATTGTAAAGTCCATAATGTTTTGGTAGCTCCATAGGAAGAAGCATATGATATAATAATTATAAACATTAGGCATAATCATTTTGTGGTGTTCTGGGTGACATCAAAATATAAAACTGCTGGCTGATGTATTCAGATTATTCTTGATTTCAGGGTTAAGTAGTTTTATTTTTTAATTAAACTTTTTATTTTGAGATAATTGTAGATTCACTGCGTATTTTTGATGGGATTTTGACACAGGTAAACACCCATGACTCACTCAAGGTAATGAATATATCCATAACACTCCCCGAAGTTTTTTTCCTTATCATTTTGCCACATTTGCTTTACTGTTCTTTCCTCTTTTCTATATTTTTATGAATTTTGAGAATAAATTTTTTAATTATGTATTTGTGTGTATGTGTGGATATGTGTATACATGCATATATATCATGTTCCTTTAGTCCCAAATACTTCCATACTTATTTTCTAAAAACAAGGGCAGTCTCTTATAGAACCAGAGTACGTTATCAAAACCAGGACTTTTAATACGGATATTATCATCTCATCTGCAGCCCACATTCCAAGTTGCCAGTTGTCCCGATAATGTCCTTTATCGCAACAGATACATTTTTTCCATTAAAATTTTAGTGTTCAGATAATTGTAGATTTGCATGGAGCTGTAAAAAGTAGTACAGAGAGAGCCCAGGTACCCCCTTTGCCCGGTTTCCCCCAGTGGTGACGTCTTGCAAAACTCTAGTACAGCATCGCAACCAGCAAGTTGACAGTGATGTTCTCAAGATTCAGAACGTTTCCATCACCACAAGGATTCTTTCTAGTTGTTTATTTATGGCCACAGGCACCTCCCACCTGCTCCTACTTCTCCTTAACTCTTGGCAACCATTCATCTGTTTTCCGTTTCTGTAATTTTGTCATTTTAAGAATGTTATATAAATGAAATCATATGGCATATGACTTTCGGGGATTGCATTTTAGAACTAAGCATAATTCTCTGGAGGTTCATCCTGGTTGTTGCAGTAACAATCATCCGTTCCTTTTTATTGCTTAGTAGTACTCTGTGGTTTGGATGTATCACAGTTTGTTTAAAAATTCACACATTGAAAGATATTTGGGTTGTTTCCGGTTTTTGCCCATTATGAATAAAGTTGCTGTAAACATTTGTGTATAGATTTTTATGTGAACCTTTCTCTGGACTAAATGCCCATGAGTGCAATTGCTAGATCCTATGGTAATTGCATCTTTACTTTCTTAGGAAACAGTTAAACTGTTTTTGCAGAGTGGCTGTACCGTTTTACATTCCCACCAGCAATGCATGAGTTACTCAGTTTTTCTACATCCTCACCAGTATTTAATGTTGTCACTTTCTTTTAAAGCTATTCTGATAGATAGGTAGTGGCATCTCATTAGAGTTTTAATTTGCATTTCCCTAATGTCTAGTGATTAACATCTTTCCATGTGCTCATTTACTATTTGTATATCCTCCTTGGTGGTATCAGTGTCTTTTGCCTACATTCTCATTGGATTGTTTATTTCTTTACTGTTGAGTTTTGAGGGTTCTTTCTGTATTCTAGATGCTAGTCCTTTGTTGTGTTTGCAAATACTTTCTCCCACCCTATGGCTTGTCTTTTCCTTATCTTTTCCTTTGTTTCTTTTACAGAAGAATTTATCAGTTTTTCCTTTTATGAGTCATGTTTCTGGTGTCAAGTCTAAGAACTCTTTGCTTAGCCCGAGGTCCTGAAGATTTTCTATGTTTTTTGTTTTCAAGTTTTACAGTTTTGTGGAGATGCGTATATGGGCTCCCTGCCTCTCCTTCTCTAATATTACTTGGGCAGGGATGTTGGGATGCCTGGTTATGGCCTGGTGAGGGTGGAAGTCTCTGCTCCCCACTTGGCCTTTGCTGCCGTGGGTGGGAGTGAGGTGCGGGTATGGCTGGACTAGAGCAGTCTAAAGTTTTCTGTTTTGCTAGGGTGGTCCTTTCCATGTTCTTTGGTTGCAGAGAGCACGCTGTTGTTCAGGCCTCTGTCTGAACCCATTGGCATTTCCGGGTTCTTTAGCTCCAAGTTTGAGCTATAGAAGGCATAAAGGAAACCCAGGGAACTCACCACTGTGTTCTGAGGTCCCAATCCAGTTTGCTTTCTTCTCTCCACCTTTAAGAGTCTTCTTATGTTTGTTTAATATATAAAATGTCTAGGGTCTTAAATTGTACTTAGTGGGAGGAATAGGGATGAGGTATGTACTCCTTCCAGGAAGCAGAAGTCGCTAGTTTTGTTTTAAGTTAATTGATAGTATTTCTGTCAAAGAGAAACATGTGTATAAATATAAATGTTCCAAGAGAAATAAATGGTACATGTACTATCTTCCAAACTTTCTGTGTTACTTTTATTTATTTATTTTTTTTGGAACTAAAATTCTACAAGTCATAGGGCTCCATAGATTTTCAGGAAATAGATATTTATCTAATTATGCTATTTGAGTAGAACCTTCATGGTATCTTTTCTGGTATATAACCCCCCCCAAATTTTTTTTTATTTTTGCCTTTGATTTATGGCAAGTTTTAAAAACTTACCCCTGAACTAGACTTTTGAGAAAATTTTCTCAACATATACTGTTTTTCTGGCCATTATTAAAATGTAATTATCAGTTTGTAACATATTTGGTTCCAGCCGGGTCTCTGTCTCTTCTGATTTGTCCCCAGCGCATGTCTGTCTTAGACACGCTGGCTGCAGCTTGATAGCCATTATGCGGCATGTTGCTGCTTATTGTGTCAGCAGTTTTAATTTGTTTCCCTGAATTTGCTATTATTCATATCATGGCCACCTTTTTAAAGTGAAAGAACTACACAGTTACAAAGTTATTGCAGTTCCACAGTCCTTTATCTGAAACCCTTGGAGTCAGATATCTATTTTAATTTGGAATCTTAGATTTTAGAAAGGAAAAGCAGTACATATACTCTCTGTTAGGGTAACACTCCTAGTTGGGCATGGGCAACACCGAGTAGTCGCACTCATTCATATATTTACAGCTAAATGTTTTTTAATATTCACACCAGTTATGGTGTCTGGGTCCCATTTTATCACCAAATGAGTCCCTCTTCCACCACCACAAAGTTAGGTGGCAGGGGCAGGGGGAGGAAGAAGAAAGAAGGAAATAGTTTTCCAAGCTTTTTGGACTTCGGATTTATACATAAGGGATCTTGGCCCTGTGGAGACAGGACCTCAGCAAGCCAAGTTAGAGTAAAGGCCGCTATCTTTAGGCCTGAATTCCCCACTGTTTAACTGCTAAGGTGGTGCTCTAGGCCTGGATTTGCTAACTGTGATTGTTTCCAATATTGAAAACAAAAGCAGCTCTTGGTTTAATCCTGTTATATGGTGTTGATCTTAAAAATCATTGGATTCATGTTAGGATTTTGAGTTTAATCCTGTAAAGATCAGACTAACTTTCATCTTATTTATCCTAAATCCCTCTTTAATCTTGTTAATTATGCCAGGCCATTTTCCCTAAGGGCTAGGGTAAAATATCTATATTTGTATATATTCATATAGTTGTTTTTCCAGAGAACTCTCTCTACCAGCCCCCTCTCTCTCAAAAAGAAGATCACTTTTCTCACACAGAGCTAGAGAGCCAGGCATTCTTCCCTGGAGTAACATTAGTATTGCAAGGATGACATTAGTTCTGTATTCGTACACCTAAGATTAAAGTGGGTCTTGGCAAGGCCTCCTGAGAGGGAATCTAGTCTTCATCTCGGATTTCCTGAGGAGGCATATGGCAATCTTCCAAAAGGGGATATAATTTGAGTTTAGAGGCTCTTAGGATATATTAGTTGGATTGATTGTAATTGAGACACCACTCCCCTGTAGTAGGATAGGAAATCAATGCTTAAGTTTTGACCTTCACATTGAAGTTGCACCGTGTGCCATAGGAAAAGAAAGTACATGTTTGGTCTTGGATCTCCTTGCTTCCACTTTGCAGAATGTAACTGCTTTAGACCTTGTGCTCTCTGTTTCTTTCTTTCTTTTTTTTTAAAGGATAATTGTCAATGACCGTCCTCTACAAGGCAATCAAAATAATAGATCCCAGCTAACCAGAAATTTTTTTCTCTTATCTCTACTTTTAGGGGTGGGAAGTTTTGTAACTGGATCAAAAGTGTTACTGATTGATTCAGGAACTAGTAACCTACTGTATACCAAATGATCCTTCTTGAGGCCCCACGTGGTTACTGTTCTCCCTCTAATTGTTGGGCGGCTGTTGCTGTGGTTGGCTGCCAAACAGCTGGAGTACCTAGTGCCGTGCCTTACACTCATAGCACGCGGCGCCTTTATGACATGGGCACAAGCCTGGTAGACTCTGTTTGTCTTCCTCTGCTTATCTCACTTATGACAATTCTACAAGGATTCCTAGATATAAAAGGTATAACAAACCATTGCATTATGAATTAAAACTGACTTTAGGGCTATTGATATATTCAGCTATACTTTACTTTTCAGTGAAATGGGTACAGAGTCTTTTTAATGCATGTATGTTTATGAATGTTTACTTTGCTATTTACTTAAAAGGAAATTAAAGGATCTTCTTTGCAAAAACGAGAGATGAGTCTTCCTCACTGGAAATCCTGTAATGCTGACATTGCGACTGTGAGAAGTGGAAAGAAGTTGTTACCAGGATCTAACTATAAGAATCGGAAAAATCTGGGGTTAAGAAACTCACTGTCGGTGATGGAGTGATTGTGTATCTGGATGCTTTGCCGGAAGTGAGGAGGGGCAACTGTGATTTCTAATTCGCTTTGGGGGGAAGCTCCAATATCAGGGCTGCACATTCAGTGAAGCAGCCCCTTTATCATAAAGAGAATTTTAATTAAAGAATATTCTTGCATCATAAGCAGAGTAAGCGACAGCTGGCTACACTGGGCGTTTATCTCCTTCAAACCACATTACCAGTAATTGCTGTATTAAATCAAAGTCAGAAGAGATTATAGGTCAGAATCAAGCCAAGGGGCTGGTGCCAACCCAAGGATTCCCACACGGCTGCATTGCTGCTGTCAGAGCCCTGTTCCTATCCCCAGTAGGGATGAGTGTCAGGTAATGCCTGACAGTTCACCTGTAAGGCATGAGCACGATGAACACAATCCAAGAAGAGAGGCAGTTACATGTTCAAGACTTTGTGGCCTCGCCTTTTGGTTAGCTTTTTGTTTTGAACACGAGAGTACGGTTTCTCATTGTGTTTCGGTACTACTAGACAGAACGTGTTACCTGCCTTGCACTTGGGGAGATTTGCTTTGGGATAAAAATCACTTGTACTTTCTCTGCTGTTCTACTTACTAATATTCCCTTCTTGATCAAGCATGGTCTTCTCACTTTGAGTAATTCCTTCAAGAGAAATGTATTGCCCTACACTGCCTATGCTTAGGAGCCCCCCCTTCCTCCTTCTGACACAATTATGTAGCTCTTTATATACTTTCTGCTTCCTATTGAGGCCACTTATTCCTCAGATAATTGATCTGGCTTCATAAATCAGGTAATTCTGAATCTCCTTTAAATGCCCTTCTTAAATTATTGGAGATGATGATGGTGACAATGATGATAACAGTAACTATAATATAGTATTTGCTGTATGCCAGGCATTCATATGTTAACTGATGTACTCATCACATCCACCCTATGAGGTAGGTAATTCTTTTCCCAGATGAAGGATCTGAGGCAGAGTTGTTAAAAAACTTTTCCAAAGTTACACAGCTAGAAGTGATAGAACTACAATTTAAATCCCAGTGGTTTGGTTTCAGAACACTGGACTCTTTTTTTTTTTTTTTTTTTTTTTTGCGCGGTACGCGGGCCTCTCACTGCTGTGGCCTCTCCCGTTGCGGAGCACAGGCTCCGGACGCGCAGGCTCAGCGGCCTTGGCTCATGGGCCCAGCCGCTCCGCGGACCGGGACACGAACCCGCGTCCCCTGCATCGGCAGGCGGACTCTCAACCACTGCACCACCAGGGAAGCCCAGAACCCTGGACTCTTAATCACACAGTGTGTTGCTTGTGTAGACCAATCAGACCTAAGACCCAATACTCTGCTGGGTATTAGGAATATTTTAAGGAGTAAGATAGATTCTATTGTGCCTGCCCTCCTGGAGTGGGAGAGGCAGAAATAATATGTATGACAAGTTGGAAAGGATATGTACAAGTGCTAAGAGTGTATGTAGCAGGGGTCTAACCTAGACTAATCCAAAATAATTTTCAGAAAAACTTGCCTTTTTGCTTCTGCTTATATCTCATACTACTATACCCATAATCTTCCTTTTGATAAGATTTTTTCTGTAATGTTTTAGGGCATACTGGGGACTTTCCCCTACGTCCCCTTACCAGTCCGCACACCCCCTACAAAGAAAATAACTAACCCTCTGCAAATTCATTGCAGTAAGTAGGGCAGGAATTCATTTAATTTTTAAACAGCTCTACTGAAGTATAATTGATATATAATAAACTGCAAATACGTAAAGCTTCCAATTTAAGTTTTGACATATGTATACACGCATGAAATCACTGCAACCATGATAATAAATATATTAATCATCTCCAAAAGTTTTCTTGTGCCCCTTTGTAATCCTTCCAATTCCCACCCACTCCCCGCACATTTCCAAGCAACCACTGGTCTGCTTTCTGACACTATAGATTAGTTTTCATTTTCTGTTATTTTATAAAAATGGGATCATACAATAAATACTCATTTTTACCTGGCTTCTTTCACTCATTGTAGTTATTTTGAGATTCATCGTTGTTATTTCATATACCAGTGGTTCATTTATTTTTATTGCCAAGTAATAGTCCATTGTGGATATACCACAATTTGTTCATCATTTATCTGTTCATGGACATTTTCAGTTTTAGGCCATGACACATAAAGCTGTTACGAATATTCATGTACAAGTCTTTATATGGATATATGTTTTCATTTCTCTTGGGTAAATGGAATGCATGAATCATATGGTAGGTTATAATTAACTTTTTCAGAAATTGCTAAACTGTTTCCACATTGGTTGTACCATTTTACATTCCTGCCAGCAGTATTTGAGACTTTCTGTTCCTCCATAGCCTTGTCAGCACTTGGTATTGCAGTCTTTTTCATTTTAGTCATTCTAATAGGCAGGTAGTGGTATTGTTGTGGTTTTAATTTCCTAATAAGTAGTGATATTGAGCATCTTTTCAAGGGTCTATTTAGCATCCCTGTATATTCTTTGTTCAAGTGTCCAAATCTTTTGCCCATTTAAAAAAAAAATGGATTACATGTTTTCTTACGGTTGAGCTTGGAGAGTTCTTATATATTCTGGGTATCCTTTACCAGATATATCGTTGCAAATGTTTTCTGTCAGTTACAGCTTGTCTTTTTATTTTCCTCACAGTGTCATTTGAAGAGCAGAGTTTTTAATGAAGTCCAATTTATTAATTTGCTCTTTTATGAATTGTGCTTTTGGTATCATATCTTAGAAATCTTTGCCTAATCCAAGGTCGCAGAGGTTTTCTATTTGAATCTTTATAGTTTCATGTTTTACATTTTTAGGTCTCTGGTTCATTTTGAGTTAAATTTTGTATATGGCATAAAGTATGGATCTAGGTTCATTTTTGTTGCATGTGGATATCTAGTTGTTCTGGTACCATTTATTGAAAAGACTGTTCTTTCTCCACTGAGTTGCCTTTGCACCTGTGGATCTGTTTTTGGATCTTCTGTTCTGTTGCATTGATCTATTTTTCTATCTTGACACCAATACCGCACTGTCTTATAGGAATGTGAGTATTAGGGGATTCAGTAGACTTCAGAAGAGTGGTAATGAGGTATGCTATACCTCAGATAATAGCATTTGCTTTTAGCACATACTAGAAAAAAGATAGTCGTAATCTTCGAAAACCTATTTTTGAATAGTGGAATGAAGTGGAGAAAAATACTGTGTTCATGGGCTGGAAGACTCAATATTCTTAGGATAGTAATTCTCCCCAAACTGATCTATAGATTCAGTGTAATCCCGATCAACATACAAGCAAGA
The DNA here is from genome assembly GCF_963924675.1 of Phocoena phocoena. Taxonomy (NCBI): domain Eukaryota; kingdom Metazoa; phylum Chordata; class Mammalia; order Artiodactyla; family Phocoenidae; genus Phocoena; species Phocoena phocoena. The sequence continues at coordinate 11,952,417 of NC_089229.1, forward strand.
TTTTTATAGAAATTAATAAGCTGATTCTAAAATTCATGTGGAAATGCCAAGGACCTAGAAGAGCCAAAACAACTTTGAAAAAGATAAACGAAGCTGGAGGACTAACACAGCGAGATTTCAAGCTCCAATAATTAAGATAGTGTGGTGTTGGTGCCAATATTAAGATACACCGTTTAATGTTATGCAATGAGATTGTGTCTGTTAGGCTTTGCAGCATAACAAACCTCCCCAAAACTTAATGGCTTAAAACAGTGTTAATCATTTACTTGCTCACAGTTCTGTGGGTCAGGAATTTGGGTGAGTCTCCTAGTATGGGGAGGCTGGGCTCGAGGGGTCTAGGATGACCTCACTTGCATGTCTGGCAGTTGGCAAGCTAATTAATTGGTTGGGAGGCGCAACTGGAACAGCTCATCCCTCTTCCACTTGGTTTCTTACCCTTCACAGTTCTTCACATGGTTGGCTCAGGGTTCCAGGGAGGAGCAGGAGAGGGCCAGTCCCTGTGGACAAGCACCTGTCAAGCCTCTGCTTGTGTCACATTTACTGATATCCCAATGGCCAATGCAAGTCACAAAGCTAAGACCAAATTCAAGAAGTGGAGAGAAAATTTCACCTCTTGAAGGGAGGCTGTGAAATATTGTGACCATTTTTTGTAATCTACCACAGAGATATTATGAGTTAGTTGAGATGAAACTTTCTGTGGAGGGTAAAAGTCTCTATAATATAAGATAATTATGTGGAATCATTTGTAGACATATTTCTCTAACAGTATGAGAATATTTACAGTTATTTTCTGTATGTAAAGGTTATATCTTTACCCTTATCTTTTATGTACTATCTATCTTTGTAGATTTAAAGTGAATGTCTATTGTCTTATGATTTATGGATACATTTTACCTTAGTAATACTGAATTAGAAGGAAAGCATAATGAAAGACACTTCTAACAAAAATGCTAACTCCTGGCCTCAGAGACTGCATGCCATGTCTGTCACTCCAAATAGAAGAATACATTTCAGCCATAGCATGGCACCCCTGTTAATATGCATACTTCCTTTTGTACCATGTGTCACACAAAGGAGTGTTTCTGTACTTCACCGTGATTTGCTCTTCTCTGGCAGATATAATTTAAAGCATTTCCACTGGTGTAGAAAATTCAGCAATTCTCGCAGTACCTTAGAACCAGTGGAAGTCTTATATAAATATTTTTGAACAGGTGTTTGACTTTGTTGCATATATTTACCTGCCTGCCTTTCTGTAAGCACCCTAAGTATGGCTTTGCTTATGCCATGCTGATTTGTGCATTTGGAATGGTGTCCCACTACCTCAAAGCTCCCCACCATCGACCCCAATCTATCTGGAAAACTCTTACTAGCTTTCCACAATTCATTTCCAGCATTAACTGCTTGTGAGCTATTCCTGGGCTCCCCCACCCTCGGAAATTAGATGACAGCAGTGGTGGCTGCAACAGCAGTTACCTCTTTATTTTTCTCCCAAGCCATGTTGTGATAGGTATGGCATTTATCTCATGGTGTTTTGGTACTTACTATTTTCTGCTTTCTCTCCCCTATTGTCAGCTCTTTGAGAGCTTTTCCTATTCCTAGGACTTCATACAGTGATAGAGGCGTCTTGGTTGAATGAATGAAGGTTAACTGAATGAACAAATAAGAGATGGTCTGTGCATGGTGATTAATTCATTTACCTCTGATTTGTATTTTCAAGTAATAAAATGCAGACCCTCCCTTTTCATATACTGATGGGCATATCTGTGTAAAAGGTACTGGCTTAATTCTTTGAGAGAAATACCAAGATGATCTGACAGGTCCTACCCCTAACGAAATCATCCAATTTAAAAAGTATGCCTAAAAATGTAAGACACAGAAGCAAAAAACAAAACAAAAGTCCACCTTGATAGAGGCAGCAGTGGGTAGTTGAATGTATCAGTAATTATTTTTGTATTTACTTGCCACTTGGAAGACCAAGAAGTAGCCCAAGGTAGAAAATCTTATTAAAGTAGGCATCGTGTCTATTTTTCATTCTGATCATGAATTTATCAATTTTGCTGCCATCTTTTTACTGATATTACTGAAACAGCTCTCTCTCAAAACTTCTCTTGGTCTCCTACTTGCTAAATTCAATCATCTTTTCTAAATTCTCATTCTCTTTAACCTTTCTGTATCTCTACTCGACATTGTTATATACTCATCTCTGGTATCAATTTATGAAATACTTTCCCTAGTGCAGGGGACACAGGATAGTAAAGAAAAGAGGAAGAAAGTAACACATGTCCTCTGTGTCCCGGCTTTTGTGAATAGTACACAATCCTGCTTAATCTTTTTATCCTTTGTTGCTATTTCTGCCTTCTAGAAGTGAGTATTCCTTAAGGTTCTATTTTCAGCTCTTTGCCTTGTATCAACTGTTGTCTCTTTCCCTCTTCCCTCCGTCCCTCCTTCCTTCTCCTCTCCCTCCCCACCTCCTCTCTCTTTCCCTTCCTCCCTCTTTCTCCCTCTCTTTCCTTTTTTGAAGTACGTGGTTGATGTTCAGTACACGCTGTGGACTAAATCATTGCAGCCTGACTGTTCCTCCCAAACTCCTCTTGGATCTTCATTTCTAACCCTGACCTCTCTTCCGGGGCTGCCACCTACAACTCTGAGTACTTGTTAGACATTTTCTATTGGACCTGCCACAACTTCAAACCAGTTCATGCTTCTGACTTCTCTCTTTTAGCAATGTTACCCTTATTTGGCCAGTCAGCTAGACTTAGAAACTCAATGTTATATTTAATTTCCTTCTCCCTTATACCCTTTTTCTGAAGTCTCCAGTTCCTGTGGATGCTGTCCTTGTAACGTCTCCTACATCTATCCCTTCTTTATTTCTACTGTTAACTTGTGGGTTTTGCATTAATAATCTGTAGACTGTTATAACAGTAGCCCCTGGGACTTCCCTGGTGGTCCAGTGGTTAAGACTCCATGCTTCCAGCGCTTCCACCGAGGGGGCACGGGTTCGATCCCTGTTCGGGGAACTAAGACCCCACATGCCACGTGGCGCACTCAAAAAAATTAAAAAAGAAAGAAACCAAGCAGTAGCCCCTAATTGGCCTCCCCACCTTCTGATTGTTCCCTTTTCCATTCTTCCTGCAACCACCACAGGCCATTTTCATAAAATGTTATTTTTGTAGCACTGTTTCCCTCTCAAACACTCTTTAAAGATAAGGTCTGAAATACATAGCCTGATGGCCTGGGTCCTCCACAATGACCCAGACCTACTCTTCTTGTCATTTGCCACTATTCACTCACAGTCAAGTAGACTGGTCACACTGATCCCAATGTAAGTCTTACCTATTTGTAACTACATTATTTTGCCTACATATACATCTTTCTTGATCTCAGCCCCTCCATCCTCATCTGTCTATCTCATACTCTATCTCTTTTTGAACTTCTGTGTTATCCCAGTTCACAGCAATCTTTGGAACCTTTTCAGATTACTACTAAAATCAGTTTTATACCTTAGAACACAGGTCTTTGCAATCTTTGCCGAAGCATTCTATCCCGAAGCCTAACTAGTATCTTTGAACACTCTTGGTAGGATTGTGGCGTAGGCAGAAGGGAAAGAAAAGGAGAGAAGAAAACAAGAATGAGAGAGTAGAAAAGAGAAGAATCTCAAATATTTTCTGATTATCCAGTACTGGGTAAGTCTTGAGATCCCTAGGGTTGTAAATGGTACAAATTATACTACAGTGTCACCAACTGTGTCCTCTGGCATGAGACTGATATGGTAGTCTGTCTACTTCATCATAACCAAAACTTAAATTTCATAAATCTCAAGATAATTTCTAGGTATCTCACTCTTAAATATCACTAGGTCTCTTTCTGTCTGATATCATTACATTCTCTTTAACAGACACGTTCTAGGTGTGCCAAGTGTTGAAACTTATGGTCTGAATGTCTCTGCTAATGAGATATATAGAAATATATGAAGGGCCATTTTCTATATTCATGTTTCTAATTGATCAATATACAAAAATTTTAATACTGTAAAAGCATTTGTAATACTGCATAGTGTATACTTTTTCAAATGGTGTAATTTGGAATCTTCAGCAAGTAACTCTGAGCTTATTGTGGAGAACTGGTTTTTTTATTTCTGGAATTTTTATTTGAATGAATATAATAGTATTTAAAATTTAAAGGAAATACCTAGTCTGTTCCCTCTGAGGGTGGGGATCACTTAGTAGTAATTTGTGTTGAAAATGTTCACATATTTTTGTTTCTATTTTTAAAATGTCTTTGAAAATGGGAAAAAATATTGAAATGATGTGAAACTTCTGACCCATGCGTAGAATCTCTGTTGGTAAGTAAGGCTACAATAGTCTGCAGAAAGACTGTATGTCAGGAAAGGAGACCCTAACATTTGTAATTTGTAATTTGATCTTTTATAGCATGCTGTCTTTTGGGTGAAAGGTTCGTCTTTCTTTCTATAAGTGCTTTTTAGAATTTTAGTTTCACTAAATTACTGGTCTTAAATTATAACAATTTAAAAAATTTACAGAAAGAGCTAAGTAAAAGACAAGAAGAAGTACAAGGAGTTATAACTCACATATTGAATTATTTTGCCATTTTTCTGAAGGGCTTATTATTTAAACTAGACCTGGGTACTGATTGCTTATCGTCTGAATCCTCCAGTATTAAATGAGAGTTTATATTTATGCCATCATGTTAGGTAAAGCAAAGGTGATAATATAGAGGCTGAGAGAGTATTACTGATGTTTAAAATACTGGTATTCAAAGTAAAATCTGTTTTGATTCCCTTCAACTTATAAAAAGGTAAGTTATAGGAACAGTGAATGCTAGTTTAAATGTATTTGACAAATTAGAAGTTTATCTCTAAAGAAATAAATGAAAACCACTATCCCACCCCCTAGAGGTGTTGGTTTTGCCTTATGCCTGTAATATGTATGTGTGTCAATGTGTGTGTGTATAAATATGTACTATATATGGCATATATTGGTGTGCATGTCAACCAGTAAGTTATATATGTGTGTATAAATATATAACATGTAACTTACATGTGAGACACACAAAGCTTATAACTTACATATATAATTTATTGATTAACATACGCGCAGACACATATGTGCATTTACAAATATGAAATTACACCCTAACCATTATTCAACAGTATAATTTTTTTCACTTAATAATGTATCAGTCACATCTTTTCACCATGTATGTATAGATCTATCCTCAGGAAGAATTTAAAGCTCCAGAGATTGATGAGGCCCTCAATAACATATTTGGGGACCACTTTCAGGCTGAAATTAGAACAGTTGTTCTAGAATTTGAGTTACAGTCTATCATCTTAAATACAACACAGTTTGGGAAAATTCCATCTTCTGTGATTAATTCATCAGGTATTGAACTGAGTTAACGCGTGAAGGTTAAGTTTGACAGCCTCACGGCCCTGTATGGTTTATAAGTATCATTATTTCCCAGACTTTATATCAAGAGAATCTTGGTATCAGTCATATCAAGAAGATGTAATAGTGATTAAGATGCTAGTTTATAAGTATGTGTGTGGCCAGTACCGCTGTACTGCTGGACATGAAATGAAGTAGAGGCAAGGTGGGAGGGCAGAGCGTACAGGAGGAAGAAGGATTGGAGAATGATTTCATTAGAAGGGAAAATTTAGTATAAATTTTTATTATAGAAACATCCCTATTGTTATTTCTTTATTACCATTTTAATAACTATATAGGGGACAAGTAGAACGTATGTTATAGGCCCTTAAGGCATCAGATCAAAAATTTTATAAGGCTCAGTCTCTGTTAAGAATTGGCACAGCAGCGTCTCATAGTTTTAGTGGTGAGAAAGTGACACTATGGAAGTGTCCATTAAGAGCAGCTTTTTAAAAATGTTACTTCCTGTGTGAGAAGTTGCCCACAGTGTTTAATTTCGGACTGTAGCATTGTCTTGCCTTTTGGGTTTACCTGTGTACTGATCTGTTCTCCCATAAACTGCAAATTCCTTGACAACAGAACTGTGCCTGTTCATTCCTCCAGTGCTCAGCCCAATACCTTGTGTATAATAGATCAATAAATTTTTAAAATTATACTGAACTGATTTATTGTTGTCCGTCATGTGTAATACACATCGAATCAGGACCAGCAATCTGAAGATAATCTAGTACATTGCAGTGGTCTCTGCCTGATCTCCCAGAACCGATTTAAGGTAAACGCTTAACCAAGAGATCTTCAATGTACTAACGAGGCCATTCTGACTCTTAAAAGACAATTTCTCCTGAACAATACTAAAATAAATTGCGATGACCATAAAAGGAGAAAAATTGCCCTGGGGGTGGAGTGGGCATGGTAAGAGTTAGACTCTTACAAATGCAAATAATCCTCATGGGTTAATCTTACTAAAACATGTTATAATATTACTGGCTCTCCAAGATTAGGGAGATCAGAGTCCCTGAAACTAATTTAGAATTATTTATCATTTTGAACTTTTGAATGTTTGCCCCAAGTAGGGGATTTCTTAGGAATGATAGTTATAAATGGTGTGTCTGTCTTACTGAGCATTTATCTTTACTTTCTGCTCACTCTAGATCCTGTTTGCGAAGAATTACTTAGAAGTTCTCTGGTTTTAGATGGGCCATTTAGGCTCTGAAAGCCAACTCTTTAACCTGCCCTGCATTGTCAGACTGACCTAACACCTGTCTGTGTTTGTTACTGCTTTTAGTATCTGTTAGAGAAATATGTGTGCACATGCGTGTTTGTATATAGTGGCAGGGTGGGTATAGCAGCTTCCTAAAAGGGGAGAAGCAGCTGGCTTTTCTGAAGAGACCTTTCCACCCCCATCTTTTTGCAAGCAGCCGGAGTTAATCCTTCCATGTTTGATTGGAACAGCTGAGAGAGTCTCTGGCATATCTGAAGGTTTCCAGTGGACTCATGTTGCCTCAGAGTTGGGGCCACCTTCCTCTTTTCTAGTGCTGGTCCTGCCAGCTGTCCTAGCTTCTGTTAAAGCACAGCAGAGGAGGTGTTAAATGATACAAATACAAAAACATACAGTGTCATGAAAGAGCTCCTTTTACTGCATGTAACAGTGTGACTTCATTTCTCTCCCATTCCTTTCCACGCAGAAGGATTTTATACTGTTAATCCTAACACCTGTCTGTGCCGGAGACAGTAAGAAGGGTGTATGTATTCGTGTGTGTGTGTGTGTGTGTGTGTGTGTGTGTGTGTGTGTGTGTGTACGTACACGTACATGCGCACGCGTACGCGAAGTCCCGCCCAAGAAGAAATAGAGAATACCAGTCCCATCTGCCTTTCCACGTCCTGGATTGGGAGTGTTCCCTCTGACGTACTGAAAGCCTAGAATATATATATATCACTTTGGATCCTGGATGCCTTGTGCTTCCTACCGTTTTTGGTGCCACTTTAAGGAGCCCGCGATCCCTTCCTTGGCTGTCATTCTCTACCTCTTGAGTTTCTGGAGGAGTTGTCAGTTTAAAACCAGCAGTAACAGCAAATCTCTAATGTAGTTTTCAGTCTGTAGCTAGTAACTCCATTGGAGCTTTTTGTTTTCCCTGAAAAACAGCCATTTCTTCTGTGTAGTGTTGAGTCTTATTGGGGTGGAAGCCTGGCCTGAAGCAAGCTCTTTTTCTTCATCACCTGAGCCAACATACCTATCTGCGTAGACTGGAAGTCAGCCAAGGATTTTTTGGGTGCTACCAGGTTCCTTTGGACAGGACAGCCAGATCAAACAAGGCAAAAGCTTAGACACTTTTTGTACTGTCTTTATTGGAAGATTTTTTTTCCCCTTTGCTATGTATGGTGTATATTGTATGGATTATCAATATCCTGTTGTCCAGGTAAGCTAAGGGTTATAACTTGTTTCTAGATAGTACTTGATGGTGGGATGAAATGCTTATAAGCTTCCTGTCTTCTGACCTGGTACCATTCAGAGCATAGATTTCCCAAAGCTATTTGCTAATTTGCTGTAACAGGAAGTTTGTGTTTTATAGTATTGAGGGCTGGGCAGCGGTGGTTGCTTTCAATCCTAGAAGTCGTGAAACTTCAGAAGTCCGTGTGTGTGTGGTTACCCACATGCGTGTGTGTGTGTGTGTGTGTGTGTGTTTTAAATACTGGGCTTGGCATTATAAATGTAACATAATTAAGCCACCATATATATTATAGTAAACTTCAGGCTTCATTTTGAGTAGATGAGAAGCACAGATGGTGGTTTCCAAATGTTGCTGTATTTTTCAGATAGGTAATATACAGTAGAGGGCACTCTCTTCACACTTAACATTTTAGACTTTCTGTGGTGGGATCATTGCCATCTTAATTGTTAACTGGTTGAAATCTAGAATCATAAAAATGTAGGCCTTTATCAAGCATATTCCTGAATAACTATTTGCCTTTAATTAGTAGCAGTACAGTAAATGAAGTTTGAAGTTAAGGATTCTGGATTCTGATTCAACCTATGGTATTAACACCTCCATGTCATGCTCAAATAGCTTCGTTTTTCTTGACTTCACTTTCCTTGTATATAAAATGAAGGGGTTGGACTAGGTGATTTTTCATACGTCATGATTCTTTGAAATATTAATTGTACTGAAAATCTAGAATAGGAAAATAAAAATGGTTAATATAATTATATCTGAATTATAGACACTACTTAGTTTCTCAGTTTGGTTTAGTTTGTTTTTATGGCATTTAATTTTTTTTTTTTTTTTTTACAGATTGCCATTTCTTTAATAATTAGCTCCTACGTTGTGGGTTGGACAGAAATGCATAGGGTTAAAGGAAGTGACAAACCAGTATATCTTATTAGGTATTTGGGGCCTAAAGGCTAACCCACGCTATTTTTTTTTTTTTTTGCGGTACGCGGGCCTCTCACTGCTGTGGCCTCTCCCGTTGCGGAGCACAGGCTCAGCGGCCATGGCTCACGAGCCCAGCCGCTCCACGGCATGTGGGATCTTCCTGGACCGGGGCACGAACCCGTGTCTCCTGCCTCGGCAGGCGGACTCTCAACCACTGCACCACCAGGGAAGCCCCCACGCTATTTTTAATTGGACCTGTTGGGTAAGCTCTGTAGAGTAAACTCACAGCTCTCGTTCACGTTGTAAGCTACCAGTATGGAGTCATGTGGGAGGGGATATGGCTATGTTTCTTTAACTATATGATAGGACATTGGTCTATACTACATGTTTTATATTAGCTGTATAACTCTCTGTGATTTTGAGTTATTCAGATCGAGCTTATATTTTCCATAATGAGGCTTTGATACATTTGTGGGTCTCATTTATCTGTGAGCTATTTCTCTCCTGGCATAACACAATGGATTGGTCTATGCAACAGCTTAAGGCTGGAAGTGTCATGAGACTAGATTAGAAGCAAAGCTTCTTACAAGTAAATATTGATGTTCTTTTGAAGAGAAACATCTGTGAACAGTAAATTTCTGAGCCCCAACTAGTAAAGTAATGGACTTGTAATAACTGTAATATAAGTAGTATAAAAATAAAGCTGAAAAAGTAAAAATGTTTCCAAAGAAGATTGAGATGTTGGAGATCTATGAAAAACAGAATTGTAATATGTAAATAAATTTTTTGATGTAGAAAATTGGCCATTCTCCCTAAAAATAAAAATTGTGAAGTGGATTAAAGGGTTCTTGTTTAGAAATTATGACATGTTTGATAGTCTTTTTGGCAGGAAAATTTTATTCATTTATGATAAAATGAATTTGCCACCCCAGATCATTAAGATTTAGTACTGTTAAATGTGGTGCTCAGTATTTGAAACAGCACTTTCCTGACTTTGCTTCATTTATTAGGTTTATTCTGTCTGAAATTAAGGTAGCTTAGAAATGCAGGTAATGGGATATTAAAATTTGAGAGTACACTCTCCACCACATCAAGGACATTAATGTGATTGAAAAAGCAATCTTAAGTTGAAGGGTCCCAAACTATGTTACAGTCTTATTTCTTAGTTCTGTTAGGGTAACAGGTTTTTCCAGTGCATTTATAAATGATGGTGCATTTATGACGATGGTTTGCTACCCAAACCGTCTCAACTATAGTTATAAAATTTTCTTTCTAGCTTCTATTGTATTCTTGTACTTAGTTAAATCAAAGCTCTTTGTTGCATAGTATGAATACTTACGGTTCTGTACCAGTGTGTTATGCAACTGGACATTATTGAGTACGTGATTGTACAGTATTGATTAAAAATTAAAGGTTTTGCACCTATTTTTTAAATTAAGTAGTTCTAGACTTGCTAATGTTGAGATAATGAAACGAAGTGAGTTCTCAACATAGGGCAATGAAGTATTTTAGGTACTTGACCTTTTATTACTCTTACGGTTAATAAAATCATGCCTGTCTTAAGAGTTTGAAATTGGTTATTTTATTAGTTATAATTTTTGCAGAACCAAATCTGGGCCAAATCAGTTTAAAATACAGGCGGGGGAAGCCCCTACAGATAGGGGCTTGCTAGATATGACTTAAAAGACAATGAGTGTAGTCTCCCTACCCATAAAAAATCTATTTGAGAAGCTGTTCTTGAAATTAGTCTTTTGGATTAGACATTTATCACCTCTGACTGGATGGTTAAAATATAACTTGTTAGGATGGCTACTGTCAAAAAAAAAAACGAAATCACAAGTGTTGGCAAGGATGCGGAGAAATCGAAACCCTTGTGCACTTGTTGGTAAGAATGTACAGTGGTACAGCTGTTGTGGAAAACCGTATGGTGGTTCCTGAAAAAAATTAAAAATAGAATTACCATATGACCCAGCAATTCTACTTCTGAGTGTATACCCAAAAGAATTGAAAGCAGAATCTTGGAAAGATATTTGTATACCCACGTTCACAGCAGCATTATTCACGGTAGCCGAAAGGTGGAAGCAACAGCACAAGTTTCCATTAGTGGGTGAATGCATAACCAAAACATGGTATATACATACAGTGGAATATTATTCAGCCTTAAAAAGGGAGGAAGTTCTGATATAAGCAGCAACATGGATGAACCTTGAGGATATTATGCTAAATGAAATAAACCATTCACAAAAAGACAGACACTGATTCCACTCATATGAGGTACTTGGCATAGTCAAATTCATAGAGACAAAAAGTAGAATGGTGGTTGCCAGGGGCTCTGGGGACAGGGGGAATGGAGAGTTACTATTTAATGGGTATAGAGTTTCAGGTTGTTTTTTTTTTTTTAATTTTGTTTTATTTATTTTTTTATACAGCAGGTTCTTATTAGTTATCAATTTTATACACATCAATGTATACATGTCAAGCCCAATCTCCCAGTTCATCACACCACCCCCACCCCCCCGCCACTTCCCCGCCTTGGTGTCCATATGTTTGTTCTCTACATCTGTGATAAGAGTTTCAGTTTTATAAGATGAAAAGAGTTACAGAGATGGATGATGGTGCTGGTAGCAAATTATGAATACACAGTTGACCTTTGAACAATGTGGAGGTCAGGGGCACCGACCTTCTGCACAGTTGAAAATCCATGTATAACTTCACACTCGGCCCTCCGTATCAGTGGTTCTGCATCCTTGGATTCAACCAGCCGCTGATTGTATACATGTGCAGTGAAAAAAATCTGCATGTAAGTGGACTTGCACAGTTCACACCCATGTTCTTCAGAGGTACACTGTATTTAATACCACTGAACGGTATAAATGGCTAAGATGGTCAATTTTATGTTATGTGACAACTTGTTGCAAGTTAGGGGTTCGTCTAGTGTCGCAGTTTTTCCTCAGGCAGTTTTACTTAACCTGTCACCCATCAAACACATTGGCACTGATTATCATTTTGAGGTGAATGGGGCAGCTGGAGGGAGAAGAAGCAGGAACTTACATTTTGGGGGGTGTAGCTGTGTATCCTGATTTGAGGGTTCAGGAGAGCCAAGTACAGCTTAAGGATGTTAGGCATCTGGAAGACTGAGAGACAGTGACCTATCTAAAAGATACGTGTGCCTAGAGGATGCTCAGGTCTGCAGAATGCTATAGAGTGACTTAGCTCATAGGCTGTCCACTTCTTTGTGGGCAGATGACCTTGATGTCAAGGGGGATATATATATATATACTTTAATTTCTCATTTCAAATTAGTTTATTGCTCACCAAATGTTTTTTGAGTTATGGGCCAGGTACTATGCCAGGCACAGGGATTTAGTGGTGAAGAAAACCAGCAGAACCTCCAGTAATTTAGTAATAGAGACGTGGCATATTGTATTATTGGAGAAACAGTACACTTCAGTTTTCACCGATTAATCATGTATTTTCTTGATAATCTGGTTATTCCTAAACTTGCTTATGTCCCATCCCTTTAAGTATTTGTCTAAGAACCTTTTCCTTAGTCTCTCAGAGAATACAGAGAATGTACACATAATTTCAATTGCATATATGACTCAGTTTGGAGCTTGGGATAGTTTAAAGAGATTTTAAAGAGTATTTTCTGCAAATCTAGTTAATAATTTATGAAGTGATGTTTTCTGATATCTCTGGCCTCACCTGTGTCTTAGTGTATACTATTTGTGATCTTGTTCTAAAGGTTGGTTTGGGGGGACAGGAAATAAATATGAGGATTATTTGTTTTTTATAAGCATATAACGTTTAAAGCAGTTGATTTCACATTTTGCTTACCTTTTTTTCTAGAATGGGTTATATATAACTGAACACTGCCTAACCCTGAGAAAATGAGCTAGGATATGGTGGAATTATCTATAATTTGGCTTTATTTATATTAAAGAGAATGCTGGGACAAGGAATATTAAAGTAGTATTGTCTGGGAGATGCTTATGGAAAGGTATTTATATCTATTAGGTGTAAATTGTTATTTACACTTAGGGTTATGAGGGGGGACATGCTGTGAAAAGCTTTTATACTAACAAGTTTTTATTATTGCCGGAAATGCTGTCCCTTTAATGTTGCTTTTCACTTGGGTGTTAGCAGCAGCCTGGGAAAGTCTGAGCAAGCCCTGCCTTCTGGTCAGGGACTCTTGGACCTGCTTTTAGCATTGCTGGTAAGTGGGTGGAAGGTAGGAAGGTTGAGTCCCTAAAATTGTGGGGAGCAACACCACCTAAAGTGAGTTGTTTTTTTTTTTTTAAATCAGTGAGTGTTGTTTTGTATAGAATCTGAACTATTCTAACAAAGTAGAAAACAAAGCCTTTCTCCCGCTCCCTCATTTTGTACATCTTCCTTTCGCCTTCAAATTTCTAAGGTACTGAAGTAAATTTATAAATTTAAAGACATTTCCAAGTACTCTTTGGGAAGAAAAGAATGCTTTTATAGTATTTTGATAACCACAGAGATGCTCTTCGTTCTTAGGTACCCGCATATGGATAAATAAATGGCTAGAGGTAGAGATCAAGGCATTACAGTTTGATTTCATCGAACATTTATTCATCTACTGAGGTATTCAGGCGTTGGGTTAGGAACTGCGTTAGGATTGTGAAACACAGTTCCTACCCTCAGATTGCTCACAGTCTGGTCAAAGTTATGCAGAAACAGTATCAACCATGGCTTAGGCGCTAAGGCACAGGGATAAGGGGTACCTAACCCAGGTGTGGGAGCAGGTAGGGCAGCAAAGGCTTTCTGGAGCAGGGGGATCCCTGAAGTGAAGGATGAATTAGCCAGATAGAAGGCCGTACGCAAGGGAGGAAGAACAGAAAACAGAACAGAACAGAGGTGTCGTTGAGGAACTAACTGCAAGTCGTGAAGTGTGGTAGGAGCAGAGGAGAGCAGTGGGTGGGGAGAGGGAAAGCCGGGGCTCTGGACAAGGGGGCTGAAGCCACGTTATGTGTGTTAGATGCCTACTTAAGAGTTAGAATTGTCCCCCTTGTTAGGCTGTGGGCAGTAGTTGAGTTTAATCAGGGAAGTGGCATGATGAGATTTGTGTTTTGAAAGAGCAAGCTCTGAGAGTAGTAAGAAGCCTGCATGGGAAGAGGGGTAGACTGAAGGCAGGGAGACAAGTAGGAGGCTGAATGCAAAATAATAAGGTCAGAACCGAATTTGTGGTGCTAGGGGTGAAAAGAAAGGGCACATTTCAGTGAAATCAAAAAGACTTGCTTCTGGTTTGGTGTGGTGTTGAGTGAGAAGGAGGAGTCTTGGAAGGACTCCAGACTTCCCATCAAATTTGGGTTTAAATCTGGACACTTCAGCTTGCTAGCTCTGGTGACTTTGGGCAAGATACTTAGCCTCACCTGGTCTTAGTTCCCTCATCTCTGCAAAGGAGATTAAAATGTCTTGAGGATGAAGTGAGCTAAGGATATATGTAGTTGCCTGATAAGACACCACAGAGTAAGTTTTCAAGAACTGATACCTCTTTTACTGGTTATAAAGTTTAACCACATTTCACCAAGTAAACAAACATGGTAGAATGAGTACTAGAATCCAGGCTTCACACATACAGGGATTTTATCTCCTTTGCCCATTTAGTTTTCCCCCAGTGCCTAGAATAGTGCCTGGCACATAGTAGACACTCAAACATTTGCTAAATGAATTAGTGATTCGATTTTAAGAATTTAATTTAGTTTTGGTCTTTTAAGATAGAGAAATTTGTAGGATATCTAAATGGAGATGACCATTATTTAGCATTTGGATATTTTGATCTGGAGTTCAGGAGAGATATCTGGACTGGATATAGAAATGTGGGGGTCATCAAGGTAAATGGGTGGTAATTGAAGCTATGGGATGGATTACATCACCTACAGCAAACGTGTTGGTCAACAGGAGGCCTCGGGAACTAAGGACCATTGTTTAACTTTTTTG